>NC_044552.1:124847735-125162151 GCF_007565055.1 Rhinopithecus roxellana
TCTGCACACTGATCTCTCTTGGGAAATACTTAATTCTCTCAAGTGAAGTATGACAAAGTCCTTCAATTTTTTAAAAAATCCAGCTCTTTTATAATTTGGGAGCATCACTCAGAAGTTCTTACATGTTCTTACTCAGAAGTTCTTCAGCCAGCGTATGGCGTGTGTGTTCACTCATTCTATTCAATGCATCTAGTTACCCCCTGAACCAGGAACAAAGTTCATCCCAAATACTTCAAGCTCCAGACATTTTGCTGGAATGGAAGACATAAATGATATCTTGCACAGAAGTTAAAAGTTAGGATGTATTAGGTTGGTGTAAAAGTATTGCAGTTTTGCCATTTGAAAACTGCAATTACTTTTGCACCAAGCTAATACTATACAATGCCTGTATTCTCTCATTTGTGAATGTTTAAGTATCACTCAGAGAATCATTAGCTTTTAGATTCTCGAAGTGAAAGCAATCATGCCTTCATGTTCAGGTATGGATTATTCAATGTAACGTTTGTTTTCCCTTCAGGTTTCTTGTCTTTTGCCATGTGCCATTCTTCAGATTTCCATTTACAAATTTCTCCACTTACAAAAGAAAACGAGCCTCGGTTTCCCAATTGCAGTTTTGATACAGAGGCCCTGGTAACAGTGTGGCTTTAGAAGAGGACGAGGAGGCCTGAAGTCACTGAGCTCAAGAGCCATAGAAGTGTTTCTGGTTTTAGATCTAATCAGGCCTCTCTGGGAAAATTATCCTAGGCCTTGAGAGTAAATATTTAAAAAGGCTCATGCACAAAAATGGTCTTTGTCACATTATTTGTAATGGTGAAAATTACAATGTAACCTGAATATGTGACGATATGTACATATATAGCGATGTAACCCCTTGATGAAAAATCATGCAGCAACTAAAAAACTGATGCTTATGATGCTTATGCACATCCCATGAAGCAACAAGGAAATTTGCACTGTAGAGTGAGAACACAACATAGACATCTGTCTCTTACACATGCACACACACACACACACACACACACACACACACACACACACACACACTTGTTAAACAAAGTCATCATGTACAAGGGAAGAAAAGATGCCATGAAAGAAATGTACCAGATTTTCAATTCTGGTTGAAATGGTTGCTAGAGAAGTACGATTACCACATTTTTTTTTTCTTGTGTGTGTGTCTGATGCTTTCAAAACTGTTATAATCATTATTTTATAATGAAAAACACACACTTTGAAATTGTTGACCTATATGAGTTGTATATATTTTCAGCAATTAAGAACAAATAAGCTATGAATTGCCTCAGATACTTATTTAGAAATGTAAGCTTGTGATGAATGTTTAGATGAAATCCATTCATATTTCATACATTTTCTGCGGTACTAGGTCAAAATACAGATATTGTAAGACTTCAAATTGAGCTAAGTCTGTTTCTATAATAAAGTTAGTAACCTATAAAATTTTTTAAAGGCAGAAAATTTGATATAAAATATAGGTCAATGCTTTTCCATCTATATTTCTATATTTTCTCTCTTCTTCTGGCCTTGGTTACATTTCCTTTGTGCCAGACTCCCATAGACACAGTTATTCAACAAGACCTGTGGTCTCCACCCAGCACCAGGCTGATTCTTCCATTCTTCTTGACTTCTGCCACCTTGCCAGCCAGCTGCTCATTCGCTTTTCCAACAGACCTTGGATTCTTCACAATTTGAAAGGGACTGTCATTAGGAATGTCAGCAAAGGACAGGTCCCCATAGTCCTTCACATCACACTCTAAAATTAAAAGTTTTTAGTTACTAAATTAAAAAGTAGATTACAAATCAGTCTATGTAGGATGATCCCAATTATATAAAATAGGCATATATTCACAAGTATAAGCAAACGAAAACCCTGAAAGGTCTGTAAATCCCAGGAAGGTAGACCCATGTCTGCTTTTGCTTGATATCATGTTATCAGTACCACACACTGGTGCAGCTGTATACCAGGCTCTCAGTAAACACTTCTTGAATCCATCCAGTTAGACTAGACACCAAAATATAACTGATAATCTTCTGGCTTGGGCTTAATAGGGAATGTCACGGTCTCTGTCTCTGTCTCTCTGTCTCTCTCTGCTTATGTACTTTTTACATTTCTATAGTAAGCATGCTTCATTTTGATAAAAAATATATATATCTATATATATATATATATATATGTATTCTTAGAAAATTTGGAAAGCACTGGTATATTTTCATCTGGATACACACACACACACACAAAATATCCATTGAACCTGCCTCATAGTGGTATTATCATAAATAAATAAGAATATGTGAATACGTGCTTAGCACTAAACCTAACACTTTGGAAGCTTAGGAAATAAAGCTTTTTAGTTTTCTTTTTAGTAAGGAAAAATTGCAGGTAACCCCAGATTCCTAAGGACTGAGTGTGCTCCCTAAAAGGCCTTGAATTAGGCTTGAAAGGTAGAGAGTTTCGTGTAAAACTGTGATATGGAATCAGTTCAGTGTTCTGAACTAACTGGCCATTAAATATGGTATTTGTTACATGTGTGTCTGAATCTGATTTAGTAATGCCTAGAAAAAGAAATTTCACCTGCTGTAACACATGACCAAATTATGCTTGTCAGTTAAGGGACAAGTCCATTTACCCAAGCATTCTGTTCTCAGCTGGGTGTCTGTATTTGTCTTTTTTTTTTTTTTTTTTTTTTTAAGATTTACAAGGTGTAATTCTTGTTCACTAAAACTCACTGATTTTAAGTGTGCAGGTCAATGAGTTTGAAAAAAATCTAGTCTTGAAACCACCACCACAATCAAGATTTAAAACATTTCCATTCTCCCTCAAATTCCATCCTGCCCCTTTAGAGGTAATTCTTGCCCCCAACCCCAAGAACTGCTGATCTGCTTTCTTTTGCTATGCTTTTGTCTTTCCAGAATGTCGTATCAATGGAATCATATATGTGTAGTCTTTTGTGTCTTAGCCTGCTGTTTTTCAGATCCACCATGTTCTTGCCTGTGTCTGCAGTCCATTCCTTTTTATTTTTTTTCTGGAGATGGAGTCTCGCTCCGTCACCCATGCTGGAGTACAGTGGCGCAATCTTGGCTCACTGCAACCTCCGCCTCCCAGGTTCAAGCAGTTCTCCTGCCTCAGCCTCCTGAGTAGCTGGGACTACAGGTGCATGCCACCATGCCCGGCTAATTTTTTGTAGAGATGGGGTTTCACCGTGTTGCCCAGGCTGGTCTCGAACTCCTGAGCTCAGACAGTCCGCCCACCTTGGCTTCCCAAAGTGGTAGGATTACAGGCCTGAGCCACTGCGCCCAGCCAGTCCATTCCTTCTTATTGTTGAGTACTATCTCAATGCATGGATGTGACACTTTCTGTTTAACCATCTACCAGTTGATGGGCATTTTGCTGTTTCCATTTTTTGGTTATTATAAATGTTGCTGCCCCCAAACATTCAAGTACAAATCTCTTACCCAAGAGAAGTGAAAACTTGCACTTGAATGTTTGTAGTTGTACTTCTCTGCACCCAGAAGTAGAACTGCTGGGTCAAAATGTAAATAATATGTTTACCTAAGAAACTGCCCACCTACTTTCAAAGTGGCTGTATTATTTGCATTCCCATCAGAAATATATGAGGGTTCTAGTTGCTCCACATCCTGACCAACACTTTATCAGCATTTTATATGTAAAGATAACAGATAATTGAGCCTATACTTTAAAAATATATGTAAATTGACATTTGCATGCTTATGCATATGTATATACATACACACTGCGCAAACACTAGGCACTATTGTTATTATCATTATTACTGTTTTATTTTATTTTATTTCACAAATGGGGTCCTCTTGCTAGTAGCATACTTCCTGCTGCACCTTGCTTTCCATTTGCTGTTTCCCCGGCTCCCCTACCATCCACCCCAACCCCGTTCCTGCACACGCAATTTCTCTTATACTGTAGTTTGGCTGGAAAGACAAAATATCTGAGTGAGGGTGTACATCAGCAATTCCTGAGCATTCTCCCCATGCCCTGCTGTTTTTGTAGGATGTGTTTCTCAGGTTATAGCCAGTACTGCAATTCTGGTGTAAATATTCCAGACACACTCCAGGTTCACAGGGGCCTGCTCCTTCCTTCAGAGTGGGGAGGAAATCAGGCTGATCGTTTTTCAATTTAAAAATTACCTTGTTCTTCAAGTTTCTCAAGCAGACCAGCCTTTCTCAATACTGTAGGGCCTTCCTCCACCCCTCCTCGTGGCTGAACAATTAAAAAATAAAGTACTTCAGACATTATCATGACCATCAGATGCTCACAGCAGGAACCCTTTTCATTATTTAATCAGTTGAACTGTAACTATCATTTTTTGAGTTCCTACAGAGCCAGGCATTTACATCATCTCTTTTAATCTTCACAGCAAGGTAGACTGAATGACTCTTATGCCAAATAGAAAGAACTAGAATCACAAAGGTTATATGGTTTTCAGACTGGCACACAGCTAATAAGTGGCAGAGCCTGTGTTCATATTCAGGTCTTTGGATTCCAAAACCTGCATCCCCTCTTCCCGTCAACCCATGTTATCAACATAGTGAGCACATAGTTTGTGCAAAAGCAGTCTGGTAGATGAGATCCAATAATGAAAAAGCTTTTGACTTTGAGTCCCTCATAAGCTGATAGGAGATATGGGCACTTAACCCAAATTACAGTACATAGCTGCTTCAATGACGACATAAAATGTAGTAACAAAAGCAGGATGCCCTTAATACTATTGGGAACAGGGTGTGTCAGTAAAGGCTACAAGAAATAAATACTGTTTAAGCTGAGTCTTGCGACATGAGTAGGTAGTTAGGAAAACAAGACAGAGTGACGGAGAAACTCTGCAAACCAAGGGAACAATTGGGCAAAAGTATCGAAAGAGTGTGACATGAAAGAGGCCTACCTGCATGTACTCACAGCAGTAAGCTAGAGCTCTTGGGGAGAAAGCAGGCAACAGAAAAAGTCATCACCTGGGAGCTGAAAACTACAAACAAAGACCAACCCACTAATTTCAAGTTTTGGCCTGCTTAAACAGCAGATGGGAAGTTCTACCCTTGCCGTTTTGACATTAGGGAAGCTAACACTCTTCCTCCAAGGGACAAGTCTTCCTCAGCCCCCTGAACAATTAGAGGTCTAAAGGCACAGTTCTTTTCTGAATCTTTCTGATTTTAATTTCTGACGAGCTTTTAGATGCAGAAAATGATTACATGTTGTCAGATGAGACAATGTGTTAAAAGACACGTGTGTCTATCTTTCGGATTGGGGCTGTGGCATCAAAGCAAGCAAATATGTCTTCCCCATTCAAAGGAACAGAAGACTTGCCCTGGGTGCCAGGCAAATCCTTTATGTCAAATTTCCTGTCCCTAGCAGCAAGGCGCCCACCCTATCTCCTCTGCCTGACACATTTTGCTTCTTTACTACCTTTTTGCTTGACACGCCTCCCTCTCCCCAGTCAAGTAGACACAATTTCTCCTTCTTTCAACCCCAATAGGGTGCTGCTTGGTTCATGTTTTGCCTTTAGTTTTGAGACTGTTTTTGTCTTCTCCTCATTGTTAGATTTCAGTCCAGTTTGCTTTACATTCGGGGCCTATATTTTGTAGTGTAGAGCTGATATATAGTAGATACTCAATCCTCAGTTTGATAAAACTCATTGGTTTTTTTACCCTTCTCCCTTTCAGACTTTAGAACAAAGCTCATAGACCCCTTAGTTGACACTATATTTGCTATAACACAGCCATTACATTTTCTAGCATTCATTTTTATTTGTTTTATTCAAATGGCTTCTCATGATTGGGCTTTCCTCTTGCTTGCTCTATCTGCCCACTTTGGAAATTGCTTTGTCAGCTCCACTGACTTTCTAAGCTGGGCCCAATCCCTAAATGGCCACAAGTATAAAGTCACCTTTGGAGTTGAATAGTCTGAAGAGACATCAGTGCAAATCAAGGGCATAGGCATTGGAATCAGATTATCTGGTCAAGGCTGTGTGACGTTGAGCACATTACCAAACCTCTCTGAGCCTTTTTTTAACCCAACTGTAAGGTAAAAATAATACCTACTTTATTGTTTGTTCACTGCCTTGCAAGCCTTTCAACGAGGTGAGACAGGGATGAAGCCCTTTCTCAGACTCAACATTTTAGTCATCTGCCCTCTAATCCTTTCCTTTTGACTACCTGTCAAACCTGTAACTCCTTTAGGTGAGGACAAATACTTACATCTTGGCCATTTTATCCTCTCTATGACTTAGTGTAAAAAAATCTCTCTCTCTTAGTCCTTACAATCGTGAAACAATGAACTCCATTCTCATGACCATGTTTTAATGGGAGAAGGGTGGTAGAAGGAGGAGACTTGCTTCCCTTTTGTCATTTTTTTAAATTATATACTTATTATAACCTGTTCAAGAGTAGGTGAGAACAGTGTGGATTTTAAAAGGAACACTTCTGTGTCAGCAAAATGTCCCTGTGTTTGGGAGAGACTTTTGGAGGATTTCCAGGAGAAGCAAAGTAGTATTTACTGACAGTTCAAATGCTGTTTGGGCCTCTAACCTCTGGCCTCTCTCAATTTGTTTTGCAGTAAAAAGTCAGAGTACACAGCAAGGGTTCCAAATTAAAAGGAAGCAAAACGCTGCCCAGATTCTGAGAAACCTGGAGAAAATCAACCTTAGCAGTTTCAGCTCACACATTGTCTCGTTTGATTTTGTTCTTTGTTTTTTATCTTCTTTGAGCACAGATGTGTGTTGAAGTCTATGGTGTTCTGTCATCACACTCTCTTTACTAGAATAAGTGTGCCCAGGCAGAAAAAAAAGTGTATTCAGATGTTGTTGGCATGTGTGGATTCACAGCTGGTGGCTCTAAGGAAGTCTGGGAGTTTCATAAATCCATTAAAATCCTTTTAGAGTTGCCAAACTGCAGTAGGATTTTCTTACTTTTTTTGTTCTTTTTTCCCCTTCCAAGTGAGGCACATAAAGGGTTCTACCTAGACCATGAATGAACAGTTTCATAGAATCATTAAAACCCTAACATAACATGAATTATTCACAAAGTTGCATGAAACAATAATATTTCGGTTATCCAAATCATAAGAAGTCTGAAGGTTACCACTAAACTACTAAATTTTTCTAGGCATTAATTATGTAACTAAACAAATGTATTTCTTAAAATTCTCTCTTCCTATACATACACACAGTAACATCAAAAACAAGAGCAACTAAACCTAAATGACTAGCTACAATGCAGAAATAGTCCATTTCAATTCAAAGAAAAATATTTTCTCCTAAAAAATATGAGAAAACATTCTGTAGGTTCAAATGAATTTAGCTCTAGCTGAGATCAGGAGCCACAAGAATAAGTGGGTATGTGAGTATAATTATACAATGTTGGAAAATGGTGAGAGGACTTTAAAATATAGATTGTATCAGAAAACTGAACGAACTAGACAATAACACCTTACAAATTTTGAAGTCCAAAATTTTCAACTAAATTCCAGGAATTCAAAGAAAGACTTTTTTCCTTACCTGTCCCTTTGAGAAAGGAGCTCCGATAATCCCTATGGTTCTGGACTTAGCACTCATGCTCTGACACTTCTCTTTGCTGCACTTGAGCTCTCCAGTCAGTCAACCCTCAATGACAGAGGGCACATCTTTTTTTCCATTTATACTTGGGTTGAATAAATAACTTTTATTCTAATGAGGACAGCTGGCTCCACCCACTAAACCAAAGAATGACAGAGTCAACAGTCTTGCAATTTTTCATACATGGAGTAACTATAATTCCTCTGAGTCTAGGTCTCTAATTAAGTGACAATTATTCATGTTCTTACTTCACACTCTTTTTAAAAAGCCAGCCAAATGACATTAACCTAGACTTAGACAATTGACAAGTTTCACAACTACAAAAGAAGTCCTATTGTTCTGGCTCAGCGAACTCAGGGCAAGGAACTTTCCTCCTCCAGATCTCTGAAGACCTCCGTGTAGAAGAAGGGCCAGGCTTGGCAAGATTGTCTATCACATCCCTTCCAGCCCTAATATCCTGAGTTAAGATTTCACACATGAGGTTAAACGATTAATCCATGAGACACATTTCATAAACCTTTAGGGTACACTATCATAAAGAATATATAACTTCCTTTTTTAAAATTATTACTTTAAAAAATTAGTTACTTGATTGGTAACCCAGAGAGGTTACCATTTTTGAAATATGCTGTATAGGAAAATAATTGTGGAATCATACCATAATCAAAATATAGAAATAAAAATAGCTAACATTGAGTTTTTACCATGTGTCAGATGCTGTTCTCTTTCAAAAATACCTTATTTAATATTTATACCAATTTTATGTGAAGTCTTATCATTGGTGCCATTATACTGACGAAGAAACTGAAGCTCAGAGACGTTGCCAACATAGGTTGTAGAAGAAAAGCCGGATTCCGCCTTTGGCATTCTGAATCCACTTAACAGTTGAGCGTATAGTCTAAACGCTGGGGAGGTGTCAGCCTCTATGCCCCTGGGCTGCCATTTGTCACCATACAAAAGTATGAATTTAAAATAAAGGCACCTTAAAGATCCTTCTGACTTTAAAATTATGTAATTGTAATTTAAAGGGAAAATTCACTTAGTAGAAACTAATTTCTTTTTCCTATTGGTGGGAAAGAACATTTTGGAGTTTAAATTCCATGAGGTCAGAGAACTTTGTCCGCTGTATCCCCAGGGCCTAGAAGAGTGTTGGTATACAATAGGCACTCAATAAATATTTATTGAATGGATAAATGAGGAAAATAAAGTCTCATGGGTCCATTTTGATAGGACTGTTTTCCAAATAGGTTCCTACCTTTTTATTGTGGGTTTGCTTGTATATGCTAAATATTTACTTGTGGTATTCCTCACAGGGCCTAGATATTAACCTCTTATGGTATTGACTTCGCAAATAACTTTTCCCAACCTGTCAGAAATCTGATAACCTTTTATGTTATCACTCAAAATCCTCAATTTTAAAATAAACACTTGCATAATTTCCCCCAATGCTTTGTGCTTTGGAAGTCTTATTAAAGTCCTGCCAACCCCCAAATTGTAGGTATGTACTTTTACATTTTCTTCCATTTGACTTAGAGCTTGTCTTTCTCACTTAGTTCTTTAATCCATCTTTGTATGTTGTGTTCATTTTCCAAGTCTCTTTTTCCTGTATCACCCACGCATCCGTTTCCTCAACAACACCCACTGAACAGTCATTCATTTAGCAATTGATTGGAGTGCTGTCACTAAACTCTTTCTTCTGTTCCATTGACGTATTTACCTATGGCTGCACCAGGTCCATCAGGTTATCAATACGGCTTTGTGGTACATCTTATCATTGTTTAGGCAAGAGGAACCGCTTTGCTCTTCTTTTTCAAAACTGATTTATCTTTTACGAATCTGTATTCTCCTATAGTTGGAATAACTTAATTCCTTAAAAATATTCTGCTAGAATTTTTACTAAATTTATAAATCAATCCATAGAGATTTGCTAACTTTCAAATTTCTTTGCTAGAATGTTTTCTTTGAAAAATTCACATCCTCAAAGTTCTTCCTGTCATTGGAACCATTGGTCACCACTCTTTAATCCAAGTAAAGTACATTATCTCTTGGCTGTCATGTCTTTCTTGGATTTCTACTGTTTAGGCTGAATATTCCCAAATACCTCACCAATTTCTTGTGTTACCTAGTTGCCACTTTCCTTGAGGTCACCAACTTGCTCGCTTTCTTCAGAACATCTTGCTTCCCTCTGCCTTTCCTAAATAGGGCATCCAGAACAAAGTGCGCATATCCAAATACAGGTGGAGTCATCTGGTCCATCAGACACAAATTTGATAACACTTGACGTTTCCAAGTCACTGACAAAAATGTTGAACAAGGCAGCACTTTTACAAACACTCTGTGACATTCCACTGGAAACCTTAACCCAGACTGGCATAGCTCCATTAATTAATCATCAGGCGAGGTACAACTGATTACTAATTTCCAACTCAACCACTCCATCCTGTTCACAAGGACATCATAAGGGAATTTATCAGGTGTCTCAATAAAATCTCACCACACTTTACTACCTTTGTCTTCTGCCAATCTGACTTCCCTGTCAAAGCTGATGAGCTGGCCTTGACAGGTCCAGTTCTTGGTGAACTCATGCTGACTTCTAGTGATTGCTGCTTCCTTTTTATTATTAACACAAGCTATTTTTTTTCAATCTCCAAAGCTGTCATCTCAAGACTTCTAAAGGAAGAAGATAGGGTATGTCTCACCTATATCACTCTATCAAAGATCCACTTTTTTCAGCTCCAATTCTTTCATTTATCTTAGGGTTATGTATATTGAGGTTTCAAAAGCCTTTCTAACATTGCAGATCTCTTAACCAAATGTTGAAAGAAAAATCCTATCTGGCATTTTCCTGGGAATGAGACCACATCTTATTTGGCCTTGATCCAAAGCTACTGGAATGAGATATGACACATAATAGGCCCTTGTATTAGTTTCCTATGGCTGCTGTGACAAAGTACTTGTACCACAAAGTGGGCGCTTAAAAAAAAAAAAAAAAAGAAAAGAAAAGAAATTTTTGTCCATAGTTTAGCAGATAGAAGTCTGAAATCCAGGTGTTGGCATGCTCCCTCTGAGACCTGCAGGGAAATCCTTCCTGCCTCTTCCTAGCTTCTGGAGGTTTTCTGGCAGTCTTTGGCATTTCTTGGCTCATTAGATGCATCACTCCAATCCTCTGTCTTCACTTGATACACTCCCTGTGTCTCTGTGTTTTCACATGGCTGTATTCTTATAGGGACATCAGTCATATTGGGTTAAGGCCCCCCACCCCCACAGTATGGCATCATATTAACTAGTTATATCTGAAATGGCCCAGGTTCCAAATACAGCCACATTCTGAGGTACTGAAGGTTAGGACATCAACATATCTTTTGGAGGGATGTAATTCAACCCCTAGCAGCTCCAATTAATATTATCAAAATGATGAAGAAAGTATGAATTAAAAAGTTACCTAATGATGCCGGGTGCTGTGGTTCGTGCCTGTAATGCCAACACTTTGGGAGGCCAAGGCAGTACCTCGACTGATGGTTAATTAATGGAGCTATGCCAATCTGGGTTAAGGTTTCCAGTGGAATGTCACAGAGTGTTTGCAAAAGTGCTACCTTGTTCAACATTTTTGTCAGTGACTTGGAAAAGTCAAGTGTTATCAAATTTGTGTGGATCACGAGGTCAGGAGTTCGAGACCATCCTGGCCAACACAGTGAAACCCTGTCTCTACCAAAAAGACAAAAAATTAGGCAAGCGTGGTGGCACATGCCTGTAATCCCAGCTACTCAGGAGGCTGAGGCAGGAGAATCGCTTGAACCTGGGACACGGAGGTTGCAGTGAGCTAAGATCGCACCATTGCACTCCACCCCAGCCTGGATGACAAAGCAAAACTGAGTCTCAGAAAAAAAAAAAAAAAAAAAAAGTTGCATAATGAGAGGGACAAGAAAAAAAAATGACACACTCTTGCCCTCTACTTGTTTTTCTTTCTGATGCTCCAAACTACAGCCCATTTCTGCGTTGTCTTTTCAACAGCCAGCTAACAGATAAGAATTATTTCCAGATGAGGTCCAGGATTCTTAGCACTTTTACCAAAGACTGGAATATACACAAAATTTGAAGGACTAAATCTTGAATGGGGAGACTTCAGGGAATCATTTTATTTGGTGCATTGCCTAGACCTCTTATATCCAATACAGTAAGGTTGGACCTGGTCCTGGAACACTACACAGTATGATTTTATGGAAATGTTCAAACTGGATGATCTCTGGGTAAGTTACACAGTTATTTCTTTGAGTAGGAATTCTCTTAACCCTTTAAGGCATATTAGTAGCCTAAGCAGAGTGGGTCGTCATAAAAAGAAGGTTCATAAGAAGAAGTGTCTGGCTACGGTTGTTTCACAACTATATGTTAATAGAGGCCTTCTCGATCTCCTGACCTCGTGATCCGCCCGTCTCGGCCTCCCAAAGTGCTGGGATTACAGGCTTGAGCCACCGCGCCCGGCCTGGTTTCTTGTAATTATTAAAGAAAACCAAAACTGTATTAATTTAAGAGATAGTAGTATTTTTGCAAAATAAAATAGCTTGGCTCATGCTCTGGAAACTAATTCATCTAAACTGCCATTGAAGTATTTCTGGAGGACAGTGGTTTTGTCTAGATGTTTTTCAGATTTCTCTCTCTTACCTTGACATTCTGTAGCCTTGGTGTGATGTACCTTGGTATATATTTTTATATATCCTTTTTAGATTTCATATATCCCTCTGGGATTTTCTAGGCTTTATGGCTTTATGGATGTGTAGATTTATATTATTTATCTTTTTTTTTTTTTTTTTTTTTACAAAAATCCTGGCTATTTTTATGTGAGCTTCCCATTCTCAGAAGCTGAAAGTCTACAGGTGTATTTTCGAAAATAGACAAAATACAGTGGGAAGTTTAATTTATGATCTTTCCAGTGACATTTCCCAAAAGGAGAAGTAAACAAGATACCCATCCTCCATATAGTCTCTCTGAAGGTATGACATGTCTGCAAGGACGCCTTGCTCTCTAGTTCTTCAGGGTCAAGAACAAATACACTGGAGTAATGGCCGAGATCATAAAACATCTTCACTTGGTGGAGTCTAGCACCTTCAAAGCTATTCAGTTCTTTTTTAGCCTATGTGCTATAAATTATCTGATGAAGGACAGAACTCCTCTGGCATACCTAACTGCACACCTATATTCTGTGGGTAGTTTGGAACAAATAGTCCTACTAAGGAAGAGGTGAGCTGGTGAAGTCAGAAGACTCTACACATCTAGATTCTTTAATAATCAATCAGGGAATAGGTATTTACTAAATAATCATTTTACTAAGTGCTTGCTTCCATGCTGTTTGCTATTTGGGATCCAGGAAAATAATATATGATCAGTACCCTTAACTCAGGATCAGCTTCCCAAAAATTGCCATGTATCTTTAGTCTCCTTTCCCCTGGTACAGTTCCTCAGTTTTTCTTTGTCTTACATCAAATTCAGACTTTTGAAGAGTCTCTCAACTTAAATTCATCCGAGGTCTTCTTTAATTAAATTCAAGTTTTGCATTTGTTCAAGAATGCTACAAAAGCAATGTGGTGTATTTCTCAGTGTATCACATAAGGAGGGACTTGACGTTGGTCTGTCCCATTACTGTGAGTGTTAACTTTAATCACTTGGTTAAAGTAGTACCTCTCAAATTTCTCCTCTGTAAATTTGCTATTTTTCCTTTGTAATAAATAAGTATCTTGTGGGGGCAGTACTTTAATATCATATAATTATCCTGTTTCTCATCACAGTTTGATCCACTAAGCTTAGCATCCATTGATGATTTTCGACTAAAGTAAATTGTTTCTGTGATGTTTGCCAGATGGTAATTGTCTGTTTCCATCATTTTATGTTATTTTTTAAAAAATAAATTCTAGTTAATAAACTCAATAAATTTAATTTCTCAATTAAATTAAGAAAACTGTAAGCTTTATTAATATTTATCCATTTATAGTTGATATACAAAAATATACATATCTAATGTATACTTTTTTTTTTGAGAGGGAGTCTTGCTCTGTCAAACAGGCTGGAGTGCAGTGGTGCGATCTCAGCTCACTGCAACCTCCACCTCCCTGGTTCAAGTGATTCTCCTGCCTCTGCCTCCTGAGTAGCTGGGATTGCAGGCGCGTACCACCATGCCTGCCTAATATTTTGTGTTTTCAGCAGAGATGCGGTTTCACCATGTTGGTCAGGCTGGCCTCAAACTCCTGACCTTGTGATCTGCCCGCATCAGCCTCCCAAAGTGCTGGGATTACAGGCGTGAGCCACCGCACCTGGCCTGATGTATACATTTTAATGAACTTGGACATATTCATGCATCCATGATACCATGACCACATATAAGACACTCCAAAAAAGAGAAAAAAATTGTAAATACTGTAAAGCAAAAATAAAAAAGTAAAGGAAAAAATAGATTTGAAACACTTTGAGCAACAAAGAGCCAACAGCCCTAGTAAAAGGAGCCCTTAAAACTCATTAAGGAGACTTGAATATAAGACCTCAAAACTATGAAACTACT
Organism: Rhinopithecus roxellana; assembly: GCF_007565055.1. Lineage (NCBI taxonomy): Eukaryota > Metazoa > Chordata > Mammalia > Primates > Cercopithecidae > Rhinopithecus > Rhinopithecus roxellana. The sequence continues at coordinate 124,861,875 of NC_044552.1, forward strand.
ACAAGAAAACACTGGGGAAAATCTCCAGGATGTTAGTCTGGTCAAAAATTTCCTGAGTAATATACCCCACAAGCACAGGCACCAAAGCAAAAATAGACAAATGAGATCAGATCAAGTTAAACAGCTTCTGCACAGCAAAGGAAATAATCAACAAAGTGAAGAGACAACCCACAGAATGGGAGAAAATATTGATAAACTACCCATCTGACAAGGGATTAATAACCAGAGTATATAAGGAGCTCAAACAACTCTAGGAAAAAAATAGTCACCTGATTAAAAAATGGGCAAAAGATTTGAATAGACATTTCTCAAAAGAAGACATACAAATGACAAACAAGCCTATGAAAAAGTGCTCAGCATCACTGATCATCAGTGAAATGCAAATCAAAATTAAAATATTATCTCACACCAGTTAAAAAGGCTTTCATCCAAAAGACAAGCTGTAACAAATGCTGGTGAGGAAGTGGAGAAAAGGGAACCCTCGTACAATGTTGGTGGGAGTGTAAATTAGTACAACCACTGTGGAGAACAATTTACAGGTTCTTCAAAAAAGTAAAAATAGAGCTACCATATGATCTAGTGATCTCACAACCAAAACAAGGGAAATCGGTATATTGAAGAGATACCTGCCCTACCATGTTTATTGCAGCACTACTCATAATAACCAAGATTTGGAAGCAACCTAAGTGTCCATCAACAGATGAACGGATAAAGAAAATGTGTTATATACCCAATGGAGTACTATTGAGGTATGAAAAGAATGAGATGCTGTCATTTGCAATAACATGGATGGAAGTGGAGATCATTGTGTTAAGTGAAACAAGCCAGGCACAGAAAGACAAACATTGCCTGTTCTCACTTATTTGTGGGTTCTGAAATTCAAAACAGTTGAACTCATGGACGCAACTGAACTCGTGGACATAGAGAGTATAAAGATGGTTACCAGAGGCCGGGAAGGGTAGTAGGAGGATAGGGGGAGGTGAAGATAAAAAATTAGAAAGAATTAATAAGACCCACTATTTGGTAGAACAACAGGATGACTATAGTCAACTTAATTTTCTACTTTTAAATAACTAAAATAATATATTTGGATTGTTCGTTAAACAAAGAATAAATGCTTGGGGAGCTGGATACCCTATTCTCTATGATGTCATTATTACACATTGCATGCCTGTATCAAAATATTTCATGTACCTCAAAATAAATATATATACCTACTATGTACCCACAAAAATTAAAATAATTTTTTTTTTAGAAAATCATTAAGGGAAAACAAAGGGGGAAATACGGACAAAGGACCTTACTTTCATATGGCAAGTAAATAAATTGTGGAAAAGAAAGCCAGGATTCCCACAGTCTGAAAAAGGAGCTAGATATAAGGAAAGGCAAAAGAATATGTTCAGTGGTGTTAGGTCAGAGGATCCATATGAACTCATGGTTTTCAATATATTTTCAGGTGACTAGATATAGAAATAAGAAGTGTGTGAGTGTGTATGTGTGTGTATGTGTGTGTGTGTACATATATTTCTCAGCTCTCTGCTGAAAGAGGCTGAAGACTGATTTCCCAGTACCAATGGGTACCTCTGCACATGCGTCTTGGTCTCCATCTACCATTCTCAAATAAAAGGGACCAGGGCTTCTTAGAGAAATGGGTCATTCCAGGACTAGACGAGAAAGTATAAGCTGCAAGTACAAAATAAGCCTGAAATTTCTTGTAGTACCAGAAAGTAAGGAAGTGCTCGACACATGTGAGGATCAGCTGACACAGTGGCCACACCTGTAATTCCAGCACTTTGGGAGGCCAAAAAGGGTGGATCGCTGGAGCCCGGGAGTTCAAGACCAGCCTGGGCAACATGGTGAAACCACATGCTGTACAAAAATACAAAAATTAGCAGGGCATGTTGGTGCATGCTGTAGTCCCAGCTACTCAAGAGGCTGAGATGGGAGTAAGGCGGTTTTCTCCTATCTCAGTAAACAGAGCATACAATTGGGTTTTACACCGAGATGTTCCATTGACCAGGGACGGGCAAGAGTCAAATGCTTTTCTCTTACTTGAGATTAAGAGAATGGTGATGACCTTTAACCAGCAAGCAGCCTTTAAGCACTTGTTTAACAAAGCACATCCTGCACAGCCCAAAATCCATTAAGCCTTGAGTCACCACAGCACATGTCTCTTGCAAGGACAAGGTTGGGGGTAGGGTCACAGATTAATAGCAGCTCAAATACAGAACAAAATGGAGTCTCTTATGCCTACTTCTGTCTACATAGACACAGTAACAGGCTGATCTCTTTCTTTTCCCCACATTTTCAAACAAGCTTTTAACATCACATTTTGTTTTAAATTATTAATAGCCTATCAAAAATGTTGTGATGGGTTTTATATAAAATGTTTTTTAGTTATCAGTTGGCTTCTGCACAGGTTAGTTGAGAGTTTTATTTCCTCAATGTTAACTGAAAGCATATCAGAGAAAGGGGGGTGTAAAAAAAGTCTTAAAGTCAGGACATGATGCAACTTCTACCTACCTCATTTGATGTTGACAATTAAAGGATGATTGTGAAATGCATAAATAAGCATTAAGCAATTTATACTGTAAATAACTGGTTTGAGTGGCCCTGTGCATTAGCAGGACTGCAGAGGCTGATGTTCTGTCAGGAAGAAGAGGGGAAGACTAAGTGATCCCTAAAATAATCTGTACTGTGCATGGTCATTTTGGGAAAACAATTGAAGAGATCATTCTCCAGTAGTGTGTAACATCGGAACTAGCGTTCACCATCTTTCCAGCTTTATTACTTGACATAAACAAATAAACCTTTACTACTAGGACTGGAGAAACATAATTATTTACAGGTGAGGGGAATAAACATTTTGAGACAGTAAATCTATTGTTTCCTTTTTCCTTGTATCTTTCTTTTTCCGTCTTTCCTCACCTAAGAGAGAACCAGGTTTGTGCTTCCAGCTTCAGTGCAGGGAGGTGGCAAGGCAGAGAGTTGAACAAGATTGCAAAACTTCTTGGCTTTTATTTCCTAAAGTCTTGGAGTAAAGAGAGGATTTGGGTCTAAATAAAGTATTCTGGCCAAAATTATAAAACGAAAGAGATTTCTTCTGGGAAAAACCTAAAGATTCCCCTGGAAACATGGAGGCCAGCAGAACAGAGGGGTGTGGTCTCTGGGAGAGAATTCGGCTTCTGGGCAGCAATTCTCCCCTAAGATCCTCTGTATTCCATCTTGCAACAACCAGTTGGGCATGACAGGGAGGTGTGTTTCTTCAGGTGGATGGAGAGCAATCAGAACGATTTCTGCCCCTGTCACAGCTTGGCAGCAACTGAGGACCACTGGGTCCACAGGAATTTTTCCTCTGGTTTGTGGACACCTTCATGGCCACCTGCATGGACTGAAAACCAAATGGGACACCGTTCACACTGAAACCTGGCCCTGGGCATGACTGTGACCCAACTCAGGATAGGGGTCATGGAGGGAAATGGCAAATGATTGAGGGTGTTTCTTGCCAAGTGGGAGACGGGCTATGAAATAGAAATCAACATGAGTTTTAGGTAATAGAGGAAATTCTATTTTTGCAAATGTGATACAGGGAGCTGTAATGCTGATGTTGTTCTATTTTTAAATTTAAAAATTTAAATATATCACCTTTATTATTTAAAAAATGAAATCAGAACCATATGAGAAAATCTAAAAATATGGTCATTATTACTATCCTGCGGAATTCTGCTAAAATTTAAATATTTATTGTTCATTCAACCTCTGAAGCTCTTAGATACCAGCTTCTCCTGAAGCTAAAAGTGCAACTAAGGGTAAGGAAGAGGGAAACTACCAGAGGAAACTCCAAGGGGATATGAAGGGAGTAGCCTTGATCTTTAAAAACTGAAAGATGCAAATAACATGTAGAAGGGGCGTGGTGGTGCACACCTGTAGTCCCAGCTACTTGGGAGGCTGAGGAGGGATGATTGCTTGAACTCAGAAAGTTGAGGCTGCAATAAGCCATGTTTGCACCACTGTCCTCCAGCCTGGGTGACAAACTGAGACCCTGTCTGAAAAAAACAATAACCTTAGGTTTTATTAAGGATCCTGTCATTTCTCTTATAAATGACCCATTAAATGGTATTTGAGTCTAAAACATAAAAATAAAAATCAACCTTACCATAATCCCTGACTGTCATTTTGGAGTAAATGGATGAGATTTTCTGACTGGATGGACTGATCTCAACGGGCTTGAGATATTAGCAGGTTTATTTTTCTCCTGAATAGACCTGTTTATTTCAGCATGTCTTAGACCATCTCATCTGTATGCATATAGGAATCAAATTTTGGTCACATTTCTTATCTATTCTAGTTTCTGAAGTAAATTGTACATATATAGATTCTGAAATTTTAAAGAAGTGGAAGAGTTTTCCAATTCCTCACACATTGTCAAATTAGTACCTTGATCTATGTTGACATGTAGCCATCATACATAGTGCTCACAGTGTACAGAAAGAAAATTGTTTCCCCTTCTTGTGTGATATTAAAATGACTCAAACTTTATTAAATCTTTTAAGATCTGAACTCAGGCAAAATAATTTAATCTCACACAGAAACTAAAATATGGATCTCAATCCTGGAGAAATTTTTAAAAATACTTCATTGGACATTTTACCAGTTGTTAAATACTTAATGAAAGCTGTGTGACAAGATCACAGAGGACCTGATTAGAAGAGGAGAAGAAACACTCTATGGGGCTGGGCATGGTGGCTCACACCTGTAATTCCAGCACTTTGCGAGGCTCAGGTGGGCAGATCACCTGAGGTCAGGAGTTCTAGACTAGCTTGGCCAACATGGTGAAACCTCGTCTCTACTAAAAATACAAAAATTAGCCTGGCATGGTGGTGGGTGCCTGTAATCCCAGCTACTTGGGAGACTGAGGCAGGAGAATCACTTGAACCCAGGAGGCAGAGGTTGCAGTGACTCAAGATTGCGCTACTGCATTCCAGCCTGGGTGACAGAGTGAGACTCCATAAGAAGAAAGAAAAAGGATGGAGGAAAAGGAAGGAAGGAAAGGCAAGTAAGGAAGGAAGGAAGAAGGAATGAAGGAAGGAAGGAAGGAAGGAAGGAAGAAGGAAGGGAATGAAGGAAGTAATGAGGAGGGAGGGAGGGAGGGAGGTAGGAGGTAGGAAGGAAGGGAGGAAAGGAAATGAGGGAGGGGAGGATTGGGAGGAAGAAAAGATAGATAGAGAGAATTAACTTAAAGTAAAGTAAGGAATGAAGTACTTAAGGAAGAAAAGAAAGAAAGAAAGAAAGAAAAGACATCAGAAAAAGAAAGAAATAGCAAAAGAAAAGAAAAAAGTACGAAGGAGGAGGGAGGGCGAAAGAGACGAGAGCATTCAGGAGGTAGGTTCCTTCTGGCTTCCTCCGTTCCTTCTTCGCGTGGTAAGGAAAGGAAGGAGGAAGGCTTCTTTCTTGAGGGAGTGAGGGGGGGTGAGGGTGTTGGAGAAAGAAAGAAAGGAAAAGAAAAGAAAGAGAATCACTCTGTGGCATTCTACTGCCTCAAGAAGCTTTCCCAGTCAGCCCACGAAGGTCTCAACTCCTTCAACTCTCAACTTGCAGAATTATTATTGCCAGGAATGCTCACTGCATCATTTGATAACATTGTCATGTAATAGAATGTTGTTCTAAAGGTTGTCTCCTAATCCCTTCTGTGTTAAGGAGCCATGTTTTCATTTCTTTTGTCTCTCTGAAAGCATTTTGTGGGTGCTCAAACAACTACATGTTAAACTGCATGGGTGCATTAGGCAGAGAAAACCAGAGATGCAGAATCAATAAAAGATATGTGGATACAGAGAAAGATATTTATTATGAAGAATTGGGTCACTAGATTTTGGAGGCTGTCCTGCAATCTGCTGTCTGCCAGCTGAAAGCCTAGGAAAGCCAGTGGTGTTGGGTGCGGGTCCAGTTCAAATTTGAAGGCCTGAGAATCAGAGGAGCTAATGGTATAAGTCCCAGTCCATGTCTGAAGGTCTGAGAACCAGGATTGCCAATGTCCTGCAGCAGCAGAAAATGGATGTCACAGCTCATGCAGGGAGAACAGTTGTCCTTTCTCTGCCTTTCTGTTCTCTTCATGCCTTCAGTGGATTAGACGATGCCCCGCTGCGCGAGTGAGGGCTCTCTCCTTTACTCAGTCTACTGATTCAAATGCTAGGATCTCACTGAAACACCCTTACAAATACATCCAGAAATAGTATTGTGCCAACTCTCTGGGCATCTCAGCCCAGATAGGTTGACACATAAAATCATGTAACTATCACAATGGGTAAAAAAAACTTTAGGCAGAAATTATGAGTCATTTTCAGAATCTTTAGTCTGAGTGAAGTTCTGATGGTCATTTAAAAAACTTTAACGGGTGTAATAATAATCTCTGGCATCTGCCTGGTATTTCATAGTGTAAAACACACTTTTATGTCATTTATGTCATTTACTTTTTCTTTGTTTTTTTTTTTTGTTGTTGTTGGTTTTTTGTTTTTGTTTTTGTTTTTTTGTTTTGTTTTGTTTTGTTTTGTTTTGAGACAGGGTCTCACTCTGTCACCCAGGCTGGAGTGGCAGTGGCGCGATCTGGGCTCACTGCAACCTCCACCTCAAGTATAAGTGATTTTTCCACCTCAGTCCCCCAAGTAGCTGGGATCACAGGTGCTTACCACTGTGCCAAGCTAATTTTTTATATATTTTTTTTGTAGGGACAAGGGTTTGCCATGTTTCCCAGACTGGTCTCAAACTCCTGAACTCAGGCAATCCACTCACCTCAGCCTCCCAAATCTCCCAAAGAGATTACAGGCATGAGATTACCGGCTGCCATTTGACTTTTGATTATATATTCCTGTTTTCCAAAGTGGAAATAAGTTCAAAGAGGCTGGTTAACTTGCCCAAAGCTGATTTTAACAGGAAGCTAATTTTGAGCAGAGTAATTTTTAGTCCAAATACTATCATTTCACTGGATAATTTCGAAATATTTTGTCCCATTTAGTTACAGGTTTACACCATACAAACATCAAATGTTACAAGCTGACACTTTAAAAAGTGGATTTGAGGCTGGGCGTGGTGGCTCAAGCCTGTAATCCCAGCACTTTGGGAGGCCGAGACGGGTGGATCACGAGGTCAGCAGATCGAGACCATCCTGGCTAATATGGTGAAACCCCGCCTCTACTAAAAAATACAAAAAAACTAGCCGGGTGAGGTGGCGGGCGCCTGTAGTCCCAGCTACTCGGGAGGCTGAGGCAGGAGAATGGCGTAAACCCGGGAGGCGGAGCTTGCAGTGAGCTGAGATCCGGCCACTGCACTCCAGCCTGGGCGACAGAGCGAGACTCCCTCTCAAAAAAAAAAAAACAAAAAAAAAGTGGATTTGAAAAGCAATTTGATCTACAAGTAGTACCAAGATTGGTATTTAAACAAAACTTAATTTTCTGTGCAGGTCCTTTTGTCAGTCAAGTTAGAATTACTTCTCAGGATGAACTGGCATATCCCTGATTTTATTGAAAAATATGGGCTCACGCCTGTAATCCCAGCACTTTGGGAGGCCAAGGCGGACAGGTGGCTTGAGCCCAGGAGTTTGAGGCCAGTCTGGACAGCATGGTGAAATCTCATCTCTACAAAAAGTACAAAAAATCAGCCGTGTGTAGCGTACACCTGTAATCCCAGCAATTTGGGAAGTCAAGGCAAGCAGATCACTTAAAGTAGGGAGTTCGAGACCAGTCTGGCCAACGCGGTGAAACCCCATCTCTACTAAAAATATAAAAATTAGCCAAGCATAGTGGCATGCCTGTAGTCCCAGCTACTTGGGTGGCTGAGGCAGGAGAATGAATCGCTTGAACTTGGGAGGTGGACGTTGCAGTGAGCTGAGATCGCACCACTGAGCTCTAGCCTGGGCGACAGAGTGAGACCTTGTCTCAAATAAAATAAAATAAAATTTATAAAAAAAGGAAAAAGGAAAAACAAAGAATATGAACCCCACCATTTGCTTCATCTTCACATATTTGACTGGAACCTCCTTTGATCAGTGATACTTCATATCTGCATCTATTAACAGGTGAATAATCGAAGATGAAGCAATCCATGCATTCTGATTTTTAGTGTAGGGTTTATTCAGAGTTCATTCTAAGAATGTGACATCCTTGGGCACTATTTTGATTCAATGCAGACTGATGTCTCTGGCTGGTTTTTTAGTATCATGAAATTGACCTGTTTGGAAGAGCACAAGAAGCAGCTTTAAAAAATCTGTATCTATGTATGCTGTGTGGATATTGAGGTCATTGTGTACCATTGTCATTAAAAAATCCCTACACAAGTATACTGAGTAATTTCTTTCAGAACTTAGTGCTATGAAATCTTTTCTTGGCCTGAGAAACTCAAGTTTTTTTTCTTTTGTACAATGAAGACTATGTAACTGAGTTTTCTTTTGGACTATGTTTTCCAGGAAACTCAAAGCAAAATTTATTTCCTACTTGTAGCCAATTATGTCAGATTGTATTACTTGAGTGTTTGTCAGATTGGTGTGTGTGTGTGTGTGTGTGTACAATTTTTCTGGTTCTGATTATTTTAACTGACAAATAATAATTATACATATTTACAAGGCATATAGTGATATTTAGATACATATAATGTACAGTGATCAGATCAGGGTAATTAGCATATCCATCATCTCAAACATCTATTGTTTCTTTGTGTGGGAAGGTTCAATATTCTCCTTCTAGCTATTTGAAACTATATATTATTGTTAATTGTAGTCTTCCTAAAGTGATGTAGAACCCTATAACTGATTCCTTCTATCTAGCTGTAATTTTATATTCTCTAACACATTGACTATCACATTTTATGTGTAGCCTAAAATCAGCTTCAAATTTTTTTATAATTTCAAAGCACGGGAAAAAATAAATACACAAAGAGTCATATGAAATGTTTTGAAACAGTTTATGTTGAAATATCATAGGCTGATTTACTTATATCTGTTGAAAAAGAGGCCCTAAATTGCTTGTAAAAGTCAGTGGAAAAAAGGATCTTAGGGAATAGCCACAAACCCCCAAAAGTACAAAAACAACTATTGTTAAGGATAAGTGGTTTCTTAAGTGGGTGAATGCAGTCACTGTTCCTTTCTTGGATTTAGGAGTTTCCATTGCTTACCATTTCCCCTAGGTCTAGCTTCTGAGCACGGTCCTTCTAGAGTTTCAACATTTTTGCCAACAAGGCAGTTGGAGGCAGGACTATGAGCAGTATTTAATGTGTAACATCCAGGAACTTGGCTGCCAAACTCTGTTACAAGTCAACATCAGGGAAAGTTTGTGCTTTGGGGAGGGGCTTCTGTTTTTGAAGCTTTCAGACAATTGGATGCAAGTTCAAGGTCTGATACTCTCTTTTCTATGACAGAAAAAAAGTATGTCACACCTGTATTAAAACACCTGTAGTTTTAGTATTAGTTGGATTCGTATTGCTTTGTTTATAACATATTAAAACTGATCTTCCTAGAGAAGGCTTAGAGAAAATTATGATTAAAATATTTATACGACAAGTACTTCTAGACATACGTGCTGGTTGGTAAACTCATTCATTCACTCAAGATATATTTATTGAGAACACACTTTGTACAAGCATTTTGTACTCTACTTTCAGCACAAAAAGAATGAATATAAACAAACTAATATGTTATAAGAAAAAACTTCCAAGGAAGGTATTAAGAACATGTGGTTTTCTACAAACAAATATACTTTCATAAAAGTTTGGCATCAAAACACAAATATCTCTAATGAGATTGACTGGGGACATTTATCACTTCAATTAGTCAATTGTTAGCTATTCATTAGGTGATTTTTCAGATCCCTTATAATTTTTCTTTTTCTTCCTGCTGACAGACAAAACTAACATTTTCTTCTTATTAAAAAGTGGATAATGGCTGGGTATGGTGACTCACGCCTGTAATCTCAGCAGTTTGGGAGGCCAAGGCAGGCGGATCACCTGAGGTTGGGAGTTTGAGACCAGCCTGGCCAACATGGTGAAATCCTGTCTCTACTAAAAATACAAAAATTAGCCGGGCATGGTGGTATGCGCCTGTAATCCCAGCTACTCTGGAGGCTGAAGTGAGAGAATCACGTCGTGAACCTGGGTGGTGGAGAGATGGCACCACTGCACTCCAGGCTGGGCGACAGAATGAGACTCTGTCTCAAAAATAAATAAATAAATAAATAGATAAATAGATAAATAAATAAATAAATAAATAAATAAATAAATAAATAAATAATTTTTTAAGTGGATATGTTTTCTTATAAAATATTTAAAATATTCAAAAGAATAAACAAGAAAATGTACATCATCCACAATCCTACATCCCATATATACAAATACGGCTAATATTCTGTCACATTACTTTCTAATATTTTGTGTATTTACATATTTTGTTCATTGGGGACTATTTTTTGTTGTTGTTGTTGTTGTTGTTGAGATAGAGTCTTGCTCAGTCGCCCAGGCTGGAGTGCAGTGGCCCGATCTCAGCTCACTGCAAGCTCCGCCTTCCGGGTTCACGCCATTCTCCTGCCTCAGCCTCCCAAGTAGCTGGGACTACAGGCGCCCACCGCCACGCCCGGCTAATTTTTTGCATTTTTAGTAGAGACGGGGTTTCACTGTATTAGCCAGGATGGTCTCGATCTCCTGACCTCGTGATCCACCCGTCTCGGCCTCCCAAAGTGCTGGGATTACAGGCGTGAGCCACCGTGCCCAGCCCATTGGGGACTATTTTATATCTTGCTTTTTTCTCTTAGAATTATTTTATTAACACTTCTATATTATCAAAAATTCTTTTAAAATGTTTCTAAAGATATACTCGTATTCTGTCAAGCGATTGTATCATAAATTCATCTGAATAATGAATATTTAGATTTCACTTTTGACTACTATTAAAAATACTGTTAAACTTTAAAAATTATTTCAGTATTTGATTTCCCAGAACAGCACAAACAGTATGCAAATGAATGACACTGGCATTTGATATAATAATTGCTGAATTTAGGCATCTCTCTTCTTACCTATACCAAGATCTTGGATCCCTGACAGGATTAATATTGAATGGATTTAAAATTCTGATTTTCTGAAAAGGTACCTTAATGTAACAAATCAACATTTATTTATGGATAGAGAAAACAGTATTCCTAACATCAGCAACCTCATCTCTTTCTTCAAAATTTGCCATTTCCACATCAGCACAAGGTACAAGCATCCAGAGGACATGGATGTGGTGAGAAAACAAGGAATCTAGGTCAAAATTACTTTATTATTCATCTGCAAAATGGAGTATAAGAAAATTTAAAAACAGAAACAAAATTACTTTATTTTTGCTTAAGCTTTCCTTTTCCCCTAAATTTGTCACTTTATTATTTTCTAGTTTTTCTGTAACATTTACCTCTATAATCCAACATGATAAAGTTGAAAGTTTATATTATCATTTATGAATCAAATTTGCAACATAAGGAGGTGAAATTGGTGTGTGGTTATAATGCTAAACTGTGTAATTGTGTCAACTCCATGTGAACCTGAACAAGTCAATGAACTTGTGCTGCCAAAGAATTTCTAACATCTTCATAAGAACTTATAAAGTAGTCCTTCACATAGGCATTGGTAAAGATTTCATGATGAAAACACCAAAAACAATTGCAACAAAAGCCAAAATTGACAAATGGGATCTAATTAAACTAAAGAGCTCCTGCACAGCAAAAGAAACTATCATCAGAGTCAACAGGCACCCTATAGAATGGAAGAAAATTTTAGCTAACTATGCATCTGACAAAGGTCTAATATCCAAAATCCATAAGGAACTTAAATAAATTTACAAGAAACAAACAACCTCATCAAAAATTGGGCAAAGGTATGAACAGATGAACAGACACTTCTCAAAAGCAGACATTTAGGCGGCCAACAAACATATGAAAAAAAGCTCGACATCACTGATTATTAGAGAAATGCAAATCAAAACCACAGTAAAACACCATCTCGCCAATCAGAATGGCAATTATTAAAAAGTCAAGAAACAACAGATACTGGCGAGGCTGTGGAGAAATAGAAACATTTTTACACTGTTGGTGGGAATGTAATGTTCAACCACTGTGGAAGACAGTTTGACGATTCCTCAAGGATCTAGAACCAGAAATATCATTTGACACAGCAATCCCACTACTGGGTATATACCCAAAGACTATAAATCATACTACTATAAAGACATATGTCCATGTATGTTTATTGCAACACTGTTCACAATAGCAAAGACTTGGAGCCAATCCAAATGCCCATCAGTGATAGACTGGATGAAGAAAATGTGGCATATATACAACATAGAATACTGTGCAGCCATAAAAAGGAATGAGATCATATCCTTTGCAGGGACATGGATGAAGCTGGAAGCCACCATCCTTAGCAAACTACCACAATAACAGAAAACCAAACACCGCCTGTTCTCACTCATAAGTGGGAGGTGAACAATGAGAACACATGGACACAGGGAGGGGAATGACACACACCGGGGCCTGTCAGAGGTGGGGGCAAGGGGAGGGAGAGCATTAGGACAAATAGCTAATGCATGCAGGGCTTAAAGCCGAGACGATGGGTTGATAGGTGCAGGAAACCACCACGGCACACATATACCTGTGTAACAAACCTACGTGTTCTGCACATGTATCCTGGAACTTAAAGTAAAATAAATAAATAAAGTAGTCCTCCAAGCTTTGAAGATGATGAATATATATAATATATAATATAAATTTGATGAATGTATATATGTATTTGATGAATCTATAAAATATGTATTTGATGAATGTATATAATGCATATAATATATATATTCATTTAATAAAGACCACTCCATCGAATAAGGCAATGTCTATTTTAGCTGACTTTAGTGACTCTGTGCAAATATTCCACAGGGCAGTGACTTGCAAAAATTGCTTCTCGTGTGAATTGAAAGCCTAGATACTCTTCAAAGCCAAGATTTTTCCATTAGTTGTGAAATAGATGTTTCTCACAGAAACTGTTAGCAGAGCAGCTGATCAGTAACAAAAATTGATCTATTTGCTGCTAAGGACAGCAATTGGAAGTTAAAAGTCTCCACCCCAAGAATGGATTTATTATCTTCTAGTTTCATATAGAGCACTCAGAGATTGTACTTACCCGTCCCATTAAAAAAAAAAAGAAAAAAACAACTCTAAAAGAGAAACTAACGTTCATCAATTAACTAGAAAGTAGGATTTGAGGCTCCTGCTCTTGAAGAGTAAATTAACTAGGGAATGAAGGGGATATTAGAACACAGCCTCCTAATTGGCACATGACTGAAGTGCTGCTGCCTCTCCGACTAAACACATTGTGCTGCCATGCATGCTGGGAGCCACAGATACTGACTACCATGCATGCCGGGAGCCACAGATACTGACTACCATGCATGCTGGGAGCCACAGATACTGACTACCATGCATGCTGGGAGCCACAGATACTGACACATACGTGTGGACAACAGACTTTCTTCTTTTGGAGGCTATAAATGTTCACCAGAAACCAGAAAGCACATCCCCAGTGTTTAAACCAAAGGGTCTCAACAATGCTTGCATGTAAGAAGTTCCTGGAGAGGTTTTTGAAACACCAAAGATTGGGCTCCACACCAGACCAAATAAATGAGAACTTCTGGGAGCAAGGCCTGAGTATGGTGTATTTTGGCTTAAGCCAGTGAATCTCTAACAAGCCTGCATCAGAATCACCGGGAGGGCTTGTTAAAACACAGATTGCTACTGCACACCTAACAGAGCTTTTGCATAGGATGGGTTCTCTAAAAATATTCTCTAAATAAATATTGCTAGATTTGCATTTTAAAAGAACAAGCTTCTATAGCAGGGTTGATTAATTGGTGTCCATGGATGGGCTCAGTGGTCCTTCAGCTTCTGAAGTTGTCTGTAATATATCATGGGAATGTGCATTCAGAAGACAGTTCCTCACTTTCTTCAGATTCTTAAGGGAGGGCCTATGACCTAGAAATGTTACAAACCACTCTTATGGGAATTAATTTTTTTCATTTAGATTTTTGTCTTCATTAACAGAGTGAATAATTTAAATAATTGTCTGTTTCCACCAAAAAAAAAGTTTTCTGGGATATTGATAAGCACAAAATGCATTTAATTTTTTAAAACATAAATCAGCCACTAAAGACGCTGGTCTCTTCATCTAAGAGCCTTTTTGCAAATGAAGACCCATTATTTGAGAAATGCGTCTATGCTTGTTTTATTTTGAACAGAATTTATTGCAGTTTGAAAATACATTAGTGCTACAGTGTTACGTTGTATAAAATGGAATCGTAAGTATTATAATTATAATTATAATTAAGAATGGAGTTGTGATACTCAGGAGAGAAGCCCCCAACCAATGGCCATCACCCCCAATGCAGTTATTTTCTTTTTCTTTTTCTCTGTCAGATACTTTCCAAATTCACATACAACTTAATTTGGAGAAATTATCTTCTGAGTGCTCTATTCCATTTAGGGTCCAGAGAAGATTCTGTTGATCACTGTCGGCCCAACAGCACCTGTTCCCCAGGGCACCAGGCAAAATACCAGTAAGCTGCATCTCTCTCTCCATCTCTGTCTCTGTCCCTCTTTCCCTCTAGATGTGTAGAAGGAAGTGAACTTTCAGAGTTTTAAATTCGTGCATAAACTTTTTTTTCTCATAAATGGACCATTCTCTGCATAGATTTCAGCGACTTCTTTTAAGCTTTACAATGCATCATGGACATTTTTCTATGTTAATAAAGATCTGCCTTATCCTTTTGAATGCCTGCAGAATATTGCCTTGTATGCATGAATGATATATATATATATATATTTTAACCAGGCCACTGTTGATGAGCATTTAGAGTGTTTCCACTTTTCCCTGTGATAAACACAGCAGTGAACATTCGTGTAAGTACAGCTTTGTGCCTGTATCTTACAGGAGTATAATGTACCTCTCATTAAAGTTTGATAAGTTGACCTCCAGCCTCAGCAGTCAAAAATCCTGGATATGATCCATGTTTGTCATCCAGTAGCCATAGAAACTTGGGGAAATTACTCAAGTTCTCTTCTTTTGTGTGTGAGTTGGAAATGCCAGTGTCTTTCTTGCCCCTCTCACATAGTTGATGGAAAGAGGAAGCAATGGATGTGAATATGCTTTGAAAACTGAGAAACTCCATGCAAATGCCAGATGGTGTTATGCCATCAGTGTATTGTATTCTCTTTCTAATACACTGTATGCATTAGTTTTTGTTCATAATGGCCAGTTCAATCATTTGCACTCAGTACATTGTCATTAAATGAAAGTAAATTATCATTAAATGAAAGGCTGTGAAGGAATCCTACCAGTGTGTCATAGATTTTGGTCCGTGGACCACCTGCCAATGAGTCGGTGCAGTAATTTTAAGGCATATTCGTGTTGGGGGAGGAGGAGAGAGGAAAGGGGCCCTGATTCTGTCTTTTCTCAAACTTCCCAAGTAACTTTGATGCAGACGAAAATTTGAGAACCACTGAACCGGACTGACATTGTCATTGCTCATCCTCATGTAAAGCTCCCTGGTAGCAAAAGGTAATGCTACCTTCTTGTCTTGAGAATAAGCCAGTTTAAGACAGGAAACTCTCCCCCATGCATTTTTCAGACATGAATCTCATCATCGTATCCTCAGAGATCTATCTCAGCATAGTCAGTCTGCCCAAATGAATGGTAAAATTCTTACAAATCCATTTCCCAAGAGATGCGTCAGCTTTCTCACCAAGTTTCAGGGTTGTGTGGATGTCTAGATTTGGCTGAAAAAAAAAAAATCACATGCCACGGCTGCTAACAGTCAAGCTGAATGAGGGCTGTGCAAAATGTCCCTGTGGAAATAAGAAACTAGGCCAGCCTTTTCTGGGTAAAGAGGCCATGAAATGCACAGAGAATGCAGTTTCTTTTCATGTAGTTCTTACTGTGCTAATATTCGAGACCATTTTAGAAAGTAGAAAATGCAGGGAAAATAAGAGAGGGAGAATACATAAAATGTTAAACATGACATGCATGTTCAACAACTTTGACATTACTTTGTCATATAATGTGGTACATGATTACATCAGAGGATGTAAAATAGGAGAACTTCTCCAAAGGTCAGGTAATAAGAAGAGTTCACATTGAGAGAGCTTGCCTGGTGTCAAAGCTGTGTAAAGTATGCGATATTTTACATGTATTATCTCATTAAACTTCATTAATTCGCCAGTCAATACAAAGTTTTAAATAAAATTAAATGTAGAATAAAGTCAAGAAAACATGAACAAGTACTCCAGATACTTTGAGTCAACCAGTGAAGCCAGAAATCCTGGTTTGTTCTAAAGGTTATTAAGTTCAGCTTCTGTGACATCATTTTCCTGGCAAATTTATTGAATAAGGTTATGGTTTGGTGAGCCACCAGGTGAAACTTGTTAGGGAGGTGCAAGGCAGTGCTCTTGGGAAAGAAAAACAAACAAGTTTGGAACATCTAGTGCTGTTTGGTATTTTCACCTATGACGCTGAGGACAGACACTCAGCTATTCCCCACATCAGAACTGAGAAGCACAGATGTCAGTTAACATTTTAAAATTCTCCTGTTTGCATAGCTTAAAATACAATGCCTCCTGTAGAAGGTGAATTCCCTGTCCCATAAGAGCTTCCAGTCTGTTATTGGAAGGAGTATGAATCCCCACACATTTTAATTTATAAACATGTGTATGTTAATAATAAAAAACAGTTGAATTCCTACAGATTAATAAGTAGGAATTAAAAGACAAAAGCCAAAAAAATGAGACTCACTGAGCCAATCAAAGAATCCTGTACTTGGAGTCATCCTAGCTCCAAGGGAGGATTAGTGGAAGAGAAAGGAGCCATGGAAAGCATCTGAGATTACTTGTGGGCTAAAGAAGAGCAAAAGAGAAGGAACAATTAAGACCCTGGTTAGTAGCCTTGTCCAGGCCACATCAGACTTTACCCAGATCTGCATCTAGGGGTTCAGTGATGCCTGAATAGCCAAGTTTCCTCTCTGCATCTCAAGCCTCCTAGGATTACCCTCTTCCTTTCCCCTTTTTCTGAATCTCTCTGGGCTAACTTCAGCTCCTTCAACATTGGACACTGGTGGAGTCACCAGTGGGATGTAGGGCTCCTGGCTTCTCAGAATCCTATATTCTACTTCGTTCTGAACTCTGAGCTTCCCAGGTCTGAGTGTGTGGGGGGCCCAGCTGTGCACTGATGCTCTCTAAGGAGTCAGTGGTTGCTCCTTCTGGTAGCCTACAGTAATTGTCAAGTGCTCGATTCCAGCAGTGGCTGAGAAGTGCTCCCGCCTATTCCTAACAATGGTGATAATAACATGAAGCAACAACATTCTCACATAGCTCCCATAATCCAGGAAGTGGGCCAAGTCATTCATCTAGAGGATCGTGGTATCAAGGGCAGGCAAGGGCCTGTCATTTGTCATCTTTGCTGACACCTGTTGCTGATGTTAATTGTTCCTTTATTCTCTTGTTGACTGCTTCCGCTGTGTCCCTCTGCTCCTGGGCGGTCAGATGTGCAAAGCTTTCTCCTATTCTCCCGCATCACCTTAGGGATTCTCCAGGTCCACCTTCCCACTCAGCTGCATCTCCTTTAGGAGTAAGAGAAAAACCCAAACCCTTTCTTATCACATCCTTCATATGTCTAAGCTCTATGGTTTGGGCATAAATTAATCTGTGAGATCTCCAAGTTTTGCTGGTGATAATTGAAGATAAGATTTTGGACTTCCAAAAACCAATTATGAAATTAGCCAACCAGGCCAGGCGTGGTGTCTCATGCCCGTAATCCCAGCACTTTGGGAGGCGAGGCAGGTGGATTGCTTGAACTCAGAAGTCTAAGACCAACCTGAGCAACGTGGTGAAATCCCATCTCTACAAAAAATACAAGAAACTAGCCAGGCGTGGCAGCATGTACCTGTAGTCCCAGCTACTTGGGAGGCTGAGGCAAGAGGATCACCTGAACATTGGAGATTAAGGCTGTAGTGAGCTGTGATCTTGCCACTGCACTCTAGCCTGGGCAACAGACTGAGAATTTGTCTCAAAAAGAAAAGAAGAGAAAAGAAATTAACCAAACAAACCTCTTGGCATCCTCAAACCTCTGGCTTTTGGAATAAAAGACCATGGTTTGAAGATTAACATATCCTGAATTGGACTGTCTTCTCTTTTATCTTGAGAGCAATCCATTCACTAAGCCATGTTTGCTGCCAGAACAAAGCAAGAATAATGGGTACTGAGAAATGCTGACAGGTAGAGGGCTAAATTTCAGCTTAATATCTCCAGTTACCATCCTGGTACACAAGAAAGAAGCAAAATAGGGAATTCAAAACTTAGGTATTTTTTAAAGTAGAATAATGAGAAAAGAAATGTCACAGACAGACTGAGAGAGAGCAGATCAAAGTTATTACAAATGAAGAAAGGACAGCAGAACATTCCTTTTCTCACTTTCTATAGTTCGTGTTGTTAATCATTATTTTCTCATAGAGTATTTAGGTCAGAGTTCTTAGATATAAGCAAGAAAAGCATACTCTAGTCAATTAAGCAGAAAAGGAATTTATTAAAAGGATCCCAGGCAGCTAAGAGATGTGTTGTGTGGTCTGGAACACCAGGCTCAAGGCTAAGTTTCTGGGAACAAGGTTCCAACATCACTGCATAGGGGGTCTGACAAGGAGACCCTCACCATGGCTTCGGTACCAGGTGCTGCTGTTTGTCCTGCTGCTGGGAGGTGGACTCTACCATATCTGCAAGTGCTAAAATCACCCATGCCACTTCTCCACCAGAAACCAAGCTGAGAACCACTCAAAAGCCTAACAACCCTGCTGCCACCCACACCATCAAAATTGGCATCATGCAAAGCCTCCTTCCCCAAGAGCTCATTTCCAGGGCAGTCTGATTGAAGGAATTCAGGAAATACTCATATGCCATTGTTGCAAGCTGTGGGTGGGGTAGAGGAGACATGAAAATAATATATACATATTTTTGGCTCCATCTACACTCATGAGGCTACATAGTCCTGAACCAGAGTGACAGTGTTCAAAAAGTGTTCAATTAGGAAACTCAGCGGAGTACTGCATGCAATCATAAAAGAAGGTAGAGACACACTATTGTGGAGAGATCGCCAAGCTATCTTGTCATGTACAAAAGCAAGGGAGTATAGCAATAATATGCTACCTTTTGTGTAGGAAAGGAGGGAAATAAGGCAAAAATGCACTTACAAAAATCTTTAGAAGGATAAAGAAGATATAATTAAAAATGATTACCTATGATGAGAAGAAATGAGGTGGACGAGTACGGAGAGAAAGGAGGGCTATTTGGATTTAATTTCTGAGTCATTATCTACTAAATAATATAATGTCATTAAAATCTCAACTGCTAAAATTGAAAGCCAAACAAAACAAATAAACCTTGTTGTGTATAAAATTATTAGGGAAGCTCCACAGAGGAACGATATATTTTAAGTAAATTTAAAACTAAGTAACCTGACTGTACTTTCTTAATGGGACGCATTCCTTTTTTTTTTTTTTTTTTCCAACGAGACATAAGGTTTATTGAGGGCTTAAATACACAGCAGTTCAGGAGTGGCAGCTGGACAGGAGAATCACTACTGTTTGTAAAAAGCATGCAGTTTACATAGCATTTTCACTTAGCAACCTCCACCTAGCAACCTTCGTTCAAACCAAAACAAAGGCTTAGATTCCTTGTACCACCTTTGTTCAAAGTAACAAACCAGGGGTTCAGATGCCCTTCATAGATAAGGAGTGAATCTCTGGGTTCACCACTACCAGATTCCTTAGCTCAGTTTGTGAAATGCACACAGGGTCATCCTCAGAGTATGCTTGAGTTAATGCTGTCAGGCGCATCTGCCACACACCTTCCTACACTCCTTCATCCCTATGGAATTATGATATAATTTTGGTTAGATTCATAGTCACCCTATATCATTAAGCCATGGAAATACTTTAGATCAGTTAAAAAATATAGTAAATGCCATGGCTACTTTTCCTTCTCTACACACATTTTTGTTGTCCTTGAAGTTAATAATTGTCTCTTTTTTTTATTATTATTATTCTTTAAGTACTGGGGTACATGTGCAGAACATGCAGGTTTGTTACATAGGTATACACGTGCCATGGTGGTTTGCTGCTCCCATCAACCCATCATCTACATTAGGTATTTCTCCTAATGCTATCCCTCCCCTAGCCCCCTACCCCGTAACAGGCCCTAGTGTGTGATGTTCCCCTCCCTGGGTCCATGTGTTCCCATTGTTCAGCTCCCACTTATGAGTGAGAACATGCAGTGTTTGTTTTTTCTGTTCTTGTGTTAGTTTGCTGAGAATGATGATTTTCAACTTCATCCATGTCCCTGCAAAGGACATGAACTCATCCTTTTTTATGGTTGCATAGTATTCCATGGTGTATATGTGCCACATTTTCTTTATCCAGTCTATCATTGATGGGCATTTGGGTTGGTTCCAAGTCTTTGCTATTGTGAATTGTGCTACAGTAAACATACATGTGCATGTGTCTTACAGTAGAACGATTTCCTTTGGTATCCTTTGGTTATACTCCCAACCCAGTAATGGGATTGCTGGGTCAAATGGTATTTCTGGTTCTAGATGCTTGAGGAATCACCACACTGCCTTCCAAAATGGTTGAACTAATTTACACTCCCACCAACAATGCAAAAGTGTTCCTATTTCTCCACATCCTCTCCAGCATCTGTTGTTTCCTGACTTTTTAATGATCGCCATTCTAACTGGCATGAAATGGTATCTCACTGTGGTTTTGATTTGCATTTCTCTAATGACCAGTGATGATGAGCTTTTTTCCATATGTTTGCTGGCTGCATAAGTGTCTTCTTTTGAGAAGTATCTGTTCATATCCTTTGCCTACTTTTCAATGCAGTTGTTTGTTTTTTTCTTGTAGATTTGTTTAAGTTCTTTGTAGATTCTGGATATTAGCCCTTTGTCATATGGATAGATTGCAAAAATTTCCTCCCATTCTGTAGGTTGCCTGTTTACTCTGATGATAGTTTCTTTTGCTGTGCAGAAGTTCTTTAGTTTAATTAGATCCCATTTGTCAATTTTGACTTTTGTTGCCATTGCTTTTGGTGTTTTAGTCATGAAGTCTTTGCTCATGCCTATGTCCTGAATGGTATTGCCTAGGTTTCCTTCTAGGATTTTTATGGTTTTAGGTCTTATGTTTAAGTCTCTAATCCATCTTGAGTTAATTTTTGTATAAGGTGTAAGAAAGGGGTCCGGTTTCAGTTTTCTGCATATGGCTGGCCAGTTTTCCCACCATTTATTAAATAGGGAACCCTTTCCCCATTTCTTGTTTTTGTCCGGTTTGTCAAAGATCAGATGGTTGTAGATGTGTGGCGTTATTTCTGAGGCCTCTGTTCTGTTCCATTGGTCTATATATCTGTTTTGGTACCAGTACCATGCTGTTTGGGTTACTGTAGACTTGTAATATAGTTTGAAGTCAGGTAGCATGATGCCTCCAGCTTTGCTCTTTCTGCTTAGGATTGTCTTGGCTACACGGGCTCTTTTTTAGTTCCATATGAAATTTAATGTAGTTTTTTTCCAATTCTGTGAAGAAAGTCAATGGTAACTTGATAGGGATAGTATTGAATCTATAAATTTCTTTAGGCATTATGGCCATTTTCATGATATTGATTCTTCCTATCCATGGAATGTTTTTCCATTTATTTGTGTCCTCTCTTATTTCCTTGAGCAGTGGTTTGTAGTTCTCCTTGAAGAGGTGCTTCACATCCCTTGTAAGTTGTATTCCTAAGTGTTTTATTCTCTTTATAGCAATTGTGAATGGGAGTTCACTCATGCTTTGGCTCTCTGTTTGTCTGTTATTGGTGTATAGGACAATACACCAATATTTTTGCACTTTGATTTCATATCCTGAGAATTTGCTGAAGTTGCTTATCAGTTTAAGAAAATTTGGGGCTGAGACAATGGGGTTTTCTAAATACACAATAATGTCATCTACAAACAGAGACAATTTGACTTCCTCTTTTCCTATTTGAATATGCTTTATTTCTTTCTTTTGCCTGTCTGCCCTGACCAGAACTTCCAATACTATGTTGAACAGGAGTGGTGAGAGACGGCACCCTTGTCTTGTGCCACTTTTCAAAGGGAATGCTTCCAGCTTTTGCCCATTCAGTATGATACTGGCTGTGGGTTTGTCATAAATGGCTCTTATTATTTTGAGGTATGTTCCATCAATAGCTAATTTATTCAGAGTTTTTTTTAGCACAAAGGGCTGTTGAATTTTGTTGAAGGCCTTTTCTTCATCTATTGAGATGTGGTTTTTGTTATTGGTTTTTGTTTATGTGGTTTTTGTTATTGGTTCTGTTTATGTGATGGATTACCTTTATTGATTTGTGTATGTTGAACCAGCCTTGCATCCCAGGGATGAAGCCGACTTGATGGTGGTGGATAAGCTTTTTGATGTACTGCTGGATTCAGTTTTCTGGTATTTTATTGAGGATTTTCACATGGATGTTCATCAGGGATATTGGTCTGAACTTTTTTTGTTGTTGTGACTCTACCAGGTTTTGGTATCAGGATGATGCTGGCCTCATAAAATGAGTTGGGGAAAATTCCCTCTTTTTCCATTGTTTTGAATAGTTTCAGAAGGAATGGTACCAGCTCCTCTTTTTACCTCTGGTAGAATTCAGCTGTGAATCTGTCTTGTTGTGAACTTTTTTTGGTTGGTAGGCTATTAATTACGGCCTCAATTTCAGAACTTGTTATTGGTCTATTCAGGGATTCAACATCTTCCTGGTTTAGCCTTGGGAGGGCGTATGTGTCCAGGAATTTATCCATGTTTCTTCTAGAATTTCTAGTTTATTTGTGTGGAGGTGTTTATAGTGTTCTCTGAAGGTTATTTGTATTTCTGTGGGATCAGTGCTGATATCCCCTTTACTGATTTTCTTGCATCTATTTGCTCCTTCACTCTTTTCTTCTTTATTAGTCTGGCTAGTGGTCTAGTTTGTTAATCTTTTCAAAAAAACTGGCTCCTGGATTCATTGATTTTTTGAAGGTTTTTTTGTGTGTCTGTCTCCTTCAGTTCTGCTCTGATCTTAGTTATTTCTTGTGTTCTGCTAGTTTTTTAATTCGTTTGCTCTTGCTTCTCTAGTTCTTTTAATTGTGATGTTAGAGTGTCGATTTTAGATCTTTCCTGCTTTCTCTTGTCAGCATTTAGTGTTATAAATTTCCTTGTAAACACTGCTTTAGCTGTGTCCCAGAGATTCTGGTACGTTGTGTCTTTGTTTTCATTGGTTTCAAAGAACATCTTTATTTTTGCCTTCATTTCGTTTATTTGCCCTGTAGTCATTCAGGAGCAGGTTGTTCAGTTTCCATGTAGTTGTGCAGTTTTGATTGAGTTTTTGAATCCTGAGTTCTAATTTGATTGCACCATGGTCTGAGAGACTTTGTTGTGATTTCCATTCTTTTGCATTTGCTGAGGAGTATTCTACTTCCAATTATGTGGTCAATTTTAGAATAAGTGTGATGAGGTGCTGAGAAGAATGTATATCCTGTTGATTTGGGGTGGAGAGTTCTATAGAGAGTTCATCTATAGATGTCTATTAGGTCCGCTTGGTCCAGAGCTGAGTTCAAGTCCTGAATATCCTTGTTAATTTTCTGTCTCATTGATCTGTCTAATATTGACAGCGGGGTGTCCCACTATTATTGTGTGGGAGTCTAAGTCTCTTTGTAGGTCCCTAAGGACTTGCTTTATGAATCTGGGTGCTCCTGTATTGGGTGCATATATATTTAGGATAGTTAGCTCTTCCTGTTGAATTGATCCCTTTACCATTATGTAATGACCTTCTTTGTCTCTTTCGATCCTTGTTGGTTTAAAGACTGTTTTATCAGAGACTGGGATTGCAACCCCTGCTTTTTTTTTTTTTTTTTTTTTTTTGCTTTCCACTTGCTTGGTAGATATTCCTCCATCCCTTTATTTTGAGCCTATGTGTATCTATGCATGTGAGATGGGTCTCCTGAATACAGCACACCGATGGGTCTTGACTCTATCCAACTTGCCCATCTGTGTCTTTTAATTGGGGGCATTTCATCCATTTACATTTAAGGTTAATATTGTTATGTGTGAATTTGATCCTGTCATTATGATGCTAGCTGGTTATTTTGCCCACTAGTTGATGCAGTTTCCTCATAATATCGATGGTCTTTACTATTTGGTATGTTTTTGCAGTGGCTGGTACCAGTTGTCCCTTTCCATGTTTAGTGCTTCCTTCAGGAGCTCTTGTAAGGCAGGCCTGGTGGTGACAAAATCTCTCAGAATTTGGTTGTCAGTAAAGGATTTTATTTCTCCCTCACTTACAAAACTTAGTTTGGCTGGATATGAAATTCTAAGTTGAAAATTCTTTAAGAACGTTGAATATTGGCCCCCACTCTCTTCTGGTTTGTAGGGTTTCTGCAGAGAGATCTGCTGTTAGTCTGATGAGCTTCCCTTTGTGGGTAAACCGACCTTTCTCTCTGACTGCCCTTAACACTTTTTCCTTCATTTCAACCTTGGTGAGTCTGATGATTGTGTTTCCTAGGGTTGCTCTTCTTGAGGAGTATCTTTGTGGTGTTCTCTGTATTTCCTGAATTTGATTGTTGGCCTGTCTTGCTAGGTTGTGGACGTTCTCCTGGATAATATCCTGAAGGGTGTTTTCCAACTTGATTCCATTCTCCCCTTCACTTTCAGGTACACCAATCAGATATAGATTGTGTCTTTTCACACATTCCCATATTGGAGGCTTTGTTCATTCCTTTCCATTCTTTTTTTTTATAATCTTATTTTCTTGCTTTATTTCATTAAGTTGATATTCAATATCTGATATCCTTTCTTCTGCTTGATTGATTTGGCTATTGATATTTGTGTATGCTTCACAAAGTTCTCGTGCTGTGTTTTTCAGCTCCATCAGGTCACTTATGTTCTATAAACTAGTTATTCTAGTTAGGAATTCATCTAACCTTTTCTCAAGGTTCTTAGCTTTCTTGCATTGGGTTAAAATATCCTCCTTTAGCTCGAAGGAGTTTGTTATTACTCACCATCTGAAGCCTACCTCTGTCAATTCATCAAACTCATTCTCCATACAGTTTTGTTCCCTTGCTGGCGAGAAGTTGTGATCCTTTGGAAGAGAAGAGGCATTCCTGTTTTCGGAATTTTCAGTCTTTTTGTGCTGGTTCTCCCCATCTTCGTGAATTTATCTACCTTTGGTCTTTGAAGTCGGTCACCTTTGGAGGGGGTCTCTGAGTGGACGTCCTTTTTGTTGATGTTGATACTATTCCTGTCTATTAGTTTTTCATCTAATAGTCTGGTCCCTCTGCTGCAGGTTTACTGGTGTTTGCTGGAGGTCCACTTCAGACCCTGTTTGCCTGGGTATCACCATCAGAAGCTGCAGAACAGCAAAGATTGCTGCCTGTTCCTTCCTCTAGAAGCTTCGTCCCAGAGGGGCACCTGCCAGATGCCAGCCAGAGCTCTCCTGTATGAGGTGTCTGTCGGCCCCTATTGGGAGGTGTCTCCCAGTCAGGAAACACAGGGATCAGAGACTGACTTGAGGAGGCAGTCTGACCCTTAGCAGAGCTCAAACACAGTGCTGGGAGATCCACTGCTCTCTTCAGAGCCATCAGGCAGGGATGTTTAAGTCTGCTGAGGCTGCACCCGCAGCCGCCCGTCTCCCAGGTGCTCTGTCCCAGGGAGATGGGGTTTTATCTAAAAGTCCCTGACTGGGGCTGCTGCCTTTTTTTCAGAGATAACCTGCACAGAGAGGAAGAATCTAGAGAGGCAGTCTGGCCACAGTGGCTTTGCTGAGCTGCAGCAGGCTCCACTCAGTTCGAACTTCCTGGCGGCTTTGTTTACACTGCAAGGGTAAAACACCCTATTCAAGCCTCAACAATGGTGGACGCCCCTTCCCCCCATCAACCTTGAGCATCCCAGGTCGACCTCACACTGCTGTGCTGGCAGCGAGAATTTCAAGCCAGTGGATCTTAGCTTGCTGGGCTCCATGGGGGTGGGGCCTGCCAAGCCAGACCTCTTCACTCCCCGGCTTCAGCCCCCTTTCCAGGGAAGTGAATGGTCCTGTCTTGCTGATGTTCCAGGCACCACTTGGGTATGGAAAAAAAAAAAAAAAAAAAAAAAAAAAACTCCTGCAGCTAGCTTGCTGTCTGTCCAAATGGCCGCCCGGTTTTGTGCTTGAAACCCAGGGCCCTGGTGGCCTAGGCACCAGAGGGAATGTCCTGGTCTGCAGGTTGTGAAGACTGGAAAAAGTGCAGTATCTGGGCCAGAGTGCACCATTCTTCATGACATGACACAGTCCTTCATGGCTTCCCTTGGCCAGGGGAGAGAATTCCTTGACCCCTTGTGCTTCCTGGGTGAGATGACACCTCACCCTTGCTTTGACTCACCCTCCATGAGCTGCATCCACTGTCCAACCAGTCCCAATGAGATGAACCAGGTACCTGAGTTAGAAATGCAGAAATCACCTGCCTTCCGCATCCATCTCACTGGAGGCTGCAGATGAGAGCTGTTTCTATTCAGCCATCTTACCAGCAGTCCTTTGGATGCATTCTAAGGACAAAATACTGACACAAATTTTTAAAACTTTTTTCAATGGTAATATTGGTATTGTTTCTTAAAAGTATTTTCTTTACATTATAGGAAAAAATACAAAAGGAAAGAGATACATTTATAAAATTAAAGAAATTAAGTAAAAACACCATAATGCTAAAGCTGAAAGTATCAATATGAACTCATGTTCTTAAAAAAGTGTTATCTTCCAACTTCCAACTCTGTCCATGGTATAGCCAAGACATAACGTCACGACATTAGCAATTAGCACTCTTAGAAAGGTGAGTTTGACTGTCTTAGTCTGTTTGTGCTGCTATAACAAAACATGAGACCAAGTGATTTATAAAGTACACAATTCCATTTTCTCACAGTTCTGGAAGCTGGGAAATCGAGATTAATGTGCCAGCAGGTTCAATTGTCTGGTGAGGGCTGCTCTCTGCTTCCAAGATGGCTCTTTGCTGCTGTGACCTCCAGAGAGGAGGAACACTCTGTATTTATGTGGTAGAAGGGATGGAAGGGCCACAGAGGAGGAATGCTTCATCCTCACATGGCAGAAGAGTGGAAGAGAGCAAACCCACTCCCTTGAGTCCATTTATAAGGTCCATTTATAACCCCCTCCATGAAGGCTCTTCCCTCATGACTTAATAACCTCTTAAAGACCCCACCTCTTAGTACTACTACACTGGCAGTTCAGTTTCAACATATAAATTTTGGTGAGTGCACCATTATTCCAACCAAAGTACTCGTATGATTTCCCACTGAAGGGGTTTAGATCTTGTGCCCAAAAGCAAGCAAGGAAACTCATAAAGATTAATGGAGTCCTATCAAAAGGACTCAGAAGGCGATTTAAAGTGTCTTCTACTGATTACATTTGTGACCATTTGAACAACTACCCCTGACCTATGATTGTAGTTTTTTGAAATTCATTAAATGTATTAAAAATCAGAGTTTATAATGACACCAGCAAAGAGAAAGTCAGGAAAAAAAGGATATCACATATCACTAATTAAAACAATTATTAAACCAATTCTTTATTCTCAAAATTTGTGAGTAATGGGAAAGAATAAACAATTCATCTTTCTTTTAAGCAGGGACTGTATCACAGAGTAACCATAAAGCTCCAGTTTATAAGGAATATTCCAAATCAACACATATGAAGTGACAGAATTAGGAAATAATCATTTTGTAATACTTAATTAAATTAACCAGTCAGGCCAAGAACTGGTGTTGACACTATTAGATGAATGGTGGGTAGGGAGCTAGGCACCTGTATGAGGCCATGATAACCCCACAGAGATTAGTTTCTTCTTGCAACAGAGGGATCAAGATGTTATCCCCACTCTCAGTGGTCTCTCTCAGTATCCCACTGGTGGACAACTAGATACTGTGGGCCTACTGATGAGATACAATACAAAGTAAAACACATCATCTGTGATGTAGTCTAGCCCAAATCGAATAGAGCCTTTATACCTAAATTCCAATTTACAGAACCAAGCTAAATGATACCACAAAGAAACAATCAGAGACATCCAGAATTTGATATATTTTCTTCATTATGAGTTATTCTCTTCAGCAAGACAGTGCCATTAAAATGTGACTGGCCTGATTAAAGGGGGCAAGAAATGGCAGTTAGATGCAATGTGTGGTCTCAAATTGGATCCAGTTTTGGACAAGCCAAGTGTATGTGATGTGGGGGACTTTTAGGGAAATTTAAATGTGGACTGGTTATTAGATGACTATTTTAAAAATAATGTTTTTAAAGTGAGAAAATGTTATTTTGGCTAAATATGAAAATGCTCTTATCTTTAAGTGATGCAACTGATATAGTGAAATGTCTTGATGGCCAGCAGTTACTTTAAAATAATTAGGCATGAAACTGGCAACGTGTATGGAAGCTCTAAAAATTATATAAAAATAAACCACATAGAAAACAAAGAATGGGCTAGGCGTGGTGGCTCATGCCTATAATCCCAGCACTTTGGGAGGCAGAGGCAGGCAGATCACTTGAGGTCAGGAGTTCAAGACCAGCCTGGCCAACATGGTAAAAACCCAACTCTACAAAAAATACCAAAATTAGCCGTGTGTGACAGCACACACCTATAGTCTCAGCTGCTCAGGAGGCTGATTCAGGAGAATCCTTTGAAGCCAGCAGGCAGAGTTTGCAGTGAGCTGAGATCATGCCACTGCACTCCAGCCTGAGTGACAGAGCAAGACTCCATCTCAAAAAATAAAAATAAATAAATAAAAATAATTCTGCATAAAAATAAACATTTAGAAGACTGCTGGGCAATTAGAAAGCACTTTTTTTTCACTGAGATAACTATTTTTTACAATAGATTATTTATTACATTATACTACAAAGTTATCCTATCTCTGGGGATTTTTAATTGTGCAGCCTAAACCTACAATCTGTGCTCACTGTACTACTTCAGCCAGCAGGAACAACCCACCATGCCACTGAGTGCGAATGTGGATTCATTTTCTACGGCTGCCATAGTAAAGTTCCACAAACTGGATGGCTTAAAACAACAGAAATGTATTCTCTCACAGTTCTGGAGGCTAGAAGTTCAAGACCAAGATGTCAGCAGGGTGAATTCCTTCTGAGGGATGTAAGAGAGAGTCTGTTGCATGCTTCTTTCCTAGCTTCTGTTGGTTTGCTGGCAATATGTGGTGCTTCTTGGCTTGTAGAGACATCACCAAAACCTCCGCCTTTATCTACACCGATTTCCTCCTTTTTTTGTAAGGACACTAGTCGTATTACAGGCCATCTTACTGACTTCATTTTAACTTGACTTCCTTTGCTAAGGCCCTGTCTCCAAATAAGGTCACATTCTGAGGTACTAGAGAGGTTAGGAATTCAACATACAAGCTTTGTAAGACACAATTCAATTCATAACAGTGCAAGAGAGCAAAGTCTATAATTGTGCTGTCAAACCATGACCCTAAGAAGCCTAAGGATTCACAAACTACACAACCCTCAGTTGCCTCCCAGGGACAGTAGACAGGGCTTCGCCTTTCCTGTCTTGGATCAGAGCAGCACTGTCTTTCCCTGTTTACATGCTGATTTTCACATGAGAGTTCCTGAAAAAAGAAAAATGACCAGAAAACTGTTTTCCATATAAAACACTAGCAATGCCCTTTAGCCTTGTGCCAGCCCGGGCAGTGACAGCAGCATGACACAGACGAAAAGCAAGTGCCAGCCACTTCCTAGCCCTCACTGGATCGCTGCATTTTCTTCTTGCTCTAAAATTCTAAGAATTGATCCAAATGAATTGTACTGTTTTACAATGTTATTTTCCCTTTGCCTCCTGGGAGTAAATTTGACTTTTTAAAGAAATGTCCTGATTCAGAAATGTGGTTTTTGTTTACTGACAGTCATGGGCGTGACATAAGACTTGAAAATTCAGTCTTGTTCATTTCTATATTTTTTGTTATGTACACTTTGGAAAAACACAAATACAAAGAAAATAAAATAATAACACTATCCAATGAGTACATTCCTTTAGAAATTAGAAATCAAAACATGATACTCTCAAACTTTGTTATTAAAACCTATTACACAAGAGGGCGCTAGATTAACATATAACAGGATGCCCCACAAAGGCCAGGCATGTAAATCAGCTATAGTATATAGTATAGCTAAAATAAAGTTTAGCCATTTTTTTTTCAGAGCTGAGAATTGGCAATATTTACTAATTATATTTTCACATTCCATATGGAATTCAATCTCTTCACATCTGAGAATCCAAAGATTTATCTGAAGAAATTGTCCCAACAGACACACACACCACACACACACACACACACACACACACACACACAGAGGGAGAGAGAGAGAGAGCGCACAACATGATCCACTCCACAAATGCCTGGAGAACATATGCACACATCTCTCACTCAACCTGAAACAGCAATGAGGTTTTACATTATTAACTGTTTTTATTACCCATATAATGTGTTATGTTAAGTAATTGGAAGCAGTTGTCAAAATAAATTAAGTAAGCTCTATTGGTGATTTAGCTTGTCCTTTAAAAGGTTATTCATTTACATGTTTGCTTACTTTAAATCTATAAGGAAATGTTGTGTTGTCAATGCACAGTTCCTTCTGGCAGGCTTGTTCTTCCTAGCTTTACAGTTCTCCATCCCACAGAGTTATTTATAGACATCATCAGGACAAATCAACAAAATTTTCAGGAACGGGAAGAAATGTCCGGAAACATGCGTGTCCTCATTTGAAATTTGCCCAGTTTAAACGTCCAAAGTGTAAAGGTTTGAATTTACGTAGAGGAAAAAAGTCACTAAGCTCTGGTTAAAGTTCAAGGGAAAAGATGCTCACAATTCTAAATCTCATTCTACGGTCAAGTCTTTTGATAGGTATCCAACTAACAACTTTGCAAAGGTAAGTCGAAGTTTTACTAAGTCCCTCACCACCCCCATCTCACTAGACTACATTAAAAACAGTGTGGGTTCTGGGGATAGACGGACTTGGGTTTAAATCCCAGAATGAGGCTTGATTTTCTCACCTCTAAAATGGAACCAATATTCCTGACCTATTTGGTATGTCATGATGGCATTGCAAATAAGACAATGTTTGTGCATCATGCAGATCAAGTATTTATAAAGTGTTTTTCCCTGTTTCTTTTTTTCCCTTTTCTTATTTCCCTTCCCGCTTTCTTCTGTTTCCTTCTTCCTTTTTCCCGATTTGTCTGATTTCAAAAGGTGGCAGGCTTCCAGGAGTGGTAAGCTTTATATGTTGTGCTTACAATCACGTTTAATATTTGGTTATTTTTATCTGTGAACCATTCCTAACCCCCAGGCCCATCCCACTGCCCACACCCACGTTTAGAAATTCACACAGGTAGTTCCTTGGGGGCTGTACTCTGAGCAGTGCATGCGGTGTCTGATGCAGAGTAAGTGCTCTAAGCATTCTTTTTTTTTTTTTTTTTTTTTTGAGACGGAGTCTCGCTCTGTCACCCAGGCTGGAGTGCAGTGGCCGGATCTCAGCTCACTGCAAGCTCCGCCTCCCGGGTTCACGCCGTTCTCCTCCCTCAGCCTCCCGAGTAGCTGGGACTACAGGCGCCCGCCACAACACCCGGCTGATTTTTTTGTATTTTTAGTAGAGATGGGGTTTCACCGTGTTAGCCAGGATGGTCTCGATCTCCTGACCTCGGGATCCGCCCGTCTCGGCCTCCCAAAGTGCTGGGATTACAGGCTTGAGCCACCGCGCCCGGCCGCTCTAAGCATTCTTAAATGTGTAGTTCAAAAGGGGGCATATTCTTTTTCTGTTAGTGTTGATTTCAGCTCTGTGACCCACTCTAATTCACTATTAGACAGGGTTTTTTTGTATCAGGCAACAGAATCATCCACTCCACTAGTGTAAGACAGGGACTGTTTAAGGGATATGGGCAGCTCATTTTTCAATTGTTGGGGTTATTGCAGGATCAGACTGAGTTTCCAAGAGCTGTTGAATCAGAAAGCCCCTGCCACGGCTGCCAGCACAAATGTGCCACCTCGGCTGTGACCTACATTAGCAAAAAGGGACACCCCAAACCCTGCCTTTCTCTATACATGACTCAGCTATGAATCAAAATCTCATGTGAGAGCCTCTAAGGGTAGAACCTGAGTTGCATTTGGAATGCTACTGTTTTTTTTTAATACTTTAAGTTCTAGGGTACATGTGCACAACATGCAGGTTTGTTACATAGGTATACATGTGCCGTATTGGTGTGCTGCACCCATTAACTTATCATTTACATTAGGTATTTCTCGTAATGCTATCCCTCCCCCGTCCCCCCACACCACGACAGGCCCCGGTGTGTGATGTTCCCCGCCCTGTGTCCAAGTGTTCTCATTGTTCAGTTCCCACCTGTGAGTGAGAACATGCAGTGTTTGGTTTTCTGTCCTGGTGATAGTTTTCTCAGAATGATGATTTCCAGCTTCATCCATGTCCCTGAATAGGAACACCTCCGGTCTGCAGCTCTCAGCATGATCAACACAGAAGACGGGTGATTTCTGCATTTCCAACTGAGGTGCCTGGTTCATCTTATTGGGACGGGTTGGATAGTGGGTGCAGCCCACAGAGGGTAAGCTGAAGCAGGGTGGGGCATTGCCTCACCCGGGAAGTGCAAGGGGTTGGGGGATTTCCCTTTCCTAGCCAAGGGAAGGCATGACAGATTGTACCTGGTTAAAACGGGACACACCTGCCCAAATACTGTGCGTTCCCAATGGTCTTAGCAAACGGCACACCAGGAGATTATATCCCATGACTGACTCGGCAGGTCCCACGTCCACAGAGCCTTGCTCACTGCTAGTGCAGCAGTCTGAGATTGACCTGCCAGGCAGTAGCCTGGCAGGGGGAAGGGCGTCCCCCACTGATGAGGCTTGAGCAGGTAAACAAAGCAGCCAGGGAAGCTCGAACTGGGCGGAGCCCACCACAGCTCAGCAAGGCCTGCTGCCTCTGAACAAAAGGCAGCGGAAACTTCTGCAGACTTAAATGTCCCTGTCTGACAGCTCTGAAAAGAGCAGTGGTTCTCCCAGCATGGTGTTTGAGCTCTGAGAATGGACAGACTGCCTCCTCAAGTGGGTCCCTGACCCTCGAGTAGCCTAACTGGGTGACACCTTCTAGAAGGGGCCGACTGACACCTCATACAGGCGGGCGCCCCTCTGGGATGAAGCTTCCAGAGAAAGGATCAGACAGCAATATTTGCTGTTCTGCAGCCTCTGCTGGCAATACCTAGGCAAACAGGGTCTGGAGTGGACCTCCAGCAAATGCCAGCAGACCTGCAGCAGAGGGCCCTGACTGTTAGAAGGAAAACTAATAAACAGAAAGGAATAGTATCAACATCAACAAAAAGGACATCCACACTAAAACACCATCTGTAGGTCACCAACATCAAAGACCAAAGGTAGATAAAACCACAAAGATGGGGAGAAACCAGAGTAGAAAAACTGAATTCTAAAAACCAGAGCGCCTCTTCTCCTCCAAAGGATCGCAGCTCCTTGCCAGCAATGGAACAAAGATGGACAGAGAATGACTTTGACAAGCTGACAGAAATAGGCTTCAGAAGGTTGGTAGTAAAAAAACTTCTTCAAGATAAAGGAGGATGCTCAAACCCATCACAAGGAAGCTAAAAACCTTAAAAAAAGATTAGATGAATGACTAACTAGAATAAACAGTGTAGAGAAGAACTTAAATGACCCGATGGAGCTGAAAACCATGGCACGATAACTACGTGACACATGTACAAGCCATAATAGCCTGTTCAATCAAGGGCAAGAAAGAGTATCAGTGATTGAAGATCAAATTAAAGAAATAAAGCAAGAAGAGAAGTTAAGAGAAAAAAGAGTAAAAAGAAATGAACAAAGCCTCCAAGAAATATGGGGCTATGTGAAAAGATGAAATCTACTTTTGACTGGTGTACCTGAAAATGATGGGGAGAATGGAACCAGGTTGGAAAACACTCTTCAGGATATTATCCAGGAGAACTTCCCCAACCTAGCAAGACAGGCCAACATGCAAATTCAGGAAATACAGAGAACACCACGAAGATACTCCTCCAGAAGAGCAACTCCAAGAAACATAATCATCAGATTCACCAAGGTTGAAATGAAGCAAAAAGTGTTAAGGGCAGCCAGAGAGAAAGGTCGGGTTACCCACAAAGGGAAGCCCATCAGACTAACAGTGGATCTCTTGGCAGAAACTCTACAAGCCAGAAGAGTGGGGGCCAATATTCAACATTACTAAAGAAAAGAATTTTCAAACCAAAATTTCATATTCAGCCAAACTAAGCTTCACAAGCGAAGGAGAAATAAAATCCTTTACAGACAAGCAAATGCTGAGAGATTTTGTCATCACCAGGACTGCCCTACAAGAGCTCCTGAAGGAAGCACTAAACATGGAAAGGAACAACCAGTACCAGCCACTGAAAAAACATGCCAAATTGTAAAGACCATCGATGCTAGGAAGAAACTGCATCAACTAATGGGCAAAATAACCAGCTCACATCATAATGACAGGATCAAATTCACACATAGCAATATTAACCTTAAATGAAAATGGGCTAAATGCCCCAATTAAAAGACACAGACTGGCAAATTGGAAAAAGAGTCCATACCTCTCAGTATGTTGTATTCAGGAGACCCATCTCACGTGCAGTCACACACACAGGCTCAAAATAAAGGGTTGGAGGAAGATCTACCAAGCAAATGGAAAACAAAAAAAAGCAAGGGTTGCAATCCTAGTCTCTGATAAAACAGACTTTAAACAAACAAAGATCGAAAGAGACATGAAAGCCATACATAATGGTAAAGGGATCAATTCAAGAAGAACAACTAACTATTCTAAATATACATGAACCCAATACAGGAGCACCCAGATTCACAAAACAAATCCTTAGAGACCTACAAAGAGACTTAGACTCCTACACAATAATAATGGGAGACTTTAACACCCCACAGTCAATATTAGACAGACCAAAAAGACAGAAGGTTAACAAGGATATCCAGGACTTGAACTCAGTTCTGCACCAAGCAGAACTAACAGACATCTACATAACTCTCCAGCCCAAATCAATAGAATATACATTCTTCTCAGCACCACATCACACTACTCCAAAATTGACCACATAGTTGGAAGTAAAGCACTCCTCAGCAAATGTAAAAGAACAGAAAACACAACAAACTGTCTCTCAGACCACAGTGCAATCAAATTAGAACTCAGGATTAAGAAATTCACTCAAAACCACACAACTACATGGAAACTGAACAACCTGCTCCTGAATGACTACTGGGTACATAACGAAATGAAGGCAGACATAAAGATATTCTTTGAAACCAATGAGAACAAAGACACAATGTACCAGAATCTCTGGGACATATTTAAAGCAGTGTGTAGAGGGAAATGTATAGCACTAACTGCCCACAAGAGAAAGCTGGAACCATCTAAAATGGACACCCTAACATCACAATTAAAAGAACTAGAGAAGCAAGAGCAAACAAATTCAAAAGCTAGTGGAAGGCAAGAAATAACTAAGATCAGAGCAGAACTGAATGAGATAGAGACACAAAAAACCCTTCAAAAATACAATGAATCCAGGAGCTGGATTTTTTTAAAAGATCAACAAAATTGATAGAACACTAGCAAGACTAATAAAGAATAAAAAAGACGACAATCAAATAGACACAATAAAAAATGATAAAGGGGATATCACCACCGATCCCACAGAAATACAAACTACCACCAGAGAATACTATAAACACCTCTAGCAAATAAACTAGAAAATCTAGAAGAAATGTATATATTCCTGGACACATACACTCTCTCGAGACTAAACCAGGAAGAAGTTTAATATCTGAATAGATCAATAACAGGCTCTGAAAATGAGGCAATAATTAATAGCCTACCAACCAAAAAAAGTCCAGGACCAGACGGATTCGTGCCAAATTCCACCAGAGGTACAGAAAGGAGCTGGAACCATTCCTTTTGAAACTATTCCAACAAATAGAAAAAGAGGGAATCCCCCCTAATTCATTTTATGAAGCCAGCATCATCCTGATACCAAAGCCTGGCAGAGACACAACAAAAAAAAAGATAATTTTAGACCAATATCGTTGATGAACATCGATGCAAAAATCCTCAATAAAATACTGGCAAACTGAATCCAGCAGCACATCAAAAAGCTTATCCACCACGATCAAGCCAGCTTCATCCCTGGGATGCAAGGCTGGTTCAACATGTCCAAATCAATAAATGTAATCCATCACAAAAACAGAACCAATGACAAAAATCCACATGATTATCTCAATAGTGCAGAAAGGCCTTCAATAAAATTCAACAGCCCTTCATGCTAAAAACTCTCAATAAACTAGGTATTGATGGTACATATATCAAAATAATAAGAGACATTTATGACAAACCCACAGTTAATATCATACTGAATGGGCAAAAACCGGAAGCATTTCCTTTGAAAACTGGCACAAGACAGGGATGCCCTCTCACCAGTCCTGTTTAACATAATGTTGGAAGTCTGGCCAAGGTAATCAGGTAAGAGAAAGAAATAAAGGGTATTCAGTTAGGAAAAGAGGAAGTCAAATTGTCCCTGTTTGCGGATGACATGATTGTATATTTAGAAAACCCCATCTTCTCAGCCCCAAATCCCCTTAATCTGATAAGCAGCTTCAGCAAAGTCTCAGGATGCAAAATCACTCTGCAAAAATCACATGCATTCCTATACACCAATAACAGACAAATAGAGAGCCAAATCATGAGTGAATGCCCATTCACAATTGCTACAAAGAGAATAAAAAACCGAGGAATCCAGGGGCGGAGCAAGATGGCCAAATAGGAACAGCTCCAGTCTCCAGCTCCCAGCGCGAGCGACACAGAAGACAGGTGATTTCTGCATTTTCAACTGAGGTACTGGGTTCATCTCACTAGGGAGTGCTGGACAATCGGTGATGGTCAGCTGCTGCAGCCCGACCAGCAAGAGCTGAAGCAGGGTGAGGCATCACTTCACCTGGGAAGCGCAAGGGGGAAGGGAATCCCTTTACCTAGCCAGGGGAACTGAG
Source organism: Rhinopithecus roxellana (assembly GCF_007565055.1). NCBI lineage: Eukaryota > Metazoa > Chordata > Mammalia > Primates > Cercopithecidae > Rhinopithecus > Rhinopithecus roxellana. The sequence goes on from NC_044552.1 coordinate 124,899,103, forward strand.
ACACACAGCACCTGGAAAATCAGGTAACTCCCACCCCAATACTGCGCTGTACCAAGGGTCTTAGCAAACGGGCACACCAGGAGATTATATCCCAAACCTGGCTGGGAGGGTCCCATGCTTGCCCACGGAGCCTCCCTCATTGCTAGCACAGCAGTCTGCGATCTAACAGCAAGGCAGCAGCGAGGCTGGGGGAGGGGCACCCACCATTGCTGAGGCTTAAGTGGGTAAACAAAGCTGCTGGGAAGCTCGAACTGGGTGGAGCTCACAGCAGCTCAAGGAGCCCTGCCTGTCTCTGTAGACTCCACCTCTGGGGACAGGGCACAGCTAATCAACAACAACAACAACAACAAAGCAGCAGAAACCTCTGCAGACACAAACGACTCTGTCTGACAGCTTTGAAGAGAGCAGTGGATCTCCCAACATGGAGGTTGAGATCTGAGAACGGACAGACTGCCTGCTCAAGTGGGTCCCTGACCCCTGAGTAGCCTAACTGGGAGATATCCCCCACTAGGGGCAGTCTGACACCCCACACCTCACAGGGTGGAGTACACCCCTGAGAGGAAGCTTCCAAAGCAAGAATCAGACAGGCATACTCGCTGTTCAGCAATATTCTATCTTCTGCAGCCTCCGCTGCTGATACCCAGGCAAACAGGGTCTGGAGTGGACCTCAAGCAATCTCCAACAGACCTACAGCTGAGGGTCCTAACTGTTAGAAGGAAAACTAACAAACAGGAAGGACACCCACACCAAAACCCCATCAGTACGTCACCATCACCAAGACTAGAGGCAGATAAAACCACAAAGATGGGGAAAAAGCAGGGCAGAAAAGCTGGAAATTCAAAAAAGAAGAGCGCATCTCCCCCTGCAAAGGAATGCAACTCATCGCCAGCAATGGATCAAAGCTGGATGGAGAATGACTTTGACGAGATGAGAGAAGATGGCTTCAGTCCATCAAACTTCTCAGAGCTAAAGGAGGAATTATATACCCAGCACAAAGAAACTGAAAATCTTGAAAAAAGAGTGGAAGAATTGATAACTAGAATAATTAATGCAGAGAAGGCCATAAACGAAATGACAGAGATGAAAACCATGACATGAGAAATACATGACAAATGTACAAGCTTCAGTAACCGACTCAATCAACTGGAAGAAAGAGTATCAGCGACTGAGGATCAAATGAATGAAATGAAGCGAGAAGAGAAATCTAAAGAAAAAAGAAGAAAAAGAAATGAACAAAGCCTGCAAGAAGTATGGGATTATGTTAAAAGATCAAATCTACATCTGATTGGAGTGCCTGAAAGTGAGGGGGAAAATGGAACCAAGTTGGAAAACACTCTTCAGGATATCATCCAGGAGAACTTCCCCAACCTAGTAGGGCAGGCCAACATTCAAATTCAGGAAATACAGAGAATGCCACAAAGATACTCTCGAGAAGAGCAACTCCAAGACACATAATTGCCAGATTCACCAAAGTTGAAATGAAGGAAAGAATCTTAAGGGCAGCCAGAGAGAAAGGTCGGGTTACCCACAAAGGGAAGCCCATCAGACTAACAGCAGATCTCTCGGCAGAAACTCTACAAGCCAGAAAAGAGTGGGGGGTCAATATTCAACATTCTTAAAAAAAAGAATTCTAAACCCAGAATTTCATATCCAGCCAAACTAAGTTTCACAAGTGAAGGAGAAATAAAATCCTTTACAGATAAGCAAATGCTTAGAGAATTTGTCACCACCAGGCCTGCCTTACAAGAGACCCTGGAGGAAGCACTAAACATGGAAAGGAACAACTGGTACCAGCCATTGCAAAAACATGCCAAAATGTAAAGACCATCGAGGCTAAGAAGAAGCTGCATCAACTAACGAGCAAAAGAACCAGTTAATATCATAATGGCAAATCAAGTTCACACATAACAATATTAACCTTAAATGTAAATGGACTAAATGGTCCAATTAAAAGACACAGACTGGCAAACTGGATAAAGAGTCAGGACCCATCAGTTTGCTGTATTCAAGAGGAGACCCATCTCACATGCAGAGACATACATAGGCTCAAAATAAAGGGATGGAGGAAGATCTCCCAAGCAAATGGAGAACAAAAAAAAGCAGGGGTTGCAATCCTAGTCTCTGATAAAACAGACTTTAAACCATCAAATATCAAAAGAGACAAAGAAGGCCATTACATAATGGTAAAGGGATCAATTCAACAGGAAGAGCTAACTATCCTAAATATATATGCACCCAATACAGGAGCACCCAGATTCATAAAGCAAGCCCTTAGAGACTTACAAAGAGACTTAGACTCCCATACAATAATAATGGGAGACTTCAACACCCCACTGTCAACATTAGACAGATCAACGAGACAGAAAGTTAACAAGGATATCCAGGAATTGAACTCATCTCCGCACCAAGCAGACCTAATAGACATCTACAGAACTCTCCACCCCAAATCAACAGATATACATTCTTCTCAGCACCACATCACAATTATTCCAAAATTGACCACATAATTGGAAGTAAAGCACTCCTCAGCAAATGTACAAGAACAGAAATTATAACAAACTGTCTCTCAGACCACAGTGCAATCAAACTAGAACTCAGGACTAACAAACTCAATCAAAACCACTCAACTACATGGAAACTGAATAACCTGCTCCTGAATGACTACTGGGTACATAACAAAATGAAGGCAGAAATAAAGATGTTCTTTGAAACCAATGAGAACAAAGATACAATGTACCAGAATCTCTGGGACACATTTAAAGTAGTGTGTAGAGGGAAATTTATAGCACTAAATGCCCACAAGAGAAAGCTGGAAAGATCTAAAATGGACATTCTAACATCACAATTAAAAGAACAAGAGAAGCAAGAGCAAACACATTCAAAAGCTAGCAGAAGGCAAGAAATGACTAAGATCAGAGCAGAACTGAAGGAGATAGAGACACAAAAAACCCTCCAAAATATCAATGAATCCAGGAGTTGGTTTTTTGAAAAGATCAACAAAATTGATAGACCGCTAGCAAGACTAATAAAGAAGAAAAGAGAAAAGAATCAAAGGCCGGGCGCGGTGGCTCAAGCCTGTAATCCCAGCACTTTGGGAGGCCGAGACGGGCGGATCACGAGGTCAGGAGATCGAGACCATCCTGGCTAACACAGTGAAACTCCGTCTCTACTAAAAAATACAAAAAACTAGCCGGGTGAGGTGGCAGGCGCCTGTAGTCCCAGCTACTGGGGAGGCTGAGGCAGAAGAATGGCGTAAACCCGGGAGGTGGAGCTTGCAGTGAGCCGAGATCCGGCCACTGCACTCCAGACTGGGCGACAGAGCCAGACTCCGTCTCAAAAAAAAAAAAAAAAAAAAAAAAAAAAAAGAATCAAATAGACGCAATAAAAAATGATAAAGGGGATATCACCACCAACTCCACAGAAATACAAACTACCATCAGAGAACACTAAAAACATCTCTACGCAAATCAACTAGAAAATCTAGAAGAAATGGATAATTTCCTGGACACTTACACTCTCCCAAGACTAAACCAGGAAGAAGTTGAATCCCTGAATAGACCAATAGCAGGCTCTGAAATTGAGGCAATAATTAATAGCCTACCAACCAAAAAAAGTCCAGGACCAGATGGATTCACAGCTGAATTCTACTAGAGGTACAAGGAGGAGCTAGTACCATTCCTTCTGAAACTATTCCAATCAATAGAAAAAGAGGCAATCCTCCCTAACTCATTTTATGAGGCCAACATCATCTTGATACCAAAGCCTGGCAGATACACAACAAAAAAAGAGAATTTTAGACCAATATCCCTGATGAACATCGATGCAAAAATCCTCAATAAAATACTGGCAAACCGGATTCAGCAGCACATCAAAAAGCGTATCCACCATGATCAAGAGGGCTTCATCCCTGAGATGCAAGGCTGGTTCAACATACGCAAATCAATAAACGTAATCCAGCCTATAAACAGAACCAAAGACAAAAAACACATGATTATCTCAATAGATGCAGAAAAGGCCTTTGACAAACTTCAACAGCCCTTCATGCTAAAAACTCTCAATAAATTCGGTATTGGTGGAACATATCTCAAAATAATAAGAGCTATTTATGACAAACCCACAGCCAATATCATACTGAATGGGCAAAAACTGGAAAAATTCCCTTTGAAAACTGGCACAAGACAGGGATGCCCTCTCTCACCACTCCTGTTCCACATAGTGTTGGAAGTTCTGGCTAGGGCAATCAGGCAAGAGAAAGAAATCAAGGGTATCCAGTTAGGAAAAGAAGAAGTCAAATTGTCCCTGTTTGCAGATGACATGATTGTATATTTAGAAAACCCCATTGTCTCAGCCTAAAATCTCCTTAAGCTGATAAGCAACTTCAGCAAAGTCTCAGGATACTACAAAATTAATGTGCAAAAATCACAAGCATTCTTATACACCAGTAACAGACAAACAGAAAGCCAAATCCTGAATGAACTTCCATTCACAATTGCTTCAAAGAGTGTAAAATACCTAGGAATCCAACTTACAAGGGATGTAAAGGACTTCTTCAAGGAGAACTACAAACCACTGCTCAGTGAAATAAAAGAGGACACAAACAAATGGAAGAACATACCATGCTCATGGATAGGAAGAATCAATATCTTGATTGATTCTTCAATGGCCATACTGCCCAAGGTAATTTATAGATTCTATGCCATCCCCATCAAGCTACCAATGAGTTTCTTCACAGAATTGGAAAAAACTGTTTTAAAGTTCATATGGAACCAATAAAGAGCCCGCATTGCCAAGACAATCCTATGTCAAAAGAACAAAGCTGGAGGCATCACGCTACCTGACTTCAAACTATACTACAAGGCTACAATAACCAAAACAGCATGGTTCTGGTACCAAAACAGAGATATAGACCAACGGAATAGAACAGAGCCCTCAGAAATAATACCACACATCTATAGCCATCTGATCTTTGACAAACCTGACAAAAACAAGAAATGGGGAAAGGATTCCCTATTTAATAAATGGTGCTGGGAAAATTGGCTAGCCATAAGTAGAAAGCTGAAACTGGATCCTTTCCTTACTCCCTATACGAAAATTAATTCAAGATGGATTACAGACTTAAATGTTAGACCTAATACCATAAAAACCCTAGAAGAAAACCTAGGTAATACCATTCAGGACATAGGCATGGGCAAGGACTTCATGTCTAAAACACCAAAAGCAACGACAACAAAAGCCTAATTAACAAATGGGATCTAATTAAACTAAAGAGCTTCTGCACAGCAAAAGAAACTATCATCAGAGTGAACAGGCAACCTATAGAATGGGAGAAAATTTTTGCAATCTACTCATCTGACAAAGGGCTAGTATCCAGAACCTACAAAGAACTCAAGCAAATTTACAAGAAAAAAACAAACAACCCCATCAAAAAGTGGGCAAAGGATATGAACAGACATTTCTCTAAAGAAGACATTCATACAGCCAACAGACACATGAAAAAATGCTCATCATCACTGGCCATCAGAGAAATGCAAATCAAAACCACAATGAGATACCATCTCACACCAGTTAGAATGGCAATCATTAAAAAGTCAGAAAACAACAAGTGCTGGAGAGTATGTGGAGAAACAGGGACACTTTTACACTGTTGGTGGGACTGTAAACTAGTTCAACCATTATGGAAAACAGTATGGCGATTCCTCAAGGATCTAGAACTAGAAGTACCATATGACCCAACCATCCCATTACTGGGTATATACCCAAAGGATTATAAATCATGCTGCTATAAAGACACATGCACACGTATGTTTATTGCGGCACTATTCACAATAGCAAAGACTTGGAGTCAACCCAAATGTCCATCAGTGACAGATTGGATTAAGAAAATGTGGCACATATACATCACGGAATACTATGCAGCCATAAAAAAGGATGAGTTTGCGTCCTTTGTAGGGACATGGATGCAGCTGGAAACCATCATTCTCTGCAAACTGTCACAAGAACAGAAAACCAAACACTACCATGTTCTCCCTCATAGGTGGGAACTGAACAATGAGATCACTTGGACTTGGGAAGGGGAACCTCACACACCGGGGCCTATCATGGGGAGGCGGGAGGGGGGAGGGATTGCATTGGGAGTTATACCTGATGTAAATGACGAGTTGATGGGTGCTGACGAGTTGATGGGTGCAGCACACCAACATGGCACAAGTATATATATGTAACAAACCTACACATTATGCACATGTACCCTAGAACTTAAAGTATAATAATAACAAAAAAAAATTTTAAACATGGATTCATAATGTATGTTTTATTTGTTTATATGTGCTGCTATACTAAAAGATTATGTACATAACAAAACATAAATGAAAATAATAATAAAAATTAAAAAAAAAAAAAACCTAGGAATCCAACTTACAAGAGATGAGAAGGACCTCGAGGAGAACTACAAATCACTGCTCAATGAAATAAAAGAGGACACAAACAAATTGAAGAACATTCCATGCTCCTGGATAGGAAGAATCAATATCATGAAAATGGCCATACTGCCCAAATAATTTATAGATTCAATGCCATCCCCATGAAGCTACTAATGACTTTCTTCACAGAAATGGAAAAAACTACTTTAAAGTTCATATGAAACAAAAAGAGAAGCACGCATTGCCGTGACAATCCTAAGCCAAACGAACAAAGCTGGAGCCATCATGCAACCTGACTTCAAACTATACTACAAGTCTACAGTAACCAAAACAGCATGGTACTGGTACCAAAACAGAGATATAGACCAATGGAACAGAACAGAGGCCTCAGAAATAACACCACACATCTACAAGCATCTGATCTTTGACAAACCAGACAAAAACAACAAATGGGGAAAGGATTCCCTATTTAATAAATGGTGCTGGGAAAACTGGCTAGCCATATGTAGAAAGCTGAAACTGGATCCCTTCCTTACACCTTATGCACAAATTAATTCAAGATGGATTAAAGACTTAAATGTTAGACCTAAAACCATAAAAACCCTAGAAGAAAATCTAGGCAATACCATTCAGGACATAGGCATAGGCAAGGACTTCATGACTAAAACACCAAAAGCAATGGCAACAAAAGCCTAAATTGACAAATGGGATCTAATTAAACTAAAGAGTTTCTGCAAAGCAAAAGAAAATACCATCAGAATGAACAGGCAACCTATAGAATGGGAGAAAATTTTTGCAATCTACTCATCTAGCAAAGGGCTAGTATCCAGAATCTACAAAGAACTCAAACAAATTTACAAGAAAAAAAAAATCAAATAATCCCATCAAAAAGTGGGCAAAGGATATGAGCAGACACTTCTCAGAAGAAGACATTTATGCAGCCAACAGACACATGAAAAAATGCTCATCATCACTGGTCATCAGAGAAATGCAAATCAAAACCACAATGAGATATTACCTCACACCAGTTGGAATGGCAATCATTAAAAAGTCAGGAAACAACAGATTCTGGAGAGGATGTGGAGAAATAGGAATGCTTTTACACTGTTGATAGGAGTATAAAGTAGTTCAACCATTGTGGAAGACAGTATGGCGATTCCTCAAGGAGCTAGAACTAGAAATAGCATTTGACCCAGTGATCTCATTACTGGGTATACACCCAAAGGATTATAAGTCATGCTGCTATAAAGACACATGCACACTTATGTTTATTGCAGCACTATTCACAATAGCAAAGACTTGGAACCAATCCAAATGTCCATCAGTGATAGACTGCATTAAGAAAATGTGGCACATATACACCATGGAATACTGTGCAGCCATAAAAAAGGAATGTTACTTTTAAGAAAGACTGGGAAACACAATTGTTTTACATAATAGGAAGGCACAATAGAATGCTGTGGAGGGATTTTAAATGAGCCAATTCACAGAATCGCTACGTTCTTTGTTTTCTATTTGGTTTATTTTTATGTAATTTTTAAGGCTTCTATATTTGTTGTTAAACAAAAGTCACTATTACTTCTAGTATTACTGGTGAGGAAGATAGAATGTGCAAAATCCAATAATAGGACCCTATATTTAGGGTCTATTTTGAAGCTATGTATTTTGACTATTCCTGCAAATAACCAAATTCAGTAATATCATACTGTCTATTTCCCTAAATAGGATCCTGTATTGTACCTTGTAAAAATACAGCATTTTAAACACTGAAGAAGAGATGGACCTCTGAATTATTGTTTTTAATTATTATTTTTCCCAAAGATTTTTTTTTACCCCCCAAAAAAGAGCTTAAAAACTGTAGTCTCCAGTACCTTGGACTTTAAAATTCACCTTAACTGTTTTTAAAAATCTTAGGATAATTCAAAATATAGAAGCAGTAACATCATCAAATGAATAATCGCTACAGTTTTCTCACTGGGCTGATTCGATCATTCCCCAGCTCTTTCTTAGCCTCTACCTGGACTATTATGTAGTCTATGACCTTTTACAAAACTTACAGAAGACTTTCCAAAATGAGAAAGATTGTTGGCATAACCAAGAGGAAAATTAGAGTAGATGTGGGCTCCTTTTGATATGTTAAATAATTTCCCATATCTTTGCTTTCCAGATCTGACTTCTGCTCAGTAATTTCCATAATAATATCACAGAATGGAGGTAATATTGGGTTTGCAAACACAGTGAACTTCAAAATTATTGCAATAGCTCAAATTTCTACTTCTGAACCCCTTTTGTAACCCTTTCATTCTTTCTCTTAAACAAAGCAAATGTTATCGTCTTTATAACGCCTAAAGGATTGTGCTAGCCTTTTTATATACATTGCTTATTTAACTCTGATTTGAAAACTGCAAGTAGTCCAAATGACTGATAACAGAAAAAAATTTTTGACACCATTAAAGATAATAATTATTGATCTAATCATTTAAATCACCCAGGACTTAAATAGATGTTCAACTGAGCAGAAATACTTGATTTTAAAACCATCCACATCCATATCCAGGTTATAGTAGGATGAAATGAATAACCTACTTATCTCTGTATTTGGTTGCTAGCACAAAACACAGACACAAAATAAATGATTTAAGGACAGTGAAGTAAAGGGACAATTCACAAAGGTGTGGGCAGAGCTTAATTAAGGAAACCAAAGTGAAATGGAGTATCGCTCAGAGGCTAGTAACTGTGGGTAAGAGAGGAGAGCTGTCACCTGCCCAAAGAGGCAGGCGCAAAATATGGTTAGCAGAATCTGGACCAGACCCCTGTATACAGAGGACTGCATGATAGGAGCTAAGGTCATCTGTAGAAGGATGAAGACAACATGCTGTAGCCTAGCAAGGAGATGGTTGGAGGAATAAATACTCCAACTTCACCTTCCTCCAATATTTCAATAGTTTGCTGCCATCTGGCATTGGCTGAACTTAACCAGAAACAAAAGCAAGAGAGCCCAGTGACCATTAACACAGTCACAGGGCAGAGAGCCAGAGGGGAGAGAGGATCTGCAGGGGAACAAGAAAGAGTAGGCCCTTATTTTTTGCCTGCCTGGCAATTCTTCATAGATGCTCTCTAATTTAAACATCACAAAAATCCTACAAAGTAAGATTATTTTCTGTATTTACATATGAGAAAACTGATGATCAAATCTGTTACTGTAATTTACCACATCCATGAATGTAAGTCATCACAATAATAGATTGAAGAAAAAAATCTAAGTACATGCAGGAAAAAAGCACTAGAGAAAATTTAATTTCCAGTGATGATGGAATGTTTTAGCAATCTTTTTATAGATGGAAGGGAACTTTCTTTCTTAAATTAGTAAAGAATATATATTTGTGTGGCTTTTTTTGTTTTTTAAAGACAGAATCTCACTCTGTCACCCAGGCTGGAGCACAGAGGTGCTATCTCAGCTTACTGCAACCTCCACCTCCCGGATTCAAGGGATTCTCATGCCTCAGCCTCTTGAGTAGCTGGAACTACAAGCACGTGCCACCATGCCCAGCTAATTTTACTGTATTTTTAGTAGAGACAGGATTTCATCGTGTTGGCCAAGCTGGTCTTGTACTCCTAGTTAACAAAAGTATATAATATGTTTCTCAAGTGACCCACCGGCCTCGGCCTCCCAAAGTGCTGGGATTACAGGCATGAGCCACTATGCCCAGTATATATAGTACTATATCTAGTATATATAGTATATACAATACATAAGGATTGCTGTGGTTTGAAAGTGTTTTTCAAAATTTATGTATTGGAAACTTAATCCCCAATGCAACAGCGTTAGCAGGTGGGGCCTAATGGGAATGGAGGAATGCCATCATATAAAGGGTTTGTGGGAGTGGGTTCTCTCTCTTCAACTCTTCTGCCATGTGAGGAGACAACAGTCATCTTCTCTTGTTCTTCTGCTTACACTATAGGAGGACACAGTAAGAATAGCCACACCAGATACTGAAACTTTGATTTTGGACTTCCCAGTCTCTAGAACTATGAGAAATACTTTTTGGTTCTTTGCTTGTGCATTGTTGGTGGGAATGTAAATCAGTAAAGCAAATATGGAAAATAGTATAATGGTTCCTCAAAAAACTAAAATTGGAACTACGATGTGATTCAGCAATCCTCCTGCTGGGTATATATCCAATAAAAAAGGAAATCAGTATATCAGAGAGATATCTTCACTCTTATGATTATTGCAACACTATTCCCAGTAGCAAAGATGCAGAATCAACGTAAGTATCCATCAACAGATGAATGGAAAAAGAAAACGTGGCATATAAACACAATGAAATATTATACAGCCATAAAAAAGAATGAACTCCTGTCATTGGAGACAACAAGGATGGAACTGTAGAACATTATGTTAAGTGGAATAAATAAGACACAGAACAAATGTCACATAGTCTCACTCAAATGTGGGAGCTAAAAAATTGATCACATGGAGGTAGAGAGCAGAATGATGGTTACCAGAGTCCGGGAAGGTAGGAGGGAGAGGAACATAAAGAGAAGTCAGTCAATGGCTACAAAAATATAGTTAGAAGAACTGAGTTCTAGTGATTGATGGTATAATAGAGTGACTATAGTTAACAAAAGTGTATAATATGTTTCAAAATAGCTAGAAGAAAAGATTTAGAATGTTCCCAACCTAAAGAAAAAATAAATATTTGAGGTGATGGATATCTCAATTACCTTGATTTGATAATTACACATTGTATGCATGTATCAAACTATCTCATGTACCCAATAAATATGTACAATTATGTATCAATAACAAAATAAAAAGAAAACAAATAAAATTTTTCTTCTTTAAAAATTATCCACTCTATGGCATTTTGTTATTGCTGTATGAAATAGATGAAGACAAAGATTTTTTACAAAAAACAAACATTTTCATAGCCGTTACAGTTGTCTGCATAGAAAGCCCAAGAAAATCTACTGTCCACTTGTGAGACCTAAGGAGAGAATTCAGCGAGACTGATGAATATAAGAACAATATATAAAACTCATCTGCATTTTTACATATCAACAAGAGAGAGTTAAAAGATGAAGCTTTGAAATATAAGGACTTTAGAAATAATCTGAATAAAATACATGCATTACTTGTGGAGAAAATTGTAAACTTTGCTGAAAAATATTAAAGTAGGCAAATAAATAGAGAGAAGTATATGTTCATGTTTGGGTTATCAAAACATAATGGTTCTTTCAGATTAATCTACAAATGTAATGTAATTCCAATAAGAATACCAACAGGATTTGGTAGAACTTTAAAATTCACCTTAAAATCTACCTTAAAGAAATAAAGAGTCAAGAATACAAAAAAACAGTACTGAATAAGATCAAGACATACCCTACTAGGTAATAAGATTTACAAATCTATAAAAATTAAGCAAATGTGACAAGAAAGGAAAGATAAACAAATGAAAGAAAAGAGATAGCCCAGAGGCAGATTCATATGTATTTGGTTATTGATTATATGGCAGAGGTGGTAGTAATAATCAGTGGGTTTGAGGGGTGCTATGGCAGTTAGTTATCCATATGGAAAAATATGAAATTAGAGCTCACTTCACACCACCAACAGAGATATTATCTCTAGGTGTATCATAGACCTACATTTCAACATAAAACTTTCAACATTTTAGAAGAAAATATCATTGTGGCTTTGGGGATAAGAAAGTTTCTCTTAAATAAGATGTAAAATTCACATATCATACAGGAAAATATTATACATTTGTCTGCATCAAAATTAATGACATTGGCTTAACAAAAAATAACATAAAAAATTAAAAGATAGGGGGGCACCCAAGATGGCCAAATAGGAAGAGCTCCAGCCTCCAGCTCCCAGCGTGAGCAACACAGAAGACGGGTGATTTCTGCATTTTCAACTGAAGTACCGGGTTCATCTCACTGGGTCGTGTCAGACAGTTGGCGCTGGACCGCGGGTCTAGCCTGACTAGCAAGAGCTGAAGCAGGGTGAGGCATCGCCTCACCTGGGAAGCACAAGGGGGAAGGGAATTCTTTTTCCTAGCCAAAGGAAATTGAGACACATAACACCTGGAAAATCGGGTAACTCCCACCCTAACACTGTTCTTTACCAAGGGTCTTAGCAAACGGCACACACCTGGCCTGGAGGGTCCCATGCCCACGGAGCCTCCCTCATTGCTAGCACAGCAGTCTGAGATCTAACTGCAAGGCAGCAGCAAGACTGGGGGAGGGGTGCCCGCCATTGCTGAGGCGTAAGTAGGTAAACAAAGCCGCCTGGAAGCTCGAATTGGGTGGAGCCCACCACAGCTCAAGGAAGCCAGCCTGCCTCTGTAGACTCCTCATCTGGGGAAAGGTCATAGCTAAACAAGAAGCAGCAGAAACTTCGACAGAGGGAAATGCCCCTGTCTGACAGCTTTGAAGAGAGCAGTGGATCTCCCAACACAGAGGTTGAGATCTGAGAACGGACAGACTGCCTGCTCAAGTGGGTCCCTGACCCCTGAGTGACCTAACTGGGAAACATCCCCCAATAGGTGCAGACCGACACCTCACACCTCACGTGGCAGGGTGCGCCCCTGAGACGAAGCTTCCAGAGCAAGAATCAGACAACAGCACTCGCTGTTCAGCAATATTCTATCTTCTGCAGCCTCTGCTGCTGATACCCAGGCAAACAGGGTCTGGAGTGGACCTCAAGCAAACTCCAACAGACCTACAGCTGAGAGTCCTGATTGTTAGAAGGAAAACTAACAAACAGAAAGGACACCCACACCAAAACCCCATCAGTACATCATCAACATCAAAGACTAAAGCAGATAAAACCACAAAGATGGGGAAAAAGCAGTGCAGAAAAGCTGGAAATTCAAAAATTCAGAGCGCATCTCCCCCTCCTCTAGTTTGATTGTTCAGTGCAATCAAACTAGAACTCAGGACTAAGAAACTCAATCAAAACCACTCAACTACATGGAAACTGAATAACCTGCTCCTGAATGACTACTGGGTACATAACAAAATGAAGGCAGAAATAAAGATGTTCTTTGAAACCAATGAGAACAAAGATACAACATACCAGAATCTCTGGGACACATTTAAAGTAGTGTGTAGAGGGAAATTTATATCACTAAATGCCCACAAGAGAAAGCAGGAAAGATCTAAAATTGACACCCTAGCATCATAATTAAAAGAACTAGAGAAGCAAGAGCAAACACATTCAAAAGCTAGCAGAAGGCAAGAAATAACTAAGATCAGAGCAGAACTGAAGGAGATAGAGACACAAAAAACCCTCCAAAAAATCAATGAATCCAGGGGCTGGTTTTTTGAAAAGATCAACAAAATTGATAGACCGCTAGCAAGACTAATAAAGAAGAAAAGAGAGAAGAATCAAATAGATGCAATAAAAAATGATAAAGGGGATATCACCACCAACTCCACAGAAATACAAACTACCATCAGAGAACACTATAAACATCTCTACGCAAATCAACTAGAAAATCTAGAAGAAATGGATAATTTCCTGGACACTTACGCTCTCCCAAGACTAAACCAGGAAGAAGTTGAATCCCTGAATAGACCAATAGCAGGCTCTGAAATTGAGGCAATAATTAATAGCCTACCAACCAAAAAAAGTCCAGGACCAGATGGATTCACAGCCGAATTCTACCAGAGGTTCAAGGAGGAGCTGGTACCATTCCTTCTGAAACTATTCCAATCAATAGAAAAAGAGGCAATCCTCCCTAACTCATTTTATGAGGCCAACATCATCCTGATACCAAAGCCTGACAGAGATACAAAAACAAAGAGAATTTTAGACCAATATCCTTGATGAACATCGATGCAATAAAATACTGGAAAACCGAATCCAGCAGCACATCAGAAAACTTATCCACCATGATCAAGTGGGCTTCATCCCTGGGATGCAAGGCTGGTTCAATATACACAAATCAATAAACATAATCCAGCCTATAAACAGAACCAAAGACAAAAAATACATGATTATCTCAATAGATACAGAAAAGGCCCTTGACAAAATTCAACAGCCCTTCATGCTAAAAACTCTCAATAAATTCGGTATTGGTGGAACATATCTCAAAATAATAAGAGCTATTTATGACAAACCCACAGCCAATATCATACTGAATGGGCAAAAACTGGAAAAATTCCCTTTGAAAACTGGCACAAGACAGGGATGCCCTCTCTCACCACTCCTATTCAGCATAGTGTTGGAAGTTCTGGCTAGGGCAATCAGGCAAGAGAAAGAAATGAAGGGTATTCAGTTAGGAAAAGAAGAAGTCAAATTGTCTCTGTTTGCAGATGACATGATTGTGTATTAGAAAACCCCATTGTCTCAGCCCAAAATCTCCTTAAGCTGATAAGAACCTTCAGCAAAGTCTCAGGATACAAAATCCATCTGCAAAAATCACAAGCATTCTTATACACCAGTAACAGACAAACAGAGAGTCAAATTATGAATGAACTCCCTTTCACAATAGCTTCAAAGAGAATAAAATACCTAGGAATCCAACTTACAAGGGATATAAAGGACCTCTTTAAGGAGAACTACAAACCACTGCTCAGTGAAATAAAAGAGGACACAAACAAATGGAAGAACATACCATGCTCATGGATAGGAAGAATCAATATCTTGATTGATTCTTCAATGGCCATACTGCCCAAGGTAATTTATAGATTCTATGCCATCCCCATCAAGCTACCAATGAGTTTCTTCACAGAATTGGAAAAAACTGCTTTAAAGTTCATATGGAACCAATAAAGAGCCCGCATTGCCAAGACAATCCTATGTCAAAAGAACAAAGCTGGAGGCATCACGCTACCTGACTTCAAACTACTACAAGGCTACAGTAACCAAAACAGCATGGTACTGGTACCAAAACAGAGATATAGACCAATGGAATAGAACAGAGCCCTCAGAAATAATACCACACATCTATAGCCATCTGATCTTTGACAAACCTGAGAGAAACAAGAAATGGGGAAAGGATTCCCTATTTAATAAGTGGTGCTGGGAAAACTGGCTAGCCATAAGTAGAAAGCTGAAACTGGATCCTTTCCTTACTCTTTATATGAAAATTAATTCAAGATGGGTTACAGACTTAAATGTTAGACGTAATATCATAAAAACCCTAGAAGAAAACCTAGGTAATACCATTTAGGACATAGGCATGGGCAAGGACTTCATGTCTAAAACACCAAAGGAATGGCAACAGAAGCCAGAATTGACAAATGGGATCTAATTAAACTAAAGAGCTTCTGCACAGCAAAAGAAACTACCATCAGAGTGAACAAGCAACCTACAGAATGGGAGAAAATTTTTGCAAACTACTCATCTGACAAAGGGCTAGTATCCAGAACCTACAAAGAACTCAAACAAATTCACAAGAAAAAAACAAACAACCCCATCAAAAAGTGGGCAAAGGATATGAAAAGACACTTCTCAAAAGAAGACATTCATACAGCCAACAGACACATGAAAAAATGCTCATCATCACTGGCCATCAGAGAAATGCAAATCAAAACCACAATGAGATACCATCTCACACCAGTTAGAATGGCAATCATTAAAAAGTCAGGAAACAACAGGTGCTGGAGAGGATGTGAAGAAATAGGAACACTTTTACACTGTTGGTGGGACTGTAAACTAGTTCAACCATTGTGGAAGGCAGTGTGGCGATACCTCAAGGATCTAGAACTAGAAGTACCATTTGACCCAGCCATCCCATTACTGGGGATATACCCAAAGAATTATAAGTCATGCTGCTATAAAGACACATGTACATGTATGTTTATTGTGGCACTATTCACAATAGCAAAGGCTTGGAATCAACCCAAATGTCCATCAGTGACAGACTGGATTAAGAAAATGTGGCACATATACACCATGGAATACTATGCAGCCATAAAAAAGGATGAGTTTGTGTCCTTTGTAGGGACATGGATGCAGCTGAAAACCACCATTCTCAGCAACCTGTCACAAGAACAGAAAACCAAATACCGCATGTTCTCACTCATAGGTGGGAATTGAACAATGAGATCACTTGGACACAGGAAGGGGAACATTACACACTGGGTCCTATTGTGGGGAGGGGGATGGGGTGAGGGATAGCATTAGGAGATATACCTAACGCAAATGACGAGTTAATGGATGCAGCACACCAACATGGCACATGTATACATATGTAACAAACCTGCACATTGTGCACATGTACCCTAGAACTTAAAGTATAATAATAATAATAATAAAAAGAAAGAGTAACAGAATGAGAGGAATGAAAGAAAATAATACTTGGTTTAAATAGGAAGAAAACACAGACATCGAAATTGAAGTATAAAGAGATTATTTAATCTGAATCACTAAAAATAAACAAATGTCCTTCAAAAATGACAGTGTTACCCCAAAAGTTTAGATCAGCAAAAGATGAAGTTAAATGTGTAATAATAAAAAGTAAAATTGAAATATAAAAAAATTAAAAGATAAGCTATAAACTGGGAAAATATATTTGTAACACATACAACTGACAAGTCAATAAGAAAAAGGGTGTATTTTTCTTCCAAGATGGCAGATTAGAGGCTTTTAGTGTGCCTCATCCACTTGGAAACAGCAAACTATTGTGTAAAGATCAAGACAGTCAGCTTTTATTCAGGAAGGAATATGAGAATTCACTTAAAAATGAAGGACATTTCAGATCCGGGGGAAGAGAAGATTTACAAGCAGACTGCATGATGGCATTAGGCTGATGAGAGTGAGTGAAGCCCAAATCCATGAGAGAGACAGAGAGTCTTCCTCTGTAATTCACTTTTCTACTAGAGACCCATCCAACCAAGGCCATGGGAGAGCACCTTATTTTTCCCACGCCCTGGAGCTAACTTGGGGAGAGGCCAGGAGACAATGAGAGAGAAAAGCACCACTTTAAGCTATAGGCATTTTCCCAGACCCAGGACTGACAGGAGGGTGCCGTTTTCAATCCGGTCTCTTACAAAGTCACTTATTATTTGGCAACCTGGCAGCAGAGGCCACCACAAGCATTTTCTTCTTTGATCAGAGATTGGAGCACTTGTTCTGGAGTGGGGGAAGAGTCCCCACTGCCAGAATTGTGTGGCAAGTGTGGACTGTACCCCTAACGTGTGTGCTTGAACTGGGCTGTCTCCTGTGGCCAGATTGGAGTGGGAGGGGAGTGCGGAAGCTGTGGTTTCTCCTGGGTGGTGTGATTTGAAGCCAGAAGAAACTGTATGGCCTGGTCTTATCTGCGCGTGTCATTGCTAGGTACCCCACGCTCTTCCCTTAGTCAGTTGAAGGAATTTATCCCACCAGTTTCCAGCAACCAGTGGAGGCATGTGGACCCAGCACTGCTTGACTGGGTTTGGGGTGT
Source organism: Rhinopithecus roxellana (assembly GCF_007565055.1). Classification (NCBI taxonomy): domain Eukaryota; kingdom Metazoa; phylum Chordata; class Mammalia; order Primates; family Cercopithecidae; genus Rhinopithecus; species Rhinopithecus roxellana. The sequence goes on from NC_044552.1 coordinate 124,916,921, forward strand.
GAACCACTCCTCCCTTCCCTTGCAAAGAACTTGGTGCAGCAGCACCCACTCCACTTCACAGCTGGGTATATTTCCAGTTACTCAGTGTACCTGCTCGCCTGGAATAGGGGCCTGAGCTGCCTCTTCCCGTCCCCATTCCCACCCCCTACTCCCTTGCCAAGATCCTGTTGTAGCAGCAGTTATTCCACTCTGCAGCAGGTACTCCTTTCCTCTCTGGGGGACATATTTCCAGACATTTGGCTCAACCTGGACATATCTCCAGGCATTTGGAGCATCCACTTTTCTAGATTAAGAGTCTAGGTTGACCCTCCTTTCTTGGGCAGAGAACTTGGGGAAGTGGAGGTTTCTCCACTCCATGCCCAGGCACATCTATGGTCAGTTGGCAGCTGCCTCCCAGACTCCCTTTTAGCCTAGCACTTATGCCTGCCATTAGGGGATGCATAGGAAGGCTTGGCTGGTCTGGCCCTGCCCAGCTTGGTACTTCCAACTGGGGAGTGAGCAGGGAGCTTAGACCACTGTACATTCCACAAAATTGCCCACTGCCTGAGGCAACAGAAGGCATCTCAGGGTAAACAAAGATCAAGCCTATATCTGTACCAACCACAATTAGCTCTTATCCATAAGAGCCACCCACTGGCCTAAAGGATGAACTGCACAACTCAATAGAAAATCTGTTGACACAAGCATACAGCACTAGGGAATGAGATAAACTTCCTGAGACCTCCATCATACCAACCTCTCAAGAGGTAGTGAGCCTGCTTACATACCCAGTACATTGCTACTACAACCAGCATCTGAGAAATCCACTACACAAAGATTACCTATAACCACGGAACCTAAACAGAGCCTTTGCCACTGAAAGCACCCAGAACCAAACCCAAAAGATGCTACAAAACACACATTACAGCTCAAGGGGGGAGAAGTCCCATTCAAGCAAAAGTAAATTCAGAAATGAGAAGGAGAAAATGCTTATTCAGATGAGAAGGAACCAGAGAAACAATTCTGAAAGTATGAAAAAACAGAGTGTTACAATACTCCCAAAGGACCACAATAATTCTCCTGAAACGGATCCTAAGCAAAATGAAATAGTTGAAAGACCAAATGAAGAATTGAAAATGTTGAATTTAAAGAAACTCAGTGATACCCAAGAGAAAGATAAAAACCAATACGATTAAATTAGAAAAAAACAGTGTAGGACATGAAATAAGAGATATATATTATTAACAAAAACCAAAACAGAACTTCTGGAAATAAAGTATGTATTGGAGGAATTACAAAATGCGGTTGAAAGTTTCAACAATACCCTTTACCAAGCAGAAAAAAGACTTTTAGACCTGGAAGACAAGTTTTTTGAATTAACCCAGCCAGACAAAAATAAAGGAAAAATAACTTAGTGATAGTAAACAAAGACTTTGAGATATATGGAACTATGTAAAGGGACTAAGCCTACAAGTTATAGATATTCCAGAAGGAGAAGAAGAAAAAGGAAAAAGTATAAAAAATATAGTTGAGGAAATAATTCAGGAAAACTTTCCTGGTTTGCTGGTTATCTAGTCATTTAGATATATGAAGTTTAGAGAACTCCTGGAAAATAGATTGCAAGAAGAATCTTACTAAGACATATTGTCATCAGACTGTCCAAAGTCAACCTGAAGGAAAAAATCCTGAAAATATCAAACCATCCGAAGTCAACATGAATGAAAATATCCTGAAAATGGCAAGAGAGAAGAGTACAATCACCTATAAAGGAAATCTCAGCAGATTAACAGAAAGACTTCTCAGTTGAAACATTACAAACCATTAGAGACTGGAGTCTTAATTTCATTCTTAAATAAATGTTATGCCAGCCAAGAATTTTATGTCCTGCTAAACTAAGCTTCATAAGTGAAGGAGAAATGAAGTCTTTCCCAGACAAACAAACACAAGGAATTCATCATCACTAAACTGGTCTTAAAAAAAATGCTCAAAGGAGTTCTAAACATGGAAATTAAAGGGTGATACCCTCATAAAAGCAGAAAAGTATACAACTCACATATCTTATAAAGCAATTACACAATCGAGAATTTAAAGCAACTAGGTAATAATTAACATTATGACAAGAGCAAAACCTCACATGTCAAATGTAAATGGACTTAAATGTAAATGGAATAAATTCTCCAATTAAAAAAATAGGCTGATGGAACAGATTAAAAACAAAATCCAGCGATATGCTGCATACAAGAAATCTACCTAACTGGTAAAGATAATTACAAACTCAAAGTAAAGGAGTGGAAAAATATACTTCACACAAATGGAAAACAAAAGTGAGCAGGCATAGCTATACTTAAATCAGACAAAACGAAAACAGACTTTAAATCAACAACAACAGCAGCAAAAGAATATTATTATATAATGATAAAGGGATCAATTCAACAAGAAGAGATAATCATTCTAAATATATATGTACCCAATATCAACACGAGAGCACCCAGATTCTTAAATACTACTAGACCTGAGAAAGAAGATAGATACCAATACAGTAATAATGGAGAACTTCAATACCCCACTGGCAGCACTAGACAAATCATCAAGGCAGAAAATCAACAAAGAAATTCTGAACTTAAATCAGATGCAAGACCAAATGGACCTAACAGACATTTACAGGACTTTCTACCCTACAACCACAGAATATGCGTTCTTCTCTTCTGCATATGAAACATTCTCAAAAACTGACCATACTCTAGGCCATGTGGCAAGTCTCAATACATTTTTAAAAATAGAAGTCATATCAGGTAACTTCTTGGACTACAGTGCAATAAAACTGGAAAATCAGCACAAAGAGGAACTCTCGAAAGTATACAAACACATGAAATTAAGTAATCTGCTCCTGAATGATTGTTGGATCAACAATGAAATTAAGGTGGACACAAAGAAATGGAAAAACATCCCATCCTCATGGATTGGAAGAATCAATATTGTTAAAATGACCATACTATCCAAAATAATCTATAAATTCAATGCAATTTCTATTGAACTACCAGTGTCATTCTTCACAAAATAAGAAAAACATCATCCTAAAATTCATGTGAAATCACAAAAGAACCTGAATAGCCAAAGCAATACTAAACAAAAAGAACAGGCTGGGCACAGTGGCTCACGTCTGTAATCCCAGGACTTTGGGAGTCTGAGGCAGGTGGATCATGACGTCGGGAGTTGGAGACCAGCCTGACCAACATAGTGAAAACCCGTTTCTACTAAAAACACAAAAATTAGCCATGCATGGTTGCACACGCCTGTAATCACAGCACTCAGGAGGCTGAGGCAGGAGAATCGCTTGAACCTGGGAGGCGGAGGTTGCAGTGAGCTGAGATTGTACGACTGCACTCCAGCCTGGGCGACAGAGCGAGACTCCATCTCAAAAAAAAAAAAAGAAAAAGAAAAGAAAAAGAACAAAGCTGGAGGTATCAAAATTATCTGACTTTGAATTATACTACAAGGCTATAGTAATCAAAAACAGCATGGTAATGGTATAAAAATAGACACGTAGATCAATAGAATAGAAATCATAAAATAGAGAACCCAGAAATAAAACCACATACTACAAGCAACTGATCTTTGACAAAGTTGACAAAAATATACAGTGGGGAAAGGACAACCTATTCAATAAATGGTGCTGAGATAATTGGAGAGCCATATGCAGAGGAATGAAACTGAACCCCTACCTCTCACCATATAGAAAAACTATCTCAAGATGGATTAAAGACTTACATGTAAGGCCTGAAACTTAAAAAAAAAAAAAAAAAAAAAAAAACTTCTAGAAGAAAACCTAGGAAAAACTCTTATGAACATTGGTGTAGGCAATGAATTTGTGACTAATTCCTCAAAAGGAAATGCAACAAAAAAATAGTCAAATGGGACTTAATTAAACTAAAATACTTCTGCACAGCAGAAGAAATAATCAGCAAAGTTAACCAAAAACCTACAGAAAAGGCGAAAATATTTGCAAACATTGCATCTGACAAAGGACTATTATTCAGAATCTATAAGGAACTCAAACAACTTAAGATGTAAAAAACAAATAACCCCATTAAAAGGTGGGCAAATGACATGAACAGACATTTTTCAAAAGAAGACGTACAAACATCAAACAAACATATTAAAAATGCTCAGTATCGCTGATTATCAGAGAAATGCAAATTAAAACCACAATGAGGCACCATCTTACTTGGATAACCAGTCAGAATGACTATGATTGAAAAGTCAAAAAAGACCATTGACAAAGCTAACAAAAACAAGCAGTGGGGACAAGACTGTTTATTCAAGAAATGGTGCTGGGATAACCGGCTAGCCATATACGGAAGAAGATTGAAGCTGGACCCCTTCCTTACACCATACACAAAAATCCACTCAAGATGGATTAAAGACTTAAATGTAAAACCCAAAGCTATAAAAACCCTGGAAGACAACCTAGGCAATACCATCCTGAACATAGGAACGGGCAAAGACTTCATGACAAAGACACCAAAAGCAATTGCAACAAAGGCAGAAATTGATAAGTGGGGTCTAATCAAACTTGACAGCTTCTGAACAGCAAAGGAAGCTATCAACAGAGTGAAAAGAAAATCAACCTACAGAATGGGAGAAAATATTTGAAAACTATGCATCTGACAAAGGTCTAATATCCAACATCTGTAGGGAAATTAAATAAATTTAAAAGAGAAAAACAAACAGCCCTATTAAAAAGTGAGAAAAGGACATGAACAGACACTTCTCAAAAGAAGACATACAGGCACCAACAAGCATATGAAAAAAAGCTCAATATCACTGATCATTAGAGAAACACAAATCAAAACCATAATAAGACGCCCTTTCACACCAGTCAGAAGAGCTACTATAAAAAGCCAAAAATAACAGGTATTGGTGAGGTTGCAGAGAAAAGGGAACACTTATACACTGTTGGTGGGAGTGTAAATTAGTTCAATCATTGTAGAAAGCAGTATGGTGATTCCTCAAAGAGGTAAAAGCAGAACTACCATTCAATCCAGCAATCCCATTACTAGGTATATACCCTAGGGAATACAAATCATTCTACCATAAAGACACATGCACACAAATGTTCATTGCAGCACTATTCACAATAGCAAAGACATGGAATCCACCTAAATGCCCCTCAGTGACAGATTGGATAAAGAAAATGTGGTACATATATGCTGTGGAATACTATGCAACTATAAAAGAGAACATTATCTTGTCTTTTGTGGGAACATGGGTCAAGCTGGAGGCTATTATCCTTAGCAAGCTAATGCGGGAACAGAAAACCAAATACCACATGTTGTCACTTATAAGTGGGAGCTAAATGATAAGAACTTATGAACTTAAAGAAGGAAACAACAGGCATTGGGGTCTACTTGATGGGGGAGGGTGCGAGGAGGAAGAGGAGCAGAAAAGAGAACTATTGGGTACTGGGCTTAATACCTGGGTGATGAAATAATATGAACAACAAACCCTTGTGACATATGTTTACCTATGTAACACACCTTCACATATACCCCCAAACCTAAAATAAAAGTTTTTAAAAATACAAAGAAATAAGTATGAATTTTTTTAAGTCGAAAACTAACAGATGTTGGTGAGGATGCAGAGAAAAGGGAAAGCTTTATACACTGCTGGTGGGAGAATGTAAATTAGTACGACCACTACGGAAAACAGTATGGAGATTTGTCAAATAACTAAAAATAGAACTACTCTTTGATTCAGCAATTCCACTACTGAGTATCTACCCAAAGGAAAAGAAACTATTATATTAAAAAAGATGTCTGTGCTCTTATTTTTATTGTAGCACTACTCACAGTAGCAAAGTCATGGAATCAACCCAGTGTCCATCAGTGGATGATTGGATTAAAAATATGGTATATTTATACCATGGAATACTACTGAGCCATAAAAAGAATGAAATCATGTATTTTGCAGCAACATGTATTGAAATGGAAACCATAATCCTTACTGAAATGACTCAGAAACAGAAAAATCAAAAACCACGTGTTCTTACTTTTAAGTGGGAGCTAAAAATGGGCATACTTGGACATACAGAGTAGAATAATAGACATTGGGGACTCCAAATGTTGGGAAGGTGGCAGAGGGGTAAGAGATGAAATACTATCTATTGGGTACTGTGTACACTATTTGGGTGATGGGTACACTAAAAGCCCAGATTTCATCATTATATAATATATCCATGTAACACAGATATATTTGTACCCCTAAATCTATAAAAATCAAAGATTTTATTTCAAAAAAATAAGAAAAAGGACAAAATAACAAATAAAAGAAACCAATATCTATAGCTAACAAGGCATAAAGTCCACATATCGAAATAACTGCAATAAATCATTAATTTCTATGGTTTCAGCAAACAAGACACAAAAATCACAAATCATGAATAAAAAGACTGATAGATTTAATTATATTAGAATTAAGTTTTGCGTAACAACAGACATAATAAATAAAGTGAAATGACAGGCTACAGACTGCAAGATACATAATAATATATATTTGACAAAGTACTAAGTTTGGAGAAGACATGGATTAAGGAGAGCTCTTACATACTTGCTTAGAGTATCTAACTTGGTATCACTTTCAAGATCAAGTTGGCAATCTCCAGTAGAATTGACCATGCTTATACTCTTCAGCAATATCTAGATACAATCTTCAGAGAAACAGACATGTGTGAAAGAGGATATGCACAAGAATATTAACACAGCACTGTAACAGTAAAAACCTTGAAAACAGTACAGTTCAGCAATAAGTGGATTATTAAATAAATTGACATTTTTTATACATTGAATCCTGTACAGCAATAACGAAAGAACTAGTGCTTCATGTATCAGCATGGATAACCTCCAAAGAAAGCATTAAAGTAAATTACAGAAGAATATACATATTATGACATAATTTTATAAAGTTTAAAACTTTACAATACTCTATTTTTTTAGGTCAGTTACAAATATATGTAGCAAAGGTGTAAAGATATGGCAAAGGTAACTCATCAGATTCAAGTTGGTAGTTACCTCTGGAGAATATGGTTTAGACAGAGTATTGGGATCAGGAAGTAGTACAGAAGATGTTCTAATCATATTAGTAACAATTGATTTCTCAAGCAGAATGATGGATATATGGGTATTTATTCTATAATGCTCTACATCTTTGTAGATGAAAAGAGTCAAATTGTAAAATACTTGAAGAGATTTATTCTGAGCCAAATATGAGTGACCAACAGCCCATGATGCAGCCCTCGGAAGATTCTGAGAACATACGCCCAAGGTGGTTGGGCCACAACTTTGGTTTTAACATTTTAGGGAGACACAAGGCATCAGTCAAAACATGTAAGATATACATTGGTTTGGTACAGAAAGGTGGGACAACTGGAAGTGGGGCTTCTAAGTCATAGGTAGGATCAAAGTTTTTCTGATTGGTAATTAGTTGAAAGAGTTATTATTAATAGACAGAAATATCTAGGCTATGATAAGGCATTGTGGAGACCAAGGCTTCATCATGCAGATGAAGCCTCCAGATAGCAGGCTTCAGAAAAAATAGATTGTAAATGTTTCTTGTTAGACTTAGGGTCTGTTCTATCAGTAATTTCAAAAGGGAGGAGGGTATAATGAGGCATGTCCAGTTCTCCCTTATCATCATGGCCTGAAGAAGTTTTTCAGGTTAATTTTGGAGAAGGAGGTCAAGAGGAGGGGGTCATTCAGATGGTTGGGGGGGGCTTAGAATTTTATTTTTGGTTTACAAAACAAAAAAACTATAAGGTTGGTGTAACGAAGAGGTAATTACATGAGTAATTAAAGAACACAGGCTCTGAAGTTTTGAATCTGGCTTTGAATTCCAGCTTTCCCACTCTTGAATCCTGTAACCCTGGCTAAGTGACAACTTCTCTGACCTGCATGTGTAAAATAAGTGTATTCACAGTTCCTATATCTTGCCACATGCACCTAATCTGTGTATCATATGTGAAGTATTTAGCAGAGTATTTGGTGTATGGTAAATGTGCTCTCTGTTGTTAAATCATGCTAATCTCTAGAATTTTTTTTCTACAATCCTAGGACCTATGCACATGCTAAGGGGCAGTTGTTTGGTTAACATCTATCTTATCACTAGGCTGTAAATTCCATGAATTAGAGTCAGGATTATTTTTGCTCAGAAACTGTATCCCCAGAATCTAGTAGATTTCCTGACTCCATTGGAACATTTTGGTTGAATAAGAAAATGATTAAACACTAAATAAATAACTGCTAATATTATTATTCTATAATTTGAATAAAGTTACATTGCTAGTAGATTAAAAAGTTGGGATTCAAAGCCATCTGAAGGAGTGTAAAAGTCCTTCCTACTGTGCTGATACTGATACTATACAGATTCTCCTGAAGAAGAATCTGCTGAGGCACCAGAGGAAATAGGGTCTTGAAAGAGAAATGTCTTAGCTGTGGTTCTCAACTGGAGGTGGTTTTGCCCCACAGGGTAAAACAGGAGAGTTCCCTGACCCCCTTTGCAAGAGGTGTGCTCAAACCCCTTATGGTGGGGAGAGCACGCAGATGGACAGGAGCAGGAACCTGGGCGAGCGCTTTTGGGTGCTGGCAGTAGCAAACCCTGTGCATGTGGGCCTCACAAAAATGTCTAGGGGTGTGTGCCTGCAACTCTTGAAGCCCTGGTGGACCCGCTACAGTGCTCTTTTAGCTCTCCCATCAACAGACAGCTTGTTAACCAGCTCACTGCCCTCTTGGTACCCGGGTTCTTGTCCAGTGTCAGGAAGAATCAGGTCACACACAGACTTGAAGGATGGGGAATGCAGGGATTTTACTGGGTGATGGAAATGGCTCTAAGCAGGATGGATGGGGAGCTAGAAAGGGGATGGAGTGGGAAGATGATCTTCCTCCGGATTTTGGCTGTCCCATGGCCAGTCTCCTCTCCGATCGTCCCCAGCCAAACTCCTCTCGATGGTCAGATGCTCCCTTTCTTCTTTCCTTCTCTGCCTTGCCATTCTTCTGCTTTTCTATTCATCTGCTCATCTGCTTGTCTGCCCATGGAGCCTGGGGTTTGGGGTTTATATGGGTATTGGATAGGGGAACGTGGTGGGACAAAAGGCAACATTTGGGCACAAAACCAGGAATGCCTGTTGCCGTTTAGGGCTGTGGGTTTCCAGTCTTAAGGGTGAGGCCTTTGCCAGAGAACGGCCCTCTTCTACCCAGTAATTCCCTGCCTCCTGTCCATATCAAGGGGACATTTAGCAACATTTAGGGACACGTTTGACTGTCAAAGCCCAGGGATGGGATATGCTCCTGATGTCTAGTGGGCGAAGGCCAGGGATGCTGCTAAATATGACACACAATAAAGAATTATCCAGCCAAAAACAGCAATGGTGCCAAGGTTGAGAAACCTTGGCCTAGGCTATCCAATTATGTGTTCTGGAGTTAGCCCATATATTAATCACCCTAGCAAGACACAAATCTTGTAAAGCAATGTGCATTTTCTCCTGGTGGTCACAAATTAGAATAATTTGGTTGCTCTCTAGCTGAGTCTCAGGCTTCTGGCTGTTTATCCAAGTTGCTTTCAAGTGGTCAGGATTTTAGAGGTTTACTCATTAACTCTGAAGCACTAAAGAGCTCTGTTTTTCTTTTAAAACTCTAATTTTTCTTTCTTGCCTCACTTACAGGACTCTGAATAAAACTTAATTTTTCCCATTAACTCAGATTTTAGTTTCAGGATTGTTTTCTTCTGTTTTGAACATTATAAATATTTCTCAGTCCCAGAAAGATGAGGATAAAATATTTTAATGAGATTTTTACAGTATGGGGTCTGTAAGGAAATAATGACTTCCAGAGTTATACTCCTAATTCTTTCCATTGCATTCATGTACAATATACATTTTCATTTCACTTCAAACTGAGAGTTGTTTTCTGTTCCACCCACAGCCGTGCTGGCTGCTAATGGGCTAATTAAGCAAAGCCCATTGCATCATTGCCACCTGGAGTCATTAGCAGGCACTGTGAGGCAAGGATGCAAAATAAGTCTTGTACATGAAAGGAGAAGGTCTGAATAGAAACATCAACACCACAATGACCTCAGGGGTAGTTTTCTGGTTCCAGAGTCTGGCTGGAGATCTATTAGTACTATAGAGCCACAGGAAATAGGTTTTACTCACAACAAGAGAAAAATTAATAACCCAAGATATCTGGCAAGGGACTAGAATGTCTTTGCTTTAAAAAATAACCGCTCATAGTACAAATTTTGCTATTACTTTGAGAACAAATAAAAGTAGACCTTTTACTAACGAGTTTGAGTACCAATAAGATTCAGAATTTCCTTCCTTTTGCCTCTACTCTTTAGGAGCTAGACAAATTATTTAATCCTTTAAAGTCCCATGTTTCTTATCTTTAAAATGGGGCTAATGGTAGAAGTACATACCTCATTAGATTATTGTAAGAATTAAATTAGTTGATAAATATAAGTAGACAGATCACCATGCCTAACATATACTAAGTGCTCAATAGTAATTATTGTTACAGGAAGGTGGTACCAATCTAGACCCCAAGAGAGGGTTCTCGGATCTCGTGCAAGAAAGAATTCAGGGTGAGTCCAAGTTTATTAGGAAAGTAGAGGAATAAAAGAAGGGCTACTCCATAGACAGAGCAGCCGCAAGGGCTGCTGGTTGCCCATTTTTATAGCTATTTCCTGATGATATGCTAAACGAGGGGTGGATTATTTATGCCTTCCCTTTTTAGACTATCTAGGGTAACTTTCTGACGTTGCCATAGCGTTTGTAAACTGTCATATCACTGGTGGGAGTGTAGAAGTGAGGATAACCAGGGGTCACTCTTGTCACCATCTTGGTTTTGGTGGGTTTTGGCCGGCTTCTTTATCGCAACCCAACCTATTTTATCAGCAAGGTCTTTATGACCTGTATCTTGTGCTGACCTCCTATCTCATCCTGAGACTTAGAATGCCTTAACTTCTGGGAAAGCAGCCCAGTAGGTCTCAGCCTCATTTTACCCAGCCCCTATTCAAGACAGAGTTGCTCTGGTTCAAATTCCTTTGACACTATTATTGTCATTATTATTATTACCAATCTCAGCCAGCTCTGCATACCCTCCTTATCCCTAGAAAAATCTGTAAGATGATAACTAATACTGAATATGTAATATAATTAAATAACATAGACTTTTATGTTGAAAAAACTTTCCAGAAACATTTTATTTCATGAAAGAAAGGAAGAGGTTTGTTTACCAAATGTATTTTGAAATACAACAAAGACAACTAACTGATTGGAATTAACACACTGTATTTTCTTTCCCCCTAATTTGGCTGGCTAGTCATTTGATGAGTTATAAACTTTTCAGTGTTATTTATCATTTACTCTGAAATTCTCAGAGTAAAATCTAAAACAAAATGCAAATGTAAGGAGACATTGCTAATTGGTTGTGTTTGTGTTAGAGGAAATGAGTATAAAGCTATGTGACCATACTATCTCTAATCTTAAGTTTATCGATTTATATATATATGACTATATCAGCTATTATGTTGTTATTGTCCTGAGGGAAGGAAAGGTGATTTTGCTTATCTTTGTGTTTCTGACACCTAATTTTAATACCTACCAGATAGTAGATGCTCTGGTACTTGTTAAGGGAATAAAATCATTCCTAAATGCTAAAGAATCATGAGAGGTCTCACATGACTGTGTGAACAAATTAAATAAAAAACTCATAGTATGAGTTTTAAAACAAAACTTAATATTTTTGTATCTCCGGTTTTATTACAAAAAAAATTTAAGGCAAATTTGGATGGAATGAAGTTGAATATTCTATTTATAATGTATGCCTAATGGTCTGAATGTGACTGAGGACAGTGTGTTGTCATGGTGACAGTATATAGGGTTGTTAGGCACAAAGTCAATGTCAGTATAAAAAGAGATTATTTGGAGAAATATTCAATTATTTTTATTCAAAAAGGTCCTAACAATCATCATCTATGGATGACGATAATGTAGTAAATTGGCCAAGGACTGAAATCTGAGGCTGTGCACTGTGAAGTCTAATGTCACAATTAAAGAGGACTGAGTCATTCACTCAGTAAGTCTCCAATGAGTTCCCCAATGTGACAGGCCTTGTTTAGGTTTGGGACTAAATAGTTAGGATTCACTATTAAATATGGACTTATTCACTACTAAATATGGTAGTGGCAAGGAGGTAACATTGGAAAGTTACTTGGTTTCTTTGACCCTCAGTTTCCTCACTTGTTGTATCATTATACCTAGAGAAGAGGATATTAGAAAAATAAAACAAGATATGTATTACAGCTACTTCTTGCAGCTCATGTTTTTCCATAATTATAATGCTGATTACTAAAATGTGCTGGGCCACAGGTAATCCCAGGTGTCCAGTGAATTGCATAGGCGTCCAGGGACAATGGGGGACTGACAGGTCCCTGAACTGATTCTGACAATCATTTTCTTTGTCTTTTCTCTTTTTTCCCCTTTCCTTTTCTTTTTCTCACTCTTTCTCTGTCTTTCTCACTCTTTTTCTCTTTCACTCTTCCACCCAGGCTGGAGTGCAGTGGCACAATCTCAGCTCACCACAGCTTTGACCTCCTGGGCTCAGGTGATCCTCCTACCTCAGCCTCCTGAGTAGCTGGGACTACAAGCACGCTCCATCACACCTAATTAACTTTATTGTGTCTTTTTGTAGAGACGAGGTTTCACCATGTTGCTCAGGCTGGTCTCAAACTCCTGGGCTCAAGTGATCTGCCTACCTCAGCCTCCCAAAGTGCTGGGACTATAGGCATGAGCCACTATACCTGGCCTCTTTAACTTTTTTTCTATTCTCAAGTCTTTATTATCTATTTCATTTGGAAATACTGTCCTTCACTCCCTGTTCCTTGTCATTATTTGATGTTGTTAAACTATTAAAAAATTATGGAGATTTTTCCTTTGAAATTAACCTAATTTGATTATGTGTGAAATATGCTCTGATGTCAAACAAAAGCCAATTATTTTAGGAAAACGATCACAGCCTTCTATGAATAATATAATTACCCCAAATAAGTTTAGCTCTAATATTCATTTTATAGCCTTAAAGAGGCTAGAGATGATTTATATTTTACTGTACATATGATGCATTCATTAGGTAGTTTTGGCTGCAAGTAACAGGAAAAATAACTGAAACTGGCTTAAGAAACAAGGAAATTTATCAACTCACACAATAGTAGGATTGATTTCTGTGTTGGTTAATTTTGAGAATCAATGATGTCACTGGGGACCCAAGTCTCTCCTGGTTCATCTACAGGGTCAGTTTCATCCCAAGGTTGGTTACACTCATATTTGTAAGACATAGAAGTAGAGCAGTATAAACTTCTTGTTTATACCCAGTGGGAAAGATAGAAAACATAGCTTCCTGTATTAGTCCATTCTCTGCTGCTATGAAAAAACACTGAGACTGGGTAACTTATGAAGGAAAGAGGTTTAGTTGACTCACAGTTCCACATTGCTGGAGAGGCCTCAGGAATCTTACAATCGTGGTGGAATGCAAAGGAGAAGCAGGCACCTTCTTCACAGGGCAGCAGGGTGGAGTGACAGCGGAGGAAATGCCAGACGCTTATAAAACCATCAGATCTTGAGAGGACTCACTCACTATCACAAGAACAGCATGGGGGAACCACCTCCACTATCCAGTCACTTCCCACTGGGTCCTTCCCATGACATGTAGGGATTATGGGAACTACAACTCAAGATGAAATTTGGGTAGGGACACAGCCAGACCATGTCACTATCTTTCCCATGGTTTTCTCTAAGATTCTAAAAGCTTTATTCTCCAATGACCTTGGCAAGCTTCTCCTTGCTTTTCATTTACCAAAATTGTCCTGAGCCTGGCCACCATTAAGTCTTTACTGACAAGGGAATGGGATTATCATGGTCAGTTTAGATTAGTTAGTTGAGGTGGAATGGATGTTGGTGAGTAAACAACAATGTCCCACTGGTGATTTTATTTTAACGGTTAGGTTATTCTTCACTCATTTCTATTTTATTTCATTTTATTAATTGGATCAGGTCTTTGACTTAACCAACCACACCTGTGACACAGTCAAAAAGACTACAACAAGTTCTAATATAAGAACCTCAACATTTCTTCACTACAGACACATCTGAAATAGTGGTAGTTCAACAATACAAAAGGCCATGAAACCTGTTTTTCTTTTCTACCTACACCATTTTGGTGATCTCATGCAATCTCATGACTTTAAATATTAACTCTTTATTGATGACTTCTGAAATTTTACAACTAGCCTATAACTTTTCCGACACCAGATTTTTATACAAGAGCTTAATAGCACTTCCACTTGGTATCTAATAAGTATCTCAAACTTCAGACATTCATAAGTGAACTCTTCTTACCCCCAAACCCATTCCTATCCAAAATCTTACCCATCTCATTAAGTGGCAACCATTTTAAGGTTGCCCAATTAAGAGAATATGCTTGGATTCAAATCAACTTACAAAAATTAGTAAAATTTCTCTACAGTAACAATAACCTTTCTGAAACAGAAATTAAGAAAACAAACTTACAATAGCATCAAAAAATTATTTTAGGAGTAAATTTAACCAAGGATGTGAAAAATCTATGTAGTGAAAACTACAAAACATTGAAAAAAATAGAAGATGATGAAAATAAATGGAAACATATCCCATGTTCACGAATTGGAACAATTAATATTGTTAAAATATCCATATGGCCCCTCAAAATTTACAGATTCAATGCAATCTCCATCAAAATAATATGTCATTCTTCATAGAAATGTTTTTAAAAACCTTAAAATTCTTGTGGAACCACAAAAGACCCCAAATAGACAAAGCAATCTTGACTAAAAAGAGCAAAGCTAGAGACAATATACTATAGAATTTCAAAATATATTACAAAGCTATAGTAATTAAGACAGCATGATTCTGACACATTAACCAATAAAATAGTATAGAAAGCTTAGAAACAACTCACACATTTACAGTCAATTGATTTTGCACAAAGGTGCCAAGAACATACACAATATGGAAAAGTTAGTCTCTTCAACAAATGGTATTGGAAAAACTGGATATTCACATATAAAACAATAAAATGGATTAAATACATAAACATAAGATGCGTAACTACAGAACTAGTAGAAGAAAATTCGGAGGACAAGCTCCATGACATTGGTCTGGGCAGAGATGTCTTGGATAAGACCAAGATATTATTGCACAGGCAACAAAAACAAAAATAGACAGATGAGATTGCATTACATTAAAGAACTTCTGCATAGCAAAGGAAACAATTAATATAGAGAAGAGACAAACCATGGCTTTGGAGAAAATTTTTGTAAATCATACATCAAATAAGAGGCTGATATCCAAAATGTATAAGGAACTCAAACTACTCAATAAAAAGAAAACAAATGACTCTATTTTTAAGTGGATAAAAGACTTGAATAGATATATTTCTGAAAAGAAGACATTCTAATGATCAACACATACATGGAAAAACGTTCAACATCTTGAAACATCAGAAAAATGCAAATTAAAATCTATTAGAGTGGCCACTATGAAAAAGATGAGAGATAACAAGTGTTCATTAAGATGTGAAGGGAACCCTTTTTATACAACGTTGGTGTATTGCAACTTAGTACAACCATTTTTGAAAACAGTATGGAGACACCTCAAAAAAATAAAAATTTAATTACCATATGATCCAGCAACCCCTCTACTGGGTATATGCCAAAAGGAATTGAAATCAGTGTGCCAAAGAGATGCCTGCACACCCATGTTCATTGTAGTATTATTCACAATAGCCAAGATATGGAAAAAAAAAAAAACTTAAGAGTTCATCAAAGGATGAATGCAATTTAAAATGTCGTATAAATACACAGCGAAGCACCATTCAGCCTTAAAAAAACAAAACAAAACAAAAAACCCAGGAAATTCTGTCATTTTTAACAATATGACTAAGCCCAGAGAATATTACTTTAAGTGAAATAAGCCAGGCACACAGAGACAAATACTGTACCATCTCACTTACATGTGGAATCTAAAAAAGTCTAACTCCTAAAAGTAGAAAGTAGAATGGTGGTTAGCAGAGGCTGGGGAATGGAGTGTACAGAGAAAGGGGAGACATTGGTCAATGGGTACAAAGTTATAGTTAAATAGGAGGAATAAATTCTGGCCTTCTATTGCACAGCAAGGTGATTATAGTTAATAATAATATAATGTACACTTCAAATTTGCCAAAAAAGAGGATTTTGAAATGTTTTCATCACAAAGAAATGATAAATGTTTGAGGTGACAGAGATGCTGATTAGTCTGATTTGATCATTCCGTAAAATATACTATATATACCATAAAATACACTATATGTATCAAAACATCACATTGTACCTCATAAATATATACAATTACTATTTGTCAATTAAAAATTAAATGTAACCATTAAAAATTTTAAATATTGCATTAAAATATTTAAGAAGAGGATCTGCTCATATTTCAGGCCAAGTTTGCATGCTTCGACCCCAGATGTCTTCAGAGTTCTGCCTTGGGACATTAGGCGCCTGTGCAGGTATTGATAAAAAGATACTTCAACTTGCAAACTATTATTGATCTTCGAATGTTTAATTCCATAGAAACTCTAGGGAAGTAAGAACTCTTAGAAGGACAGGATTCAGGTCTTGCAGGTATCTTTACAAAACCACTTAACATTTTTAGCACAATTTTGACAATATTAACTGCTACAGAAGGAATTATCCAAGTCACTATTTGAAAGAATGTAGAGAACACAAAGAACACACATACCAAAAATTCTTTTAGTTAGACCAGCAAAAAAATATTATTGCCCTTAGAGTGGGATGCTAAATACAGCTCATCATGTAGTTTATCTCAATTTAATTTCACTATCTCTCCTCTTTCTTCACACTTTGAATTTTCCTCAACTCTCTGCCAACAAGAACTTGCAATGTGATAGAGAAGATGCAAATACAATTATCTGTAATACAAGTCAGACCCTTTGACAAGGAGTGAAAACAATTAATTCTGAAACTCTGGTTGAGGGAATACACAAAGGCTTTACAGGGAAGCCTGCCAAGAATGCATAGGTCATCAAGGAGGGAGAAGCGGGAACATGTCACAGAAATAATACTTTCAAAGCAAAAAGCAATTGAAGTGACAGAGGAAGTGAAACTGGATTTTAATGATTTGGGTTTCAGGATGGATCTCAAAGCTGAGAACAATAGGTGACAATACCCTTCCATTGAAACAAAGAGCTACATCGTTCTGAGTACCTGATAAAGAGGTGAGCAAAATTGGTTCCACATACGAATTCTTGTGTTAACCTCTTGTTTTTTTAAAGTGGAGATAACTCCTATTAGGTGTTGTTTCACCTAGCATTCAGTAGAATGACCAAGCAGCCTTAGTAGAATATCCAACAGCATCAGCTAAATTAAAAGGCATTCACATTTTAACCCTCATCTCTCTTACCTAGCTTGATCCTGAAGCTGTCAGAATAGCAGATTAGGGAGAAAGAATAGAATTCTGGCTGAATTACATTCTCCACCACCCTTCTCACTCCCCAAATTTATACTTTGAAGTCCCAATATCTTAGAATGTGACTATAATTGGAGATGGAGTCTTTTAAAGAGATGGTTAAGTTGAAATCAGGTCCATTAGGGTGGGCCCTAATCCACTATATGACTGGTATCCTTTTAAGAAGAAGAGATTAGGACACAGATGCTTACAGAGGAAAGATTATGTGAGGACATAAAGAGAAGACAGCTATCTACAAGCCAAGGAGAGAGGTCTCGGAATAAACCAATCCTACCAACACCTTTATCTTGGACTTCCAGCCTCCAGAATGGTGAGAAAGTAAATTTCCATTGTTTGAGCTACCTAGGCTATGATACCTTGCTATGGTGACCCAAGGTGACCCACAAAAACAGCAAGATGGGGATAGGCAGAAGTCAACATCTGCCACCCTGTCAACACACTATAGAAGCTCAATGAATCCTTGTTCTCTCACCCCTGAAACAAAAGATAATACAAGAGAGCCTGAAGGAGAATAGTGCAGTGGGAATTAAAAAGGCATTGAAGGTAGAATTGATGATGATTGTTTGGTTGTAAATGAAAACTGCGGGGTGGCAAAGACTCAAACACAGTTGAGGCTGGGAGCAGGCAAAAGTAGGGCCACTGAAGAAGTTAAGAGTCCCATAAGAAGACACAAGAATAGTGTGAATGAGAATGTTTTTGAACAATTTCCGTCTAAGAGGCCTGTGGCGTGTCCTGTCCTTGGGGCCAGGGAATTAAAGGTGGTGGTAATAATGAAATTAACAGTGTTGGACCTGGCTGAGAGCACAATACATATAAATGCATCATTATCTGACTTGCATGAAATACCAGGAAAAATTGTATTTGCTCTGCATTAAAATTTGGTGAGACATATATTATTACCTCAGAATAATCTGAAATCAAGGAATTACTTCTCTATAATAATTTGAAGCCTGGGACAGAACCCTACACTTCTAATTCAGTCTCATTTTTTTTCTCCTCAAATTATAAAAATGATGGCAGACTAGTTTGCTTTCCCAGTGGCATGGAATTACCTTTCTGCCCCTCAGGAATCTGTCTTTGTTCAAGAAGGGAAAGACTCCATTGTATGACATGGGAAGCACATAGTACTGGTAGGGAAAAAAGCATCATTGAATAATAAGATATTTCATAAATCTGAATTTAGAAACATAACCTTCTATGTAATTTTTCCCTAAAATTCACAAAGCTGTGAATTGCTTTAAAACAATTTGACAGCAACAGGGTATATCTGCCTAAGTACCACTGAAATGTGCTCATTTTATTCCTTCTTGCCCTTTATGCTTGACTTACTCTAACCATCTTTAAATTATTCATCATACTGCAGGGAATCACTTAAAAGGACTATCTTTGGATATCACCCCTAATAAGGTGAAACATATTCCCACCTCTCCCAAATTCATTTATGGACCCTTGCACACCTGACAGTCTTCTTCTGTACCATGTCCTGCCATCAATTTGGATAACTGTAATATCCGTGGTGAAAATTTATTATTCAGGGGTCTCAGTCCCAGACCTTATTAGTAAATTGAGAGTACTCACATAGCCAAAGCTAGTGAGTTAGAAAGCAAATAAAAGAGTAGAATTATTAAATAAAATCAGACTTATTTCTTCCAAAAAAAGACAATACAAAGAATGGCTAAGGAAAAAAAGAGAAACAAAAATGTCCAACTTAGTCAATGAGAAAGGCAGTAAAACCACAGATGGGGACAGATTGGGAAAACTGTAATAAAATATTTGTATAACTTTTTACCAACAAATTTGAAGATCTAGATGAAATTGCTGATTTTCTGGGAAATATAAATTTTTAAAAATTTCTCAAGAATAAGTAGAAAACCTGAATAGACCAATAACTGGTGGAAAACTTTAAGAAAATTATCAAAGATCTACTTTTAAAACATGTGCCCTACCCGGGTGATTTTATATGTAAGTCCCTTCTGATCTTCAAAGAACAAACAGCTCCTATGTTATTTAAATCATTGCTGAACATAAGAAGATAGAAACCTTTCCAATTCATTTTAGAATACTAACATATTTATACCAAATCTGATATAGATAGCACATAAGAATAAAACATAGATCAATTTCATCTATGAATACGGTGCTTTCTTAAATGATTTTATTAGAATTTTCACACCCAAATCCCAGACTTCTTCCTCTTCCTTCCTAAATCTTGTATCCCTATTCTGGGAGGTGACGGAAGGTTAAAGGAGTGTAAAGTGAATTTAGAACTTTAAGAAAGGCCAGGGCAGAAAGTAAAATGTGGTTGTAAATGAGTTCTAAGGTATTTACAAATGACTTGCAAATTATCACAGCCAAGCTTAAAATATAAGCAGATTTCATGATTTATTTCCTCACAAAATAAATACTGATGATCAACAGTTCATCTACATTCTAGAGGCTGCAGCCTAGAGACCCAGATCTTTCGGGGGAAAAAATCACTCTCCACAATAGATTATTTATTGCACTCAGTGGACTAATTCTCAGTTTCAAGTGAAGCAAAACACAGTAGACAAGTTGGTGACTGCTCCTTAGTCTTATCTACAATTATGCTCAAAAAATGTGATCCAAGGGAAAGTGGATGGCAACATGAACACAGCTGGTTCAAAGTATAAGAGGAAAATTGTCAAATTCGGGTGGGAAAGCATGTGAAATCAGACACACATACACACACACAAACACACATGTGCACACATGCATACAACTCAAAATATGCCATGCTACGATTTCCTGAGCAGCTCTTAGAAGCCCACTGAATGAGTGCAACAATCTCTCCCATCCTAAATGCTCTCTTGTGATACAACTTTGTCGTTTCTTCGATCGAAAGGTAGGGCCCGTTTCCCCTCTTCTTAAATCTAGGCTGACCCTGTGACCTAAAAAAAGAAGTTTTTTTAAAAAACTTCTTACTTTAAAATAATTTTAATTTATAGAAGAATTGCAAACATAATATGGTAGTTTCCCATGTACCTTTCGCCAAGTTTCCCATAATGCTAACAGCTTCCAAAACCAGGATACATTGCTTTAATATATTTTGATCAATAGATTTTGATGCTGATGTGTAAATTCTTAGACTGAGTTGAAATGCTTCTTCTTAAAGCCCAGCTTCCATACAGTAAGGAAGCTCAAGAAGCCATGTGGAGAGGCCTACTTGGAAGACAATTGAGTCCCCAGCCAACAACCCAATTGAGGTCCCAGCTGGCAGCTGGTACCAACTGCCAACAATGCAAATAAGGCCTTTTGAGCCCTTTTAGCCATTCTAGCAGCCCAGCTGATACCTTGCAATGCAGGAGAAAGACATGGTCAACCCGCAGAATCCTGAGAAATAACACATTGTTATTGCTTTAAGCCACTAAGTTTTGGAGTAATTTTTACACACCTATAGATAATTGAAGTGCCAACTCTAACTAGTTTGACATTTGTACTGTGTACTAAATAAAATTAATCCAGGGAAGCTGACTTACCAGAAAGAAGACAAAAGGATATGAAAAGACAGTTTAGATAAGCAATATTTCATCCCTCTAGTTCAAGCTTGCTAATCTCTTTTATTATCGGACTAAGTATGAAGCAAAGGTGTTATTAAGTGATAAACCCTCAGTTTTAGAATGGAAGCTTCCAGGATCAACCTGATGAGTGGAGAAAGACTGATAAGGAGCCTTCTAAATTCTGATTTGAATTAAATCATGTACATGTTAACCTATTCAAAACTTACATTTAAAAAAATTAATCTATAAGCACTAGAACTAACTTGGTTACTCACACATTTCCTCTAAGATTAGCTGTAAAATTAGCTGTTCCAAGAATGGCAAATAAGCAGGACTCTGTGAACTTTCAATAACATAGATCAGGAGCCAACAAACTTTTTCTGTCAAGATCCAGATAGTGTAGATCCAGTTTGTAGGCCAAGAGGCAATCAAGGATATTATGTAGGTACTTACATAACAGAAGATATTTTTATTGATAAATTCAAAATATATTCATAATAACTGAGCATAATATTTTGGTAATGCAGCTCTACAAATGAGAGGAACAGAATTCTCTTAGGAGGATAGTAACTTTCTTAATTGGAGTTCAAATGTAAAAATATTCTTAGTTCATGGGTCATTCAAAAACAGGTCACAGGCCATATTTCACAGTCTACAGTTTGCCAACTCCTGCCTTTGCAGAGAGATAATTCTGCTACAAGCTCTGAATATTCATGTACATTCTTACTGGGTATTCCAAGAATACAAGGCCCTGACTGCTCTTTGACCAGGCCATTCTTAAGATTGTGCGAAGGAGTACCCTTGAGGGACAAGGTAACATCTCTCCCAAAGAGTAGGTTTACTCAAAGTTGTAGATTCCCCAAGCTCAGTGTTTCTCTCCTGTAATGTATCTCACTGTGTCTGCAGGTTTCCTTCATGGTCTCTTTGCACTGTCCTGAGGGACTTAGAAGGCATGAGACACTGATGCAAATGAACATGAAGCTCTGGCTACTGCTTTTGCTGAGTGATAATATTTTTAAACCTCTGACCCAGGAGTCTCATCACTTCTGCTATTATCCATGATAACTTGTTAGCTTGTAAGTAGAGTGCAATCTCAGATCCTTCAGAGTTCTTGTCATAAATCCAAGAAATAAGAGTTTAAGGTAATTAAGGGACAATCAATTCCACATTGAATGAATTGATTGTGAGAATGTGGGGAAGACAGTACTCAAGGGCCTACGACTGATGGCAACATGCCATATCTTGGTCACAAGGGAGAGCTGTGGAAGTGCCGCTAGCAGGATGGAGAATAGATTGGATGGATCACCATTGAGCTAATGTTGCTTGGTCCAGAACCAATATGTTCTGGCCTCAACTGAGAGTGTGCCACTTTTAATTGCTTAATTTTAATTTTAGCCAAAGATATAAAGCACCTTATTGGACATCCTTGAACAAGGGAATCCTAAAATAAAGAATTTCAAACCAAAATCCAGAAAGAAATGCCAGTTTAAGGATCAAGTGCCTAACACTTAGCACACTAAGGGCGTAAAAGGACTCTATCACTATCCAGGTATCCAATACCTGGATATTTCTTTCTTGGTACTTTTTCCACAGCATATAACAGGAAATAAAAAATATCAGGATTCTATTAGTTTCCTAGGGCTGCTATAAGAAAGTACCACAAACTGGGTGACTTAAAACAACAGAAATTTATTATCTCACAGTTCTAGGGTCTAAAAGTCCAAAATTATGATATCAACTAGGCCACTTTCCCTCTGAAACCTATGAGGGAGGATCCTCCCTTGCCTCTCTATAGCTTCTGGTGATTTGCTGGCGACCTTTAGCTAGCAGCTGCAGCACTTCAATCTCTGTCCCCATCATCACACGACTTTCTCCCCTCATGCCTGTGTCTCTTCTCCTTTTTTTGTAAGGATACCCGCCATATTGAACTATAGGCTCTGCCTACTCTGTGTGAGCTCATCCTAACTAATTACAACTGCAATGTCACCATTCCTAAATAGGGCTACATTGTGAGGAACTGGGTTTAGGATTTTAACATATCTTTTGGGGAGACACAATTCAACTGACAACAAGGTTCTAAGGATCACAACATGACTGTGTTTATTCAACATGACTGTGAGGAAAACATGCCTCCTCTCTGTGTTCTGAAAGATTAGCAAACTAAGGCTCATTTGGGAGTGGTGATATCTTTTGAAGGCATGGGGGGGATAGGTTATCATGGTGACAGAACAATTGTGCTTACCAACACCTACTGACATAAACTTCCTACATCACGAATGAACGCTGAGATGCATGCTAATGCAGCCGTCCCCTCAGCTGGAAAGAATTACTGTCTTGTTACTTTTAAGGAAAGGCCTGTACTGC
This sequence comes from Rhinopithecus roxellana, assembly GCF_007565055.1. Lineage (NCBI taxonomy): Eukaryota > Metazoa > Chordata > Mammalia > Primates > Cercopithecidae > Rhinopithecus > Rhinopithecus roxellana. The sequence goes on from NC_044552.1 coordinate 124,940,390, forward strand.
CAAGTATTGCTTCTCGTTAACATCTGTAAATTGATGGTCATGATGACAAGTTCGTTGTTGTTTCTTAGTTTTTGTTTTGGACTTTGAGAGTTTGAGGTCTTTTGTTTGCATTTTGTTTGTTTTGTTTTGTTGCATTTTTTGTTTTTGTTTTGGTTTGTTTTGGTTTGTTTTGGTTTGTTTTGGTTTGGTTTGGTTTGGTTTGGTTTGGTTTGTTTTGGTTTGTTTTGGTTTGTTTTGGTTTGTTTTGTTTTGGTTTTGGTTTGTTTTGGTTTGTTTTGGTTTGTTTTGGTTTGTTTTGGTTTGTTTTGGTTTGTTTTTGGTTTGGTTTGTTTTGGTTTGTTTTGGTTTGTTTTGGTTTGTTTTGGTTTGGTTTGTTTTGGTTTGTTTTGGTTTGTTTTTGTTTTGGTTTGGTTTGGTTTGTTTTGGTTTGGTTTGGTTTGTTTTGGTTTGGTTTGGTTTGGTTTGGTTTGGTTTGGTTTGTTTTGGTTTGTTTTGGTTTGTTTTGGTTTGTTTTGGTTTGGTTTGACTTGGTTTGGTTTGTTTTGGTTTGTTTTGGTTTGTTTTGGTTTGTTTTGGTTTGTTTTGGTTTGGTTTGGTTTGGTTTGGTTTGTTTTGGTTTGGTTTGACTTGGTTTGGTTTGTTTTGGTTTGTTTTGGTTTGTTTTGGTTTGTTTTGGTTTGTTTTGGTTTGGTTTAGTTTGTTTTGGTTTGTTTTGGTTTGTTTTGGTTTGTTTTGGTTTGGTTTGCTTGGTTTGGTTTGGTTTGTTTTGGTTTGTTTTGGTTTGTTTTGGTTTGTTTTGGTTTTTTGTTTTGGTTTGGTTTGGTTTGGTTTGGTTTGTTGGTTTGGTTTGACTTGGTTTGGTTTGTTTTGGTTTGTTTTGGTTTGTTTTGGTTTGTTTTGGTTTGTTTTGGTTTGTTTTGTTTTGGTTTGGTTTGGTTTGGTTTGGTTTGTTTTGGTTTGGTTTGACTTGGTTTGGTTTGTTTTGGTTTGTTTTGGTTTGTTTTGGTTTGGTTTGGTTTGTTTTGGTTTGTTTTGGTTTGTTTTGGTTTGTTTTGGTTTGGTTTGGTTTGTTTTGGTTTGTTTTGGTTTGGTTTGGTTTGGTTTGGTTTGGTTTGTTTTGGTTTGGTTTTGGTTTGACTTTTTTTTTGCAGTGTGTTGGCTTTTCCCCCATCTCTCTGACACCAAATATGTGATGTCTTTTCTGTGAAAGCAAAACAAAATCTCAGGACCCCAAACTCACTATGCTAAAGGGAAAAATTAAGCTGAGAAGCGGAGTCATACAAACAAACAAACAAACAAACAAACTCTGCCTTTGCTTTTGTTTCTAAACAGAATAGCTACAGATCGAAGGTGATATATATCCATAGCTGGCCTCCCTCACCCTGACAATCAACAGCTTATCGTCATGGTATAGGATAAGAGGGGACTGGAAATTGTGCCCCCACCCATCCTGAAAGGCATGCATATTTGATTTATTTCTCTACTCTAAGTTTACTTCATCTTATGTGATAAGCAGATTTACTGAGTGTGAGACAAATACACAACTGACTGTTCCCTGTACTGCCTCCTTTTCATGCAACACATAGATTCAGTGAGCTCTAATCAAAGCCTCACTAGAACATGACCATACCCTCCCTTTTCCTCTCTCTCTCTCTTTCTGTCCGCTTTTCCCCTTTTGAATGTTAAAGCCTACAGCATCCTCTTTGGAATATGGGCCACATATCCTACTGTGGCTTGTGATTCTTTTTCCTGGGCATATCTGCAAAATAAACCCCCAAACTGATTGAGACTCGCCTGAGTCATTTCCTTTGATTTTACATTTCCAACACCAATTGTCCAATTCTGATACTGATATTATCTACTGGAGTTAGCATCAGATCCCTCAATTTAAACTCCTACAAGGCTATCCCAACTTCAGATGGGACAGTAATCTACCCACACTCCTGCCTGGTTGACCATAAATTCAAGGGCTCCTATAACCTCCCTTCAAGTTCTATAATTTGCTACAATAGCTCGCAGAACACATTCTACTCCTGAGCTGCATTCCTTACCAGTTATTGTAAAGAATGCAGCTCAGGAATAGGCAAATGGAATGCATGCATAAGGCAAAGCCTAGAGGCAGAGAGGTGCAGCGCCTCCATGCTCTCTCCATGGGTGCCACCCTGCTAGCAGCACCTCCGTCTGTTCACCAACCTGAAAGGTCTCTGAACCTTGTTGTTGAAGAGTTTCTATAACCCAATCTCCAGCTCTTCTCCCTCCCTGGAGGTCGGGGGTAGAGCTGAGAGTTCCCACCCTCGTTTGGTTCCTGCCCTTCTTTGGTCTTTATAGGGACCAGACCCATCCTGAGTCCCCTCATTAGCATATCTCAGGTATGTTCCTAATCACTAGGGAAAAGCCAGGCATTTTAGGAGCTCTGTGCCAGGAGCCAGAGACAAAGACCAAGTACAGATAGTCCCAGACTTACAATGGTTTGACTTACAACGTTTTTTACTTAACAATGAATTTATTAGAGCATCACTCCATTATAAATCAAGGAGCATTTGTATGTATTTTAGCCCATGTAGTCCACTGAGTTACGTGCTCCTTTGAAAATCTTCTGGGAATATGGACTAGACCCTGGAAAAATGTTTGTGGAATGAATGAAAAAGACACATGGCAAACCCATTTCCTATAAACATCCCTGAAGCAAAACTGCAAAGATGGTCAAGGTGTCTTCATCACCACCCCTCCCTCTCCTGACCCAATAATAATGACAACCTCCTGAGGTGGTAGTGACGGGTCCTCTTCCCTGCCTTCAGTCAGCCACATTCATGCTGCTCCTCTCCTCTGTTGGACTGTTTCTACTTGACCCACATTTTGGTTGGCAGACTCCCTTTACAACCTCTTTGCCTAGATGTCTTCCAGTAGGATGGCCCTCACCATACAGTTCTGACCAACAAGTGGAAGTCTGTGGAGTAGGACACTGGGAAAACTTTGTGATATAGGTTGGGTCTGTGTCCCCACCTAAACCGCATGTTGAATTGGAATCCCCAGTGTCAGAGGTGGGGTCTGGTGGGAGGTAATTGTATTATGGGATGGAGTTCTCATGAATGGTTTATCCCCATCCCCTTGGTGCTGCCCTCATGATGGTGAATGAGTTCATGCAAGATCTGGTTATTTAAAAGTGTGTGGCCCCTGCTCCTGTTTCTCCTTCCACCATGATTGTAAGCTTCCTTAGAAGCAGATGCTGGTGTTATGCTTCCTGTGCAGCCTGCAGAACCGTGAATGAATGAAACCTCTTTTCTTATAAATTACCCAGTCTCGGGTATTTCATTTTTTCTGTTTCTCTTGTTTTTTTTTTTTTTTTTTTTTTTTTTTTTGGACAAGATCTTGCTCTGTAGCCCAGGCTGCAGTGTAGCACATGATCTCAGCTTACCACAACCTCTGCCTCTTGGGCTCAAGGGATCCTCCCATCTCAATCTCCCAAGTAACTGGGACTACAGGCATGTGCCACCATGCCTGGCTAATTTTTGTATTTTTTTTTTTGTAGAGACAGTTTCACCATGTTGCCCTGACTGGTCTCAAACTCTGGGGTCAAGTGATCTGCCTGCCTCAGCCTGCAAAAGTGCTGGGGCTACTGGCATGAGTCACCTTACCTGGCCTTCAGGTATTTCTTTGAGACAGAGTCTTGCTCTGTCACCCAGACTGGAGTGCAGTGGTACAATCTCAGCTCACTGCAACCTCCGCCTCCCAGGTTCAAGCTATTCTCCTGCCTCAGCCTCCCAAGTAGCTGGGATTACAGGCAGCTGCCACCACACCCAGCTAATTTTTGTGTTTTTAGTAGAGACAAGGTTTCACCATGTTGGCCAGAATGGTCTCTAACACCTGACCTCCAGTGATACCCCCACTCGACCTCTCAAAGTGTTGTGATTACAGACGTGAGTCACCGCATTCAGCCTCAGGTATTTCTTTACAGCAATGCGAGAATGACCTTAATGCACTTTGCTTATATGACAAGAAAGGACAGGCTCAGCTGACACACCCAGCTTGCCCCTTCCTATAGGTTCAGTGTGGGTGGTGCTGGAATAGGATGCTGGAGTAGGATGCTGGAGTAGGATGTAGGGGCAAGCAGATGATTAATTCCAGCTCAAATATTAACTCCTAGAAGATGGTAGATTAAGTAGAAGCATCAGGAGATCTCTTCCTGTTAAAATAATTATAGAATCTTCCACAAAGAATCAAGGAGGTGAGAAACAGTGAACAAGACTCTGAATCACAGATCCTAACAAGGAGTTCTGACAGTTCACCATGATAATGGGTCAACTTTCAGAAGCTTGCATCCTCAGTTTCCCTCTGCCACGTTCCCTGGATCAAATATTTTTGCTACAATGATTGACCAGTTTCCAAGGTCCCTTTTGCCCCCCAGAACAAGAGCTCCTCACCACTCAGCTGACTCTGGAAAGCAGCATTTCAACCTGCCTCTGGGAGAAGCTTCTTGCTCACTGTGGAGACACAAAGGCGACCTCTCACAGCCTCCTGTCACTGCTCTGCTCCGGGTTGTCAGCCTCAGAATTTTATGAAGAGCTTCAGTGAATCTTTGGTCCATCCCTCTTTTGTTTCTGCATTTGGAGCTCCACTCACCAAGAGATTTTCGCTTTCCATCCATTTCTTTGCTTTGCTTTTTGAAGGACTGTCTGACCACAAACAGGCCTGGTTTGGTTGCAAGCCTGTTTGTTCATCACTAGCTTCAGGTCCACAGGGTCTGCAGCTGTGGTCAGGGATTGTGCATGATGCAGCTGGGCTGATCCCTCTGTAATAATTGAGGGATTGAGGTAAATGTTGAAAGCCCGTAAACTATTAATACAAGAGTGCTTCTTTTCTGCCCCCACCCCCATCCAAAACTCTGTGGATAGGCAGAATCAGGAGCCTTTGACAGAAGCATGTGACACAGATGTGAATTCCTGTATTGTTCCAAGCTTCCTCTCAGTAGTTAGAGACTATTTTTTCTTAACTAAGATATATAGTTCTGAGACTTTCTCAAACAAATATGCAAATGGCTTAAATTAAGGGAAAATTTGTTATAGTGAAAAGAGAAGGGAATTTGGAGCCAGGCAGAGGCTGATTCTTGACTCTCAGCTCACTGCCTGAGTAGAGGTGTCCCAGAAAAATTGCCTGACCTGTGAGAAATGGGAAAGATAACACATACAGGGCAGGAGAGTTCTGCAGGTTAGAGATAAGGAACATGAAGTACTTATTACAGTGTTTGGCATGCAGAGAGTTCTGTATAGATAATTTACTGTGGATGTATTATTTTTAAAAATCACTTGTTCGATGATTTTGGTTGAATGGGTGCACCATATAATACATTGGATAGGTTTAAGTTTATTGACACTGAAGAACTGGCACCATATTAGAATAAGACAATGTTCTTCTTTATGAAGTTAATATGTACATATACTTTCTTTTTTGATATGTATATACTTGTTATCGGCACTGGAAGTTCTGTGCTTCTTTCAATATTGTAGTTATACATGGGGAGTTACTGGGTGAAGAGATCATGCGACAATATCGTGTAGGGAGCAACTGTGCTGGCAACTTCAAGATTTGAAGAGGAAATTTAGGAAAATTGATCAGTGCCGGAGGAAGGGGTAGAGACGGGAAAATAACCTAGCAGTTCTCCTGGATAAGGGTATGCTGTAGTTTGGATATTTAATCCTTCAAACCTTATGTTGAAATTTGATCTTCAATGTTGAAGGTGAGGCCTAGTGGAAGGTGCTTGGTTCACAGGGGGCGGATCTCTCATGAATACCCTTTTGCTGTTAGTTCCCATAAGAGCTGGTGGTTAAGAAGAACATGTGGGTTCTCCACCTTCCACTGTGAGTGGAAGAAGCCTAAAGCTCTCACTAGAAGCAGATGCTGCTGTCATGCTTCTTGTGCAGTTTGCAGAATCATGAGCCAAATAAACCGTTTTCTTTATAAATTACCCAGTCTCCGGTATTTCTTTATAGCAACACAAAAAGACTAAGACAGGGTATAAAAGTCAGGCCAAATCACCTCCTACATTAGGCTAAGGTGAGGCTGGTGGTATTCAGGGTGCATATGCTATCTGATTAAGGGATTTTAATTTTGGGATGAATTAGTGCCTTTCTTTTATGAGTTCTGTGTAATTTTGCTTTTTGGCAAGAAAAAAATAACATGTACTCATTTCCTATCTAAATTTGCATCCAGGAAAGCACTGGCACAAAAAAGTTGTAGAACTGTGAGACCTGGAAATATCTGGAACTTTAGAAAAATCCTGCTCTTGGTAGGCTGTCATGCTATTCAGGAAGGGAACCAGTGCCATTTACTTTAAAATCAGCGATTTGTATTCTAAGCGTAAGTGGCAATTTAGATGTTATTATTCTTTATGGCATAAATTTTTCCAGCTTATGAATACTTTGTGTTCTTTTACAAAACTTTATTCTTTTGAGGAATAACTATAAAGTAAATTCAACTGTAGAAAAGTACAAAGGAAAACGCAAAAATTTTGCGAATTCGACCACCTAGTGAGAGATTATCACTGGTAATATTTGATACCTATAATTCTTCCAGGCATCTCTCTAGAGGGTTGTGTGTGTGTGTGTGTGTGTGTGTGTGTGTATCTGTGTACAATGTATACATCTCTCCTCTCTCTCCATCTATCCACCTCTATTTCTATACACAACTATACATACATATATATGCAGTTTTGTGTGGTGTATGATGTGAACACCTTTCTATATCAAGAAATCTGGATGTACATTTTTGTGTAATTAAGAAACATGTCTAGGAATGACATCAGCAAGATGGCTGACGAGAGATAACTTGGCGCTCCTCCCCTTGACAAAAAAAGAACCAACACAGCAAATAAACAGCTAAGATTTAACTGTAGTGTTGAAGGAGAATGCTGGAGTGCAGCAGGGAATGGAGAGGCACCTGTGGTGATTAGAAGCCCAGGAGGGCACTATGGAGGCATCTGGCCTCTGCAGCTCTACACATCCCACCCAGATTGAATTTGCTCGAATACAGAAGGGACTTCCTTTTCAGGGAAAAGGTAAGCAGAAGAATTCCAACAGTCTCCATTGTCACCAAAGATACCTGCCATCTTTACTACATAAGAATTCCACAGTCCTTGAATGAGCCTGGTTTGCAGAGCTGCTAGGAATTCATGCAGCTGCACTGCTCCAGATTAGGAGCAGGAGGTGTGCCTTCCCTATGTCCTGTGGTCCAAGCTGCTTCAGCAGTGTGCCATCTTGAGGCCAGAGCCACCTATGGGACATGCCCTGCTCTGGGGGCTAGTACTTCTCCAACACTGGAACTCTTTCTTTATTATGCCTAGCCTACACAGGTGGTTGAACACAATACTAGCTGCATAGAACCTGGGTCTAGAATTTGCTGTGACGATGGTCTTGCACAGCAGGGAAACCAACCCTCATCACCAGAGGAACAGTCTGGCAGTCCTGACCAGTGTAAACCCACCCTTGAGCCAGCCAAACCATGGTATGTCCTCTCTCTTGTTTATTTATTTTTTCTTTTTCTTTTTTTTTTTAGAGCCCAGGTCTCACTATGTTGCCCTGGCTGATCTCAAACTCCTGGGCGGAAGTGATCCTCCCACCTCAGCCTTCCAAAGTGCTGGGATTACAGGCATGAGACATAGCACCAGTGTGCCCTCTCTCGAACTGGAGAGATGCCTGAGCCACTGGGCAGCTGACATGCCCCCAGTCCAGTGGAGTAGCTACATGCCTAGGCCCAGGGTCTAAGGAACAACCCAGTGGTGCCTACCTTCCTCAAGGTCATGACCCTGGCCTGCCCAAGGGCCCTGTGCCTGCAGTCAAGGCTTGAGAAACAACCCCATGGGCTGCCTGTGGCAGAATCATTTCCATGCCAGCTAAGCAGCCATGACTCCATGTCTGGGACCCCACAGGCTATACTTGACAGGCACAGCCCCAGGCTGGTCAAGCAACTGCACATCAGTGCCTGGCCAGAATAACAGGCCCATGGCCCCAGCCCCAGAGAGCCAGACCCCAAGTTGGCTGACCCGCCTTGCATATGCACACATTCCAGAACTGAGTTACAGCCTTGTAATCCCACCCTCAGCAAAGTGGTACTACTACCACCACCACAAATTCTCAGCCTAAGCCACAGAGACACAAACATCATTCCATGAAAAGACTGCATGGAGACTATGTTACTGTATCCACCTAGAACCAAAGCCAATGCACTCCACCAAACTGACACCCCAAGAGTTGTATATACAAACAAGTATTTATCTATAAAACCTACTCCATAAAATTGGAAGAGGCAACTGTTCTATCAGATGCATAGAAATCACTATAGAAACACAACAAAAAAAAGAAAACTACAGGTCAATATCCCTGATGAACACAGCTGCAAAAATCCTCAACAAAATACAGCAAACAAAATCCAAAAATACATCAAAAAGATAATACACCATGATCAAGTGAGATTTATACAAGGGATGCAAAGATGGCTCAACATACACAAATTAATAAATGTGATACATCACATAAACAGAATGAATGACAAAAACTATATGATCATTTCAATAGATGCAGAAAAAGCATTCAACAGAATTCAGCATTCTTTCATGATAAAAACTCTCAATAAATTAGGTATAGATGGAAAGTACCTCAACACAATAAAGGCCATATGTGGAAAACCCACAGCCAACATCATACTGAGTGACGGAAAGTTGAAATATTTTTCTCTAAGAACTGAAACAAGATAAGGATGCCCCTCACCACTCTTATTTATCATAGTACTAAAAGTTATAGCGAGAGCAATTAGGCAAGAGAAAGAAATAAAGGGAATCCAAACTGGAAAGGAGGAAGTCAGACTGTTCCTACTTGAAGGTGACATGATCTTATATGTAGAAAAACTGAAGACTCTACCAAAAAATTCTTAGAGCTAATAAAAGGATTCAGTAAAGTGGCAGTATACAAAACCGACACTCAAAAATCAGCAATGTTTCTATACACAAAGAACATACTAGATGAAAAAGAAGTCAAGAAGCCAATTCCATTTACAATAGCTACAAAATAATCCCTAGGAGTAAATTTAACCAAAAAGGTGCAAGAACTTGACAAGAAAAACTACAAAACATTGATGAAAGAAATTGAAGAAGAAACAAACAAATGGAAAGACATTCCATGTTCATGAATGGGAAGAATCAGTATTGTTAAAATGACCATACTACCCAAAGGACCTACAAGTTCAATGCAATTCAGTTCCTATCAAAATGTCAATGATATTCCTCACAGAAATAGAAAAAATAATCTTAAAGTTTGTCTGGAACCAAAAAAAACCCTGAATAGTCAAAGAAATTCTGAGCAGAGAGAATAAAGCTGGAGGCATCACACTACCAGACTTCAAAACATACTACAAACCTGTAGTACCAAAACAACATGGAGTAGCTACATGCCTAGGCCCAGGGTCTGACATAAAAGTAGACACATAGAACAATGGAACAGAGCAAAGAACCCAGAAATTAATCCATGTATTTACATGAAACTGATTTTTGACAAAGGTGCCAAGAACACTCATTGGGGAAAGGACCGTATTTTCAATAAATGGTGCTAGGAAAACTTGGTATCTACATGCAGAAGAATGAAACTAGACTGTAACCTCTCATCCTATTCAAAAATCAACTCAGGCCAGGTATGGTGGCTCATGCCTATAATCCCAGCACTTTAGGAGGCCGAGGTGGGTGGATCACTTGAGGTCAGGAGTTCAGCTGGCCAACATGGTGAAACCTCATCTTTACAAAAAATACAGAAGTTAGCTGGGTATGGTGGCATGCACCTGTAACCCCAGCTACTCAGGTGGCTGAGGCATGAGAATCACTTGAACCTGGGAGGTGGAGGTTGCAGTGAGCTGAGATCATGCCACTGCACTACAGCCTGGGCCACAGAGTGAGACTATCAAAAAAAAAAAAAAAATTCAAAATAGATCAAAGACACAAATGTAAGACCTGAAACAATAGAACTGCTAGGAGAAAACATAAGGGAAATGCTTCAAGACATTGGTCTGGGGAAAGATTTTATGAAAAAGACCTCAAAACACAGGCAATGAAAGCAAAAACAAACAAATAGGATTATATCAAACTAAAAGACTTCTGCATAGCAAAGGAAGCAATCAATAGAGTGAAAAGGCAACATACAGAACGGGAGAAAATATTTGCAAACTATTCATCTGGCAGGGGATTAATAAACAGAATATACAAGGAACTCAAACATCTCAACAGCCAGAAAAGAATTTTAATTAAAAATGTGCAAACAATCTGAATAGATATTCCTCAAAAGACATACCAATGACCAAGAAATATATGAAAAATTGTGCAGTATCACTAAGCATCAAGGAAATGCAAATTAGAATTACGGTGAGGTATCATCTTACCCCAGTTAGATTGGCTACTATCAAAAAGGTAAAAATTAACAAAAGGTGGCAAGAATGCAGAGAAAAGGGAACTCTTATACATTATTGGTAGAAATGTAAACCAGTAGCCTGTAATCCTAGCACTTTGGGAGGCCGAGGTGTGTGGATTGCCTGAGCTCAGGAGTTTGAGACTAGCCTGGGGAACATGGCGAAACCCCATCTCTACTAAAAGTACAAAAAGTTAGCGAGGCGTGGAGGCGTACACCTGTAATCCCAGCTACTTGGGATGCTGAGACAAGAGAATCGCTTGAACCTGGGAGGTGGAGGTTGTAATGAGCCAGGATAGCACCATTGTACTCCAGCCTGGGCAACAGAGCAAGACTCTGTCTCAAAAAAAGAAAAAGAAAAAGAAAAAAGAAAAGAAAGAAAGAAAGTAATGTAAACTAATATAGCAACTAGGGAGAACAGTATGAATGTTTCTCAAAAAACTATAATTAATGCTACCATATGATCCAAGACTCCAACTACTGGACTTTCTAAAGGAAAGAAAATCAATATATTAAGGAGACATCTGCACCCCTATGTTTATGGCAGCACTATTTACAATAGCCAAGATACGGAATTAACCTAAGTGTCCAACAACAGATGAATGGATAAAGAAAATGTGGCATATATACACACAATGGCATACTATTCAGCCATTATAAAGAATGAAATCCTATTATTCACGGCAATATGGATGGAAGTGGAGAATCTTCTGTTAAGTGAAATAAGCTAGGAACAAAAAGTTAAGCACTGCATGTTCTCACACGTGCAAGCTAAAAAATGTTGATCTAATATAAATCAAAAGTAGAACAAAGGATACTAGAGGCTAAGAAGGATGGGGGTAAGGGAAATAAGGAGACATTTGTTAAAGGAACCACAATTACAGTTAGATAGGAAGAATAAATTCTAGTGCTCTATACCACTGTAGATGACTATAGTTAACAATAATACATTACATAGTTTCAAATAGCTAGAAGGAGGATATTGAATGTCCCCAACACAAAGAAATGATAAATGTTTGAGAAGATGGGTATGCTAATTACCTTCAACTGATCCCTATCTATTATACATCATTATGTGCCCCATAAATATGTACTATTATATGTCAAATAAATAATTAAAATATTAGTAATCACAAAAAGGATGTATGCAACTGAAATTGTGTATAGCAGACTATAGCTGCAGCAAGCATAATTTTTGTTGAAAAATTATAGTGTGGTTAAAGGCATTTCTCTTACAGCCTGGCATTGATGGTGTGGTACCCACACCATGCCAGAAATTCTGAAGACAAATTTTCTTAATAAATTCCTTCCTGCTTTGAAAAAAGGAAAGATTATTCATTTATGATGAATAATATGCAGCTTTAGAAAAAATCTCTTTAAATTCTTTAAGATAATTTAAACAAATTACTAACAGAAATTGTTCTAATGACAATATGTGTATAACCTGTGTATATATTTGTTTGACTATTTAGGTTTTTAAAATTTGTGCTTATTTTTCAAATAATTTTATGTTTAAATTCAAAAAGTACAAAGCTCCCTCTAACTCCTGCCTTCAGCTACTTGGTTCTCCTTCTGAAAAGTAAAAAATATTACCATTTTTTTTGTATATTCTTCTAGAGATAACTAGTTAACTATCACTAGTTAATGAATAGTTGGGCAAATGTATATGTTTGCAAAACATACATTTATGTGAATATACATACATATAAATGCACACTTATATATCCTTTTCTCTCTTATGTATAAATGGTAGCACCTTATACACACTACTACTCTTTAGATTTTTCAAATAATGTGTCTTTGATGCCACTTTAAGTATCTTTATAAATAATTTTCTCATTTGTAATACTTCCATAGTATTTCATGGCATGGAACATCATAATTTATTTAACTAGATCCCATGGATAGACATGTATGTTGTTTCCAGTTTTTGGTGATTGCAAATAATACTGAAAGCAATAAACTTGTGAAAATATGTCAGGTGACTGTAAATAGATCTGTAAATTAAATTTCTGTAAGTGGAATTACTGAGTCAAAAGCGATGTTGCCAAATTACCTTTCATAAAAGTTGCTCTAATTAAATGACCATTAGTAATACATAGGAATGCCTATTCCTCTATAGCCTTAACATAGTGAGTTATCAAAATTGTTTATCTTCATTAATCTGATTGGATAAAAATAGTATCTTTATGTTTGTTTGTTTGTTTGTTTGTTTTGAGATGGGGTCTCGCTCTGTCACTCAGGCTGGAGTGCAGTGGCATGATCTCGGCTCACTGCAACGTTCACTTCCCGGGTTCAAGTGATTCTCCTGCCTCAGCCTCCCAAGTAGCTGGCACTACAGGCACTTGCCACCACGCCTGGCTAATTTTTTGTATTTTTAGCAGAGATGGAGTTTCACCATGTTAGCCAGGATGGTCTCGATCTCCTGACCTTGTTATCTGCCCACCTTGGCCTCCTAAAGTGCTGGATTACAGGCGTGAGCCACCGTGCCTGCCTCTTTATGTAATTTTAATTTTCACTTACCTTATTATGAGTGAGGATAAATACATTTTTCATATATTTAAGATGAATTTGGCTGGACATAATGGCTCACAACTGCAATCCCAGCACATTGGGAGGCTGATGCACGACAATCTCTTGAACCCAGGATTTCAAGACCATACTGGGCAATATAGCAAGACCTCGTCTCTACAAATAATAAAAAAGTTAGCAAGGCATGGTGTCACATGCCTGTGGTCCCAGTTATTGGGGAGGCTGAGGTGGGAGGATCGCTTGAAGCTGGGTCATCAAGACTGCAGATGAAGGGGGCCAGCCCCTCCACATCTGTGGGTATTTCTCGTCAGGTGGGACGAGAGAATGAGAAAAGAAATAAGACACAGAGACAAAGTATAGAGAAAGAACAGTGGGCCCAGGTGACCAGCGCTCAGCATAGGGAGGACCATGCTGGCATTGGTTTCTGAGTTCCCTCAGTATTTATTGATCACTATCTCTACCATCTCGGTGAGGGGGATGTGGCAGGACTATAGGGTAATGATGGGGAGAGGGTCAGCAGGAAAACATGTGAACAAAGGTCTCTGTGTCATAAATAAGTTTAAGGAAAGGTGCTGTGTCTCGATGTGCACGTAGGCCAGATTTATGTTTGACTTTAAACAAACATCTCAGTGCCGTAAAGAGCAGTATTGCCGCCAGCATGTCTCACCTCCAGCCATAAGGCGGTTTTCTCCTATCTCAGTAAACAGAACCTACGATTGGGTTTTACACCAAAACATTCCATTCTCAGGGGCGAGCAGGAGACAGATGCCTTCCTCTTATCTCAACTGCAAAGAGGCCTTCCTCTTTCACTGATCCTCCTCAGCACAGACCTTTTACAGGTGTCGGGCTGGGGGATGGTCAGATCTTTCCCTTCCCACAAGACCATATCTCAGGCTGTCTCAGTGGGGAGAAACCTTCACAATACCCAGGCTTTGTTGGGCAGAGGTCCCTGCGGCCTTCCACAGTGCATTTTGTCCCTGGGCACTCGAGACTGGAGAATGGCGATGACTTTTACCAAGCATACTGCCTGCAAACACTTTTTAACAAAGCACATCCTGCACAGCCCTAAATCCATTAAACCTTGAGTCAACACAGCACATGTTTCTGCGAGCACAGGGTTGGGGCTAGGGTTACAGATTAACAGCATCTCAAGGCAGAAGAATTTTTCTTAGTACAGAACAAAATGTAGTTTCTTATGTCTACTTCTTTCTATACAGACACAGTAACAGTCTGATCTCTCTTTCTTTCCCCTACAGCAGAGAGCTGAGGTCATGTCGCTGCACTCCAGTGACAGGGTGAAACCCCGTCTCAAAAAAAAGGTGGAGGATAAATTTGTATTTTCTTTCCTGTGAATTGCTTGTTCATAGTATTTGCTTATTTTTTGTTTATTATTTTCTTATTGATTTGCAGGAGCTTTTTACTCACTAGGAAAAGTAGCCTTTTGCAATATGAATTATGAACATATTTATTTTTAAATAATAAAAAAGTAGAAAAAGTGTTTAATCAAACAAAACATGCAAAAATTGTGTGCAAATGTTTGTTTTTGTTGTCGTGAACAGTGAGAATAAAATAATTTATGTACATTTAAGCAGTAAAGTTAAATGGGCATGACTGTAGTCAGATTCAATTCATGTGTAAACTGGCTTAAGCAAAAGATTAAAAAAAAAAAATTTTATGTAAGAGAGAGCCCACAGATGGGCGGCTTCAGTTGTCATCAATTGTCATCAAAAATCCAGGTTATTTTTGTCTGTCTTGATATTCTTCTCCCTACGTCATAATCAGCCTAGCTCCTTTTGCAGTTACGAGGTTGCCACCAGAAGCAACCATGGCTATGTACCTCCGTGTGTAGATCCAGTAGGAGGGTGAAGTTGACTTTTAAATGAAATGAAGGCCTTTCCTCCAGAGATTCCATCAAACCTCTTCTCATGTTTCATTGGCAAGAATTGGATTGTTGGCCCAGTTTTCAATCATTGGCAGGAGGGATTGAATTATTTTTCACTCAAATAGATTCACCACTTGGTCCAAGATCAATTCTCCAAAAATCATTACTGCCACTCACCATGGAGGTAAAGCAGATGTAAGATAGATTCCTCCAGCACTAGTCAAGTGGCACAACTTTTCAGTGTTTTGTTTTCCTTCTCCATCCATTGAGAATAATGATAGTACCTGACTCAGAGAGATTTCGTTCGATGCCTTGCACTAAGCAAAAGCCCAAAAAAGTTTGCCCCTTTCTATTGCCTTCTGTTCCTTCCTAGCATGACTATTGTTTTTGTTATTATTACTACGTACTGAATGTCTGTTTAAGCAGCAAAGTTTGGGAAAAAAGCAGTTGAAATCTCTTTTTAGAAGATATATATGGCTGTTGCTAGAATATCCTCATCCTGTTTCTGACTGATCAGTTTGTCTACATGGATTGTTCATCACATTAGAATCTGAATGGCATCAGTAAGAAATTTTATCATTCACAATTGACTTTCATAGATTTATTAGTGAGATGAAATTTTAAATTTTAAACTTACCACAGAAATATTTTTGACAATTGAAAATTAATTTTTCCATGCAGATATCTTTCCTTTGGCTTTTTGACATACATAGTGCTATGCTTTCCCCCAGTGTTTTCACAGAACTCGCTGGCAGGCACGGAAGCAGAGCAGAGGAAGATGAGGAATAACAACAGGAAAAGGAGGCCTAGATCATCATCATTTGCAAAATGTTTCCCCTACTGATGCAAATTTTTTGCAATTTTTTTCCTCTAGGCTATGCTTTGTTTGATATTTTAATGTATTTGTGCTACTGTCTTCTCAACCACACATACTTATACCTATCAAAGCCAACATAAATTATCCATACAATAAACAGAAAGAAAAAATTATTTAATAACACCATACAGCAGACATATGAGATAATATCAAATGGCCTAACATATAAATAAAGTTCCAGATGTAGAAGAGAATATGGCAGAAGAAATATTTTAAAATATAATTCCTGACAATTGAAGAAAAACATAAACCTCAATATTCAACCACATTTAAGCACATTTATTACTCTATTCTCACACCGCTAATAAAGACATACCTGAAATTGGATAATTTATAAAGGAAAGAGGTTTAATTGACTCACAGTTCCATATGGCTGGGGAGGCCTCACAATCATGGCAGAAGGCAAATGAGGAGCAAAGTCACATCTTACATGGCAGCAATCAAGAGGACATGTGCAGGGGAACTCCCCTTTATAAAACTATCAGATCTTGTGGGACTTATTCAGTATCGTGAGAACAGCACAGGAAAAACTCACGCTCATGATTCCATTACCTCCCACTGGGTCCCTCCCGTGACGTGTGGAGATTATTACAACTCAAGGTGAGACTTGAGTGGGGACACAGAGCCAAACCATATCAGCATATCATAGTCAAACTGCTGAAAACCAAAAATACATCTAAACAATAAAAGCTGAGAGAGTTTGAGGCCAGCAGAACTAGGCAACATGAGATACTAATGGCAGTTCTTTGGGCCAAAGAAAAATAATCACATGTGGAAGCATAAACCTTTAGAAAGAAAGAAAAAGCACTGGAAAGAGAAATATCTGAGTAAATATAAATACATAATTTTTCTTTAATATTTTAAAGAGGCTATTTACTATATAAAGCAAAAATAAGCAATATATTGTGGGATTTAGTACATTTGTACAAGTAAAATACATGACAATAGTAGCACAAATGACTAGAGGGTAGGCAAGTGGAAATATACTGTTTAAGTATTTTAAATTATTTGTAAAGTAGTAGAATGTGAAGTCAATGCAGACAGTAATAAACTAAGGGTACATATTTTAATTTGTAGAACAGTGCTGTTCAATAGAATTTTCTGAAATTACAGAAATGTTCTATCATCTTCACTGTCCAACATAGCAGCAACTAGCCACATGTGGCTATTGTGCACTTGAAATGTGACCAGTGCAACTAACAAATTGGAATTTTAGTTTTAACTAATTTAAGATGTAGCATAAAGCTAATTGCTACCATACTGAACAGAACAACTTTAGAATAACTACTGAGAAGATACAAAAAGGTACATCTGAAAAGCTAATATAGAAGATTTTTAAAAAGTATAATAAAAACAACTGGTTAATCCAAAAGAAGAGAAGAAAAAGAGAACAATAGAACAAAGAATAGATGAAATAAATAAAAAACAGGCAGCAAATGATGGTAGGCCTATACCCAGTATATTAGTAACTACATTAAATATAAATGCACCAAAATCTTGGCTGTCAAATGGGATTTAAAAAAAAAAAAGCAGAACTGGCCAGGCGTGGCGGCTCACGTCTGTAATCCCAGCACTTTGGGAGGCTGAGGAGGGTGGATCACGAAGTCAGGATATCGAGACCACGCTGGCTAACACGGTGAAACCCTGTCTCTACCAAAAAAAAAAAATACAAAAAATTAGCCAGGCGTGGTGGCAGGCGCCTGTAGTCCCAGCTACTTGGGAGGCTGAGGCAGGAGAATGGCTTGAACGCAGGAGGTGGAGCTTGCAGTGAGCTGAGATAGCACCACTGCACTCCAGCCTGGGCGACAGAGTGAGACTCTGTCTCAAACAAAACAAAACAAAACAAAAAACCAAACAAACAAAAAAAAAAAACAGAACTGGCCAGGCGCAGTGGCTCATGCCTGTAATCCCTTCTTTGGGAGGCCAAGGCAGTCAAATTGCCTGAGGTCAAGAGTGTGAGATCAGTCTGGGCAACGTGGCAAAACCCCATTACTACAGAAAAATACAAAAATTAGCCACGCATGGCGGGGCACACCTGTAGTCCCAGCTACTTGTGGGTGTGAGATGGGAGGCTCACTTGAGCTTGGGATGTCGAGGCTGAATGTGCTGTGTTCACACCACTGGACGCTAACCTGAGTGATAAAGTGAGACCCTGCCTCAAAAAAATTAATTATTTAAATTAAATAAATTTTAAAACCCCAGAACCAACTATATTCTCTTTACAAGAGACACCCTTTTTCTTTTTAGATAATTTTAAATTTACAGAAAAGTCACAAGAACATACAAAGAACTCCTTTACCCAGAATCACTGATGTTTTATACTTTGGCACATTTATTGTTTCTTTCTCTCTGATACTTCTAAGTCATTTGAGAGTAGGCTTCATATAGCATGCCCTTTTACCCTTGATATGTTAGTATGTATTTTCCAAGAAGAATACTCCTACCTCTCCTCAGTATAATTAACAACACTAATACAATACTAGTATTTAACATATAGTTCAAATTCCAATATTATCAGTTGTCCTAATATTGTCCTTTATAGAAATATCCTCCAGTACAGGATATAGTACAGAATCACAGATTGTATCTAGTTGTCATGTCTCTTCAGATTCTCAAATTTCAAAACAGCTCCTTAAGTCAAAGATTAGAAAGGTATAAGTTGAACTATCATTAATTGCAGATAATATGAAAAGTCAAAAGAAACTGCATACTACTATAACTAATAAGTTAATTTAGCAAAGGCATCAAATATAAGGTCAATACTTTTTTGTTCTTCAACTTTTAGGTTCTGGGGTCCATGTGTAGGACGTGCAGGTTTGTTACATAGGTAAATGTGTGCCGTGGTGGTGTGCTGCACAGATCAACCCCTCACCTAGGTATTAAGCCCAGCATCTATTAGCTATTTTTCCTAATGCTCTCCCTCCCAGTGCCCCCTGACAGGCCCGTGTCTATTGTTCTTCTCCATGTGTCTATGTATTCTCATCATTGAACTCACACTTATATGTGAGGACATGCAGTGTTTGGTTTTTTGTTCTTGGGTTAGTTTGCTGAGGATAATGGCTTCCCGCTCCATCATGTCCCTGCAAAGGACATGATCTCATTCCTTTTTATGGCTGCATAGTATTCCATGGTGTATGTATCTTTATAATAGAATGACTCACATTATTTTGGGTATATACCCAGTAATGGGATTGCTGGGTCAAATGGCATTTCTGCCTCTAGACCTTTGAGGAATTGCCACACTGTCTTTCACAATGGTTGAACTAATTTATACTCCCACCAACAGTGTAGAAGCATTCCTTTTTCTCCACAGCCTCACTAGCATTTGTTGTTTCTCAACTTTTTAATAACTGCCATTTTAACTAGTGTGACATGGTATCTCATTGCGGTTTTGATTTGCATTTCTCTAATGATCAGTGATGTTGAGGTTTTTTTTTTCACATGCTTGTCGGCTGCATGAGTGTCTTCTTTTGAGAAGTGTTTGTACATGTCCTTTACCCACTTTTTAATTGAGTTGTTTTTTCTTTTCTTGTAAATTTGTTTAAATTCCTTGTAGACTCTGGATATTAGACCTTTGTCAGATGGATAGATTGCAAAAATTTTTTCCCATTCTGTAGGTTGTCTGTTCACTCTGATGATAGTTTATTTTGCTATGCAGAAGCTCTTTAGTTTAATTACTTCACATTTGTCAATGTTTGCTTTTGTTGCAGTTGCTTTATGAGGTCAATATTTTTAAGTCAATGGCATTTCTGTATACATGCAACAAACCATTGTGTAATTAAACTTAAAAATAATCCATCTACAACTTAAAATAGCAAATACTTAGGAGTAAATTTAATAAAATAAAATCAAGCCTTCTATGCCTAAAACTACAACAGAAAACTACAAGAAAACCACTGCTGTGAAAAAATTAAAGAAGACCTAAGTAAATGGAAAGACATAGCATGCTCATGGATCAAAGGTTCAATACTCTTAAATTGTTGATTCTAACCTTAAACAAAATATCAGCAGACATTTTTTAAAAATATTGATAAAATGATTTCAACATGTATATAGAAAAAAGGAGCTGAAATAGTCAATCTTAATAGATAATCTTAAGAAGAAAGACAAAATTGAAGGAGAAACATTAAAAGATTCTAAGGCTTATCAAAAAGTTATACTAATTAAAACAGCAGATATTCTATTCAGCATAAGGATAAATTCATAGATTAATGGATCAGAATGGGAAGCCTAGTTACCTGATGTTAAACGAAGAGGTTAATAACATTTAATGTGAGAAAGAGCATCCTTTTCAATAAATGATGCTGAAGTAACTGCATATCCACAAAGGAAAAAAAAAAAAAAACTTAAATCTTTCCTTATACCATAGACAAAACTTAATTTAAAAAATCACTGGCCTAAATGTAAAAACTAAAACTATCAAGTTTCTAGAAGAAAATAGAAGAATTTTTTTTTTAACTCTGGGACAAGCAAAACATTCCTAGATAAGAAGACACTGGAAGAACCAGCCATGAACGAACTCAATTATAAATTGGATTTTAGCAAAATTTACCTATGGGTAAGGATGTCCTGGTACTACTTTAATTTTGGGGGGTCTTAAAAGAGGATTCTACCGATCCCATCTTTAATGGTCTTTATGGCCATAGCTATGATTCAGTCAGAAATAGTTTTATTATCCAGTCCTGTATTGTCTGGGCTCTTGTTGCTCCCCTTCAATTCTGCTTGCAAATTGGCCAGTCCTTCACTGAGCTCATTTCTTTCTTGCAACAACCTATTCATGATCTCAATGTTCTGTTTTCATGTCTTTCTAATTTTACAAGTTGATTAGGTGTATTTTCCGTCTCCCAAGGTATAGCAGATGATAGTTTATCTAAATATTTTGACAGTACATACCACAGATTGTAAATTTTCCAGCTGCCTATGCTAGATTTTATACCACCTGCCTCCTAGTTCCAAAGACATATTGTGTATTTTAGGCTTTTATAAAGGTACCATCTTACTTCTAGTACCAATGTCTGAATTCGTTCATTTTTGCTACATAATAAACCAAATATTTCAGTGACTTATAACAATAAACATTTATTTTTATGCTCACAGGCCTGCACATTGCAGGGTTTTGGCCAATCTAGGTTGAGTTTTGCTATGCCAAGTTGAACTCCAGGCTCTAGTCCAGTTTATTTCTGCTACACATATTTTCATTCTCAGACCGTTAGAAAGGAGTACCAGCTACCTGAGGTGTGCTCTTTTCATTACAGTTCAAAGGAACACATTGAAAGACTTTACTTGAGTCAAGTACGTTGATCTTCCAGTGGCCAAATAATGTCATGTGGCCAAGCTCAATGTCACTGGGGGCCAAGCCCAATGTCATAGGGAAGTACACTGTACCCACCACGACACAGTGGGGAGGTATAATTCTATAACAGGGATGGGGGGAAGAACTGAGAACAGTTATCTAATCCACTCTTCAAAAATAGGACACAATTTAAATTAAAACATACTAAATCTATTTCTAATGAAGTCAGAAATAAGACTACTAAGTGCTGTGATAACTGCCAACAGCAACAATAGCTGATGTAGCATAATACAATAGCAATATTAGCCAATGCAGAATATTAAAATCAATTTACCACATAGGTAAATGTGGTAAATTTAGGTATATATACCTAAAATGGTATATAGATACTTTAGACACACTAGATCAGTGATCTTCCTTTTCCAAACTTAATTTTTCAATGAAAGTTGTTTTCCTAAGGGCTACTTACTAAAATCCCATGGATCAGTTTGTAAACTAACTATCTATCTAGACCATTCAGCAAACAGGTAAAAAGGCAACAGGAAGAAAGACATCTCTGTGGACTTCATCTGACTGGAGTCACTGAGTAGCTGTAAGTCCTGCAAATTCCAAAGCAAAATGTTCCCCCACTTTTATATATGATTCCTGAAATACGTAAAGTGCCAATTACAAGAGGTTTTTCAATGGTTAACTTCAGTTATAAAAAACCAGACCAACTGTCTTTTGAAGCTAATATTCATGACCAGGTGTTTGAAATGTACAATGACAAAATTCTAGGAAATAAAGAATAATGGGGACCTTGATGTTTCTCAAATGGCCATACCTAGTTTATTTTAATGCTGAAAATGATGCCACTTACTCACATGAATGAATCATCATCGTAGAGCTTCTGCTAGTCACTGCCCCTTTTCGTTTCTTCTCATTGTTATTGTTAATTTCTAGTGTCGAAAGATTAGGTAATAAATCAAAAATAGCTAGAGGCCCTCCTACTAGCAACCTTTTGTTTTTAAATGCTGCGAAGCGTTGACACTCCAGTCATTTAGCTGCAATAGCAGGAGGAGACAACACATCCACCCGCCCATGCTGTTCCTCCCTGAATGGTTTCCCACCCAGACATAGCTCAGCTTGCCAAGGTACAGGACTTAACTCATTTCACATTTCATTCTCCCCCTCTGTTCAGCACTCCCTTCAGATTCGTGAAAGCAAAAAATCTGCCACATTTTTTTCAAACAAGTAGGCTCTATATTTAGAGGGCGTTTGAGAATTAAAATCATCACCCTAAATCACAGGTGTAGCTTTTTCCTCTTCGGCCCCCTTAACAAGAGTAGGTTATTTTTAAGAGCTGCACAAGGCATGTAAGACAAAGCAAAGAGAGCGCAGAACTTAGAGGGGAAAGAGGAGATCAATGTGGAGATAGAGACCACCAATAAAATGTAAAAGGTAGAGCAATCTTGCAACTGTATATAAATCAGTGGCAGATCGCATGAATCTATCTCCAGCCCCATATTATAAGACACAATTGAGTGAGATTGAAAGCTGAATTTGGGGGACAGAAATTTTGTGACATTATTTTGCCTTCACCATGCATCCAACTTTGTATTTTCCTCAGTGCATTTCGCTGGCACCTCACAAGACATTATTTCTGGGCGTTATTTCTATCTGACAGCAGTAGACACTGAGAAAAGCTGGTGATGATTTGAGATCACTCTGAGTTTTAGAGCTCTGATTTTCTATCATCGTTTTTAGCTTAAAGAAAAACCACCCAGTTGGAGAGAAATATGTATGTACTTCTTTAACTGGAATCAAAACACTCAAAAAAGCAAAATAAGTTGACTGAGAAAACAATGATGGCTGATTATGATAATGATGACTACTGCTAGAGGATTTGAATGCCTTCTGATTCAAGGCTGGAGAAATAAATTATGAGCAATGTAATTTTGGTGTTAAGAGCTGATTTATTATATTCAGATCCTTTGAATATTGGTCATTTATTCATTCAGTCAACAAATATGTATTCAGTATCTACCAATGCTTGTTTAAATGGTGGTGGGAGGAGATAGACAAAATCACCCAAAACGCAGAATCGAGGTTAAAATTCTTACAGGAGCTAAACAGATAGAATAAAACACAAAAGGAACTTGGATTCTGACTGAGCCTGTCTGTAGCAGGTTATAGATCTGCTTGCATCTTTTCTCAGTATATTCATCTTTCCTTCCTTCCTTCCTTCCTTCCTTCCTTCCTTCCTTCCTTCCTTCCTTCCTTCCTCCCTCCCTCCCTCCCTCCCTCCTTCTCTCTCTCTCTCTCTCTCTCTCTCTCTCTCTTCTTTCTTTCTTTCTTTCTTTCTTTCTTTCTTTCTTTCTTTCTTTCTTTCTTTCTTTCTTTCTTTCTTTCTTTCAACAGTCCAGAGGTCTTTTGCTTCTTTTGCACCATTATGCTGTGAATGCACAGGGAATAGGTTCCAGCAGCTAAGGTTTCTTTCCATTGATTCTCACAAAATGTGCTTCTCTGGGTAGAGTGGGCTGGCGTTTTGGTTGAACCCAGCAACATTTCCATTTGCCTTCCTTCCTTTTCGGATTATTTTCCTTCACACATTTCAGGAAACGATCTCAGCTCTTAACTGGGCTTAATATGCTTAATATGCTCAATATGCACATTAATTCTCTTGCCAAGATCTTGCCCTTAACTTGCTTGTTTATAACAATGCCAATAGCATGCTGGGTAACATTGTAGACTCTTCCAGTTTTGCCATGGTAACATTTGTGGGGCACTTCTTTTGGAAGAGTATCCATTCATGGATGTCTACAAAACTGCCTTTCTGGCAGATTCTCATGTTTGTGGCCAAAGGAACAACTCCATGTTTTCTAAAAGGCCTAGAGAACGTGTGTTGGGTGCCTCTCCTATTTCCCTTTGTGTTCCTCATTTTGGTGAATTACTGGAAGATCATGGGTTCCTGCTGAAAAGTTCCCAAGCAAGTTAATTGCTTTACTTTGATTGCTCATCTTGTCCCTTTCATCTCGAATGACTTCCCAACAGCCATCGACACCTGATGAAATCCAGACTTTTCTTTAATACTCACTTTACTTATAAAAGATTCTCACTGTATATATGTTGAATTCAGTAAATGAGAACATAAAATATTTTTCATTGCACATTTTTCAGTCAAGAAAATTGAAGAAAAAATTGATGTAAGACAAGGACTTTTCACATTCTGAGTACATTTCAAGAGATAACATCTGTGGCTCATTTGGAAATGAAATAAAGATTTTCTTATAAATGATTTCATCAAGTAGAATGACTTTTGAATGTCATTTTATCAAGAAGAATGTTCTTTTAAAGTCATGACCAGATCATTAGATAATGCCGTGCAATATGCCTAGAATTTAATTAGATATTGTTCTATTAGCTATAGAAGTTATGTATTCCTTACTATGCAACCATAAAAAAGAATGAGTTCATGTCCTTTGCAGGGATATGGATGAAGCTGGAAACCATCATTCTCAGCAAACTAACATAGGAACAGAAAACCAAACACCACATGTTCTCACTCATAAGTAGGAGTTGAACAATGAGAACACATGGACACAGGGAGGGGAACATCACACACTGGGGCCTGTCGGTGGGCTGGGGCAGGGGAAGGAATAGCATTAGGACAAATATCTAATGCACACAGGGTTTAAAACCTAGATGACAGGTTGATGGGTGCAGCAAACCACCATGGCACATGTATACCTATGTAACAAACCTGCATGTTCTGTACATGTATCCCAGAACTTAAAGTATAATTTAAAAATTCTTTTTTTCTTTTTTTTTTTTTTGTTTTTTTTTTTTTTGTTTTTTTTGAGACAGAGTCTTGCTCTGTCGCCCAGGCTGGAGTGCAGTGGCCAGATCTCAGCTCACTGCAAGCTCCGTCTCCCGGGTTTACACCATTCTCCTGCCTCAGCCTCCCGAGTAGCCAGGACTACAGGCACCTGCCACCTCACCTGGCTAGTTTTTTTTTTTTTTTTTTTGTATTTTTTAGTAGACACAGGGTTTCACCGTGTTAGCCAGGATGGTCTCGATCTCCTGACCTCGTGATCCGCCCGTCTCGGCCTCCCAAAGTGCTGGGATTACAGGCGTGAGCCACCGCGCCTGGCCAAAAATTTTTTAAAAAGAGTTAAGTATTCCTAAATACAGAAAGTGTTTGAGAAGAATGCGCATCAAACTCAAAAACATTTTGAGTTAAATGGAAAGATCTTTATTTATATTTTTCAATTTTTAATTTTAGATTCAGAGGGCACATGTGCAGGTCTGTTACATGGGTAAGTTGCATGTTACTGGGGTTTGGTGTACAAATGATTTCAAGACCCAGGCATAGTACCCAATACGTAGTTTCTCAGCCCTCATCCTCCTCCTGTCCTCCACCCTCACGTAGGCCCTATTGTCTATTGTTCTCCTCTTTGTGTCCATGTGTACTCAATGTTTACCTCCCATTTATCAATGAGAACATACAGTATTTGGTTTTCTGTTCCTGCATTCATTTATTTAGAGTAATGGCCTCCAGCTGCATCTACATTGCTGCAAAGGACATGAATTCATTTGTTTTATGGCTGCATAGCATTCCATAGTGTATATATGCCACATTTGCTTTATCCAGTCCACCGTTGATGGTCATCTAGATTGATTCCATTTCTTTGCTATTGTGAATAGTGCTGTGATGAACATATATGGGCACGCATCTTTTCAGCAAAATGATTTCTACTCCTCTGGGTATATACCCAGTAATGAGATTGCTGGATTGAACAGCAGTTCTGTTTTAAATTGAGAAAGTTTCAAACTGATTTCCACAGTGGTTAAACCAATTTACATCCCCACAGTGTATAAGTGCTCGCTTTTCTCTATAACCTTGCCAACATCTGTTATTTTCTGACTTTTTAGTAATAGTCAATCTGACAGGTGTGAGATGGTATCCCAGTATGGTCCTGGTTTTCACTTCTCTAACTAGTGACGCTGAGAATTTTTTCATATGCTTGTTGGCTGCATGTATGTCTTGTTTTGAGAAGTGTCCGTTCATATTCTTTGCTCGTTTTTTTAATGAGGTTGTTTGTTTTTTGTTTAAATTTCTTGTAGATTCTTGATACTAAACCTTTGTCAGATTCACAGTTTGCAAATATTTTCTCCCATTCTATGGGTTGTCTGTTTACTCTGTTGGTAGTTTCTTTTGCTGTGCAGAGCTTTTTCATTTAATTAGATCCCATTTATAAACTGTTGCTTTTGTTGCAATTGCTTTTGGAGATTTTGTGATAAAATCTTTGCCAAGGCCTGTGTCAAGAATGGGATGTCCTGGGTTTTCTTCTAGGGTTTTTATATTTTAGGTCTTACATGTTAAGTCTTTTTTTTTTTTTTTTTTTTTTTTTTTTTTTTTTTTTTTTTTTTTTTTTTTTTTGAGACGGAGTCTCGCTCTGTCGCCCGGGCTGGAGTGCAGTGGCCGGATCTCAGCTCACTGCAAGCTCCGCCTCCCGGGTTTACGCCATTCTCCTGCCTCAGCCTCCCGAGTAGCTGGGACTACAGGCGCCCGCCACCTCACCCGGCTAGTTTTTTGTATTTTTTAGTAGAGACGGGGTTTCACCATGTTAGCCAGGATGGTCTCGATCTTCTGACCTCGTGATCCGCCCGTCTCGGCCTCCCAAAGCGCTGGGATTACAGGCTTGAGCCACCGCGCCCGGCCACATGTTAAGTCTTTAATCCATCTCAAGTTGATGTTTGTGTATTGTGAAAGGAAAGAGTTCAGTATCAACCTTCATATATGGAAAGATCTTTAAATGTCTTCAGGACTTTGTCACAGTTTTAAAACATAATCATATATTCATTAACATTTCTGCCATAGAAAAGAGGAGTCTATGTCTTCTAATGAATATGATTGGGGCTTATGACTCTTTGACCAATCAATTCTAGTGCAAGAGACTTCTGAGGCTCCATCATTAAAGGCTAGACAGCCTGCTCAAGCCTGCTCATTGACAGGAACACTTTCTCTTAGTGCTCTGGGTAGCCAGGTAAGAAGTTTGAATACCCTGAGGTCGTACTGCTAGGAAGGTCACATGTAGGCATTTCATTTGACCATCCCTGCTAAGCTCAGCCTTCCAACCCCTAAAGTACAACACAGTGAAGCCACATTGGACCCTTCAAAACATTTCATTGTATTTCACAGTTTTGTGGGTGAGGAACGGCACAGGGTTCAGTTGGGTGATTCTTCTGTTCCATGTGATATTAACAGAAGTCATCTGATAGAAAAAAACAATGAACCAGCTAATGAACCAGCAACAGAGACAAGCTCAGCAGTTTCTGTCCAAATACCTGACCCACAATATTGTGAGACATAATAAAATGTTTTTGTTGTTGTTGTTTGTTTGTTTGTTTAGACAGACTCTTGCTCTGTTGCCAGGCTGGAGTGCAGTGGTGCAATCTCGGCTCACTGCAATCTCTGCCTCCCAGGTTCAAGTGATTCTCCTGCCTCAGCCTCCCGAGTAGCTGTGATGACAGGCGCACACCACACACCCAGCTAATTTTTGTATTTTTAGTAGAGACGGCATTTCACATGTTGCCCAGGATGGTCTCGATCTCCTGACCTCGTGATCTGCCTGCCTCAGCCTCCCAAAGTGCTGGGATTACAGGAGTGAGTGACCACGCTCGGCTGAGATATAATAAAATGGTATTTTAAGTCACTAAGTTTTGTAATAGTTCATTATGTAGCTGGAGTAAGATCCCTCTGCCAACAATCCCTGAAATAATAGAAAGAACATAAGAGAGTGATTTATGATGCTCTGAATGGGTGACCTCATACTCTGTGAGTAGAAGAAGACTTGGCTACTATATAAACTGAACCCCGGAATGTGGACTATGAAGGCCATCACACCACCCTTTTTGGAGGATCCTAATACAATAGAGCAGAACATATCCCATTAGTGCCCCATCAACAAGAATCCAATCTGTCCCAACCAAAATCCCCCGTTCTTATGAAATTTCAAGTGGAATTCCATAAGATGATATTCCATGAGGCAATATCCTTCAAAATTTTTGTCATGGTGCAATTATTCCCTGGATGGTTAAACATCTTTCAACTCTATAAAGATTTAGAATTAAACAGAGAAAGGTGTAAGTAAATCAAAACCACAGGATTAATGTTTGTGTTAATATTGTGCACCGTTTATCTTTATGTACTTGTTTATAAGAATTTGGCCAATTAGAGCAACAGATTTGTACTGTAATTCTAATCTAAAATGTATAATTGAGTAATTAATTAAACTTGCGATTTCAAAGTGAAATCTTAGTAAGTTTATAGTTTCAGCACCTTTAAGACAACTTGTTTCTCCAATATTACATTTAATATTTTATACTTTTAAAGTACTCTGAGTTTTTTAGTTGTCACAGTTTCTGTATTAAAAATGAAATTATAGCCTGGGCACTGTGGCTCACACCTGTAATCCTAGCACTTTGGGAGACCTAGATGGTAGACTTCCTGAGCTCAGGAGTTTGAGACCAGCCTGAGTAACACGGTGAGACCTCATCTCTACTAAAAATACGAAAAATTAGCTGAGCATGGTCTGGGGCACCTGTAGTCCCAGCTACTTGGAAGACTGATGCATGAGGATTGCTTGAACCTGAGAGGCAGAGGTTGCAGGCAGCCAAGATTGCACCACTTCACTCCAGCCTCGGTGACAAAGCAAGACTCTGTCTCCAAAAATAAAATATATATATATAAATAAAAAATGAAATTATGTATATAATTAATAAATACATTTAAAATGTTTGAAGATGTCTCACTAAGTTTCTCAAAATAGGACCAAACATTATTTGAAGCTAATATATTTCCTAATTTCAAGTCCCTACAAAAGAAATTTCCTCCTGCCATAGTTTGCTAAGAGCTATTCTTACTCTTTCTCTCCTGGTGATTTATCTGAGAGCTGTCTTTAAGAAGTATGACTGATCACTGCCGGGGCAAGAAAGAAAGGAAGTTCTCCCTGAACACTGGTAAAGAAGAGTCTGTTAATTATCAGCAACAGAGACAACCTCAGCAGTTTCTGAATAAAAGAATATTCTGCCTGGAAAACTACCCAGCACGTGTCAGTGCTGAGCTGCTCCAAACTTCGAGCATTCACTCTCCCTTGGACTGCTCCCCAGCGCCTCCAAGTAAGTGGAGGAGCAACTCTGCAAACCAGGCTCAGGGACGTCACTTGAAGGGAGAAAGGGGCCTGTTGGTGTTCCTAGGTCTTCCCCCTTTAAGTGACAATGACAATATAAACCCTTCTTTTTAAGAAAAGGATATCGATAAAACCATGAGAGAAGGCAAAAATTGGGTGTGAGGGAAAAGCCCGTTTTTACTAATTCTCATTCCCTAAACCTATCAGGCTTACTTTTGATACATTTAATTTACACTTATTCAGTATGATCTGATGTGTGTCTATGGTTTGCAGAACATTGTAATAGATTCTGAGAGGTTGCACAAGAAATAGAACCCTCTCTCCAGGGAACTTGCAATGTGAAAAATATGATACGCACATGGAACAGAAGTACAATGCAAAGAACCATTTAGGGTCGGGCGTGGTGGCTCACGCCTGTAATTCCAGCACTTTGGGAGGCCGAAGTGGGTGGATCTCTTGAAGTCAGGAGTTCAAGACTAGCCTGGCCAACATGGTAAAACCCTGTCTCTACTAAAAATACAAAAATTAGCTGGGCATGGTGGTGTGCACCTGTAATCCCAGCTACTAGGGAGGCTGAGGCCGGAGAATCACTTGAACCCAGGAGGTAGAGGTTGCAGTGAGTTGAGATTGTGCCACTGTACTCCAGCCTGGGTGACAGAGTGAGATTTTGTCTCAAAAAATAATAATTAAAAAAAATTTAGAGAGATGCAGATTGACATATTACATGGATATTATATGGATAAGTTAACTGTAGCAGTGCTGAAATAGAAAAGGGTCAACAGATCGAAACATCTGATTTGCATTTTATTTTATTTTAATTTTTATTTATTTTGAGACAGAGTCTCACTCTGTCACAACAAAATCTACAGTCTACTGGAGACTTTGCCTGAAAGATCACTTATGCAACATTCCCAGAGTTACATTTGAAACCCTGAGGTCTGTTTATAGTAGTGATGATGATAATAACAATAATAAGGGCTTGTTTATATTTAATGGGTCTTCATTTTGCTCCAGGCACTATGTTAAACATTTTACAAATATGATTTCCTTTAGTCTTCACAACAACCACATGTGGGAAGCTTTGTCTTTGTCTTCTTTTTAGAGATGAGAAAACTCAGAAAAGGAAAGGCTAAGAAATAGGCCTGAAAATTGACAAATGGGATCTAATTAAACTAAAGAGCTTCTGCACAGCAAAAGAAACTACCATCAGAGTGAACAGGCAACCTACAGAATGGGAGAAAATTTTTGCAATCTACTCATCTGGCAAAGGGCTAATATCCAGAATCTACAAAGAACTCAAACAAATATACAAGAAAAAAACAAACAACCCCATCAAAAAGTGGGCAAGGATATGAACAGACATTTCTCAAAAGAAGACATTCACACAGCCAACAGACACATGAAAAAATGCTCATCATCACTGGCCATCAGAGAGATGCAAATCAAAACCACAATGAGATACCATCTCACACCAGTTAGAATGGCAATCATTAAAAAGTCAGGAAACAACAGGTGCTGGAGAGGATGTGGAGAAATAGGAACACTTTTACACTGTTGGTGGGATTGTAAACTAGTTCAACCATTATGAAAAACAGTATGGCAATTCCTCAAGGATCTAGAACTAGATGTACCATATGACCCAGCCATCCCACTACTGGGTATATACCCAAAGGATTATAAGTCATGCTGCTATAAAGACACATGCACACGTATGTTTATTGCGGCACTATTCACAATCAACCCAAATGTCCATCTGTGACAGACTGGATTAAGAAAATGTGGCACATATACACCATGGAATACTATGCAGCCATAAAAAAGGATGAGTTTGCGTCCTTTGTAGGGACATGGATGCAGCTGGAAACCATCATTCTTAGCAAACTGTCACAAGAACAGAAAACCAAACCACATGTTCTCACTCATAGGTGGGAACTGAACAATGAGATCACTTGGACTCAGGAAGGGGAACATCACACACTGGGGCCTATCATGGGGAGGGGGGAGGGGGGAGGGATTGCATTGGGAGTTATACATGATATAAATGATGAATTGATGGGTGCTGATGAGTTGATGGGTGCAGCACACCAACATGGCACAAGTATACATATGTAACAAACCTGAATGTTATGCACATGTACCCTAGAACTTAAAGTATAATAAATAAATAAATAAATAAATAAATAAATAAATAAATAAATAAAGTGGCAGGCCTGGGTTTGGAGCCCAGGTAGCCTGACTCCAGAGGCCAAGCCCTTGGTCGTACCTCTGTAAGCCTTGACCAGTCCTCGAAATGCAAGACCGTCCAGTCACATTGCTTTTTCCACACATTCATCCACATTCTGTCCTGAACCAAGCACTTGCTGACTTGCTCTCCCAGTTTTCCTCATTCCTTGTCCCTAATTTATTATTCTTTCTCCTCCAAGTTCCACTTAAGCTTCCTGAAAAAGCATCTATCTTCACTTGCTCTCCTTCCATTTTCTCTTCAATTTCCTTCAGTCTAGTTCTGCACTCTTTGTTCCTGCTCTCTCTCCCCATTTATTAGAAAATGTTGACACCAAACTCCAACTCGTTCAAATTCAAGTCTATATTTTGATCTTTCTCTTAACATGATACTATGTTCTTCTGAGACTCCTGACTCCCTAGACTTTCCAGATATTACTCTTTCTAGCTTCCTCTCCACCATCCACTCCTGTTCTGGGTCTCTCTATTGGAAGTAGCCTCTCATTCCCATATGCCTCTAGAAGTAAGCACCTAGAAATATGGACATATACTTTCCCAGGCAACAGTACCAACTCTGGTGTTTATCTAAGCTGTGCCTCTTTGCTTCTTATATTTTCCTTAGGTTCCTCAACTCATTTTCCTCTGTATTTCAGCTCTCAATGTTTAGCTCAGGCCCTGTCATTCTAATGACACATTTGGATACACCCACTCTCAGGTGCAGAGACTCACACTTCCTGGGCAGTCCAACTCAAACCTTCCCCTAGTCCAGTAGAGCAACAGATGACACCTTCTCTTATCCCACCAGCCTCCCTTTTCTCCGCATGTGTCTTAAATATTCTCTTCCTCTGAATTCTTTTGCCTTTATACAAACCACTATCAGTGTGTGGATCTAGGATGTTGTCTGTGCATATTCCCTCCTTGTTGTGGGAAATCATCCAGACTCCATGGTGTTGTTATAACAGAACTTGCCATCTTCTTGCAGATCCACTACCTTGGCCATGGCTGACTGGTCCAAGGGCATCACCTGATCTACAATTGGGCCATAAGAGTCATTCTCCAGTTTGCTTTCTAACTGGAATTGAGGAAAAAAACACAATAATCCTTGTTATGGGATGAATTGTGTTAAGAGTATGTTATTTAATTTCCTCAAATTTGTGCATTTTCCAGTTTTCCTTTGTTATTGATTCCTCGTGGTAATTGCAAACTTGTAAAAGTTGTTGAGACTTGTTTTGTGTTCTAACATATGGTATGTCCTGGAGAATGTCCCATGTGCACTTGAGACAAATATGTTTTCTGCTGACCTGGGTTGAAATATTTTGTATATATCTTTTAGGTATAGTTTATAGTGTTGTTCAGGTCCTCAATTTCCTTATTTCTGTTCTGTCTAGTTGTTCTGTCCATTACAGAAAGAAAGGTATAGAAGTATTCAACTATTATTGTAGAACTGTCTATTTCTTCCTTTAATTCCATAAATGTTTGCCTTATACATTTTTTGGCTTTGTCAGATATATACATGTTTATTATATCTGCTTAAGAATGAAACCTCTTTACATCCATTCAGAAACTTGAAGGGATCATAGCTTTTTTTTTCAAGTTGCTCAGGAATTCTGATAATAGATTGAACAGCCACATGTTTTACAATTTAATATTTAACATAATATTTGAGATATATATAGTAATTGGCATAATGCAGAGTCTAGAAGCTTTCCTATCGTCAATTAATTCACATAAAGGAATATAGAAATTTTTTTAAAAATGGAAAAAGAATAATTAGGACAATTGAGTGCATTTCTAATCAAGTTTGAAATGAAAATCAATTATAGAAACCCTTACAGAACTTCCTCCTCTGTGAAAATGTTACAATGTGCAATTTACATATAAACAAAGAAGGAATTTGTAAGAAGTACCTCTCACAGTAGATAAATGTTATTTATGTAAACGCCTGTCATACTTTTAGTAATTTTGTAACCCAAAAAGTGAATCTTGTATAAAGTATTTTTAAAGTGCATTTTCTAGTTCTCTGTCATTAACAAGTAATTTCATCTAATTCCAGGCAGCAAAGAAAAAACAGCTGTGCCTTGTTCCTTGGCGTTTTCTTTTATAGCGTCCTGCGTAGTTGATCCCCGTGCCCAGATGTGAGAGCTGCTGTTTCTTTAAAGGATATGGAAGATTAGTTCCCTGTGCTTTTGATGCCTGTTGGAAATTTCAATACAGCGCATTAAGCAGCTTGAATGAGTCAGAGAATTTTTTAAAGACCCAAACTAGAAGGTATAAAACAGCTTTTTAAAAAAGCAAATAAAAGAATATAAGGTCATATTTGATGTTTAAGTATGGACCTCATTCTGGCGCTGCAAATAATATTATTATTTCCCGGTGGAAATAATCCCTGGACTGACAGAGGGAATATATGATCAATAAATTATGTATCGATGTGACTTGTTTTTACTTACTACGTCTGCTCAGTCCATAATTCCTCTATTGGAAAATGTGCTCTTCCTTCCCTGAGACAGTGAGAGAACCAGGGAAAGCCAGAAATAGTGTGTAACCTAATTCTTTCTTTGTCTATCACCTTCCCTCTCAACACACACACACACACACACCACACACACACACACACACACACACCCACACACACACACAGAATTATTTCCAGGTAGTCCTCATGGGAATGAGAAATTGCTCCAGAAAGAGGGCTAGGGCTGGGGCCGGGGCTCCCATCACCAGATTTGAGGCTGGGTAGGAAAATGGGAGGGGACTGCTCTGAAAAAGGAACAAGTAGGTCAGTTGAAGAAGGGCATAGAAGACCTGAATCCTCTGGGGGTGCCGCTGAGCTGCAGCTGTTCTGCACCGCCAATAAGCAGATAGCTGTGGAGAGAGAGAAAAGAGACAGCATGAATGGGGACGAGGGAGAGATGAGGACTAGCCAAGCCTATGTAGGCAACATGGACATTTATATAACACTTCACAATTTATGAGTGTTTTTCTTCTACTATGTCATTTATTTTTAAGCAAATGAATTATGTAAGAGGTGATGATATTATCTCCAGACAATGTAATTATTTAGTTTCACAAATAAAGAAACTGAGGCTTGCCTAAGATCACAGTTTTACTAAGGATAGAGCTGTAATTCCACCTATTTCACTTTATGCCTCTTAAACCTGTACTTTTTAAAAATTTTTATTTATGTATTTTTTTTTGAGACAGAGTCTTACTCTGTCACTCAGGCTAGAGTGTGATGGGCTAATTTTTGTATTTATTTAGTAAATACTCTTGGCTAATTTTTGTATTTATTTAGTAAAGATGGAGTTTCACCATGTTGGTCAGGCGGGTCTCAAACTCCTGACCTCAGATGATCCGCCCGCCTTGGCCTTCCAAAGTGCTGGGATTACAAGCGTAAGCCACCACGCCCAGCCAAATTTGTATTATTTAGAATGTCGGTCTCAAGCAGACCTACTTAGCTATGGGTCAGAATACAAGGCAGTAATGCAAATCTTCCAATAGAACTGGAGCTAAGTTTGTGATAGAGGTAGATGCTAAGAGGTCTGGCTGAGCTTGTAAGCTGTTTTCAATAATATGTCATTTATCTTAAAGGCAACAAGAAGAATATGAACAGATTTATCTTAGAACAGATATGTGCAAACTATGGCCTCCGGAACCAAATCTGGTCTGCTGCCTGTTTTGTAACCAGTTTTATTGAGTCCCATCTGTGCCCATTTATTTACATATTGTCTATGGCTGATTTAGTGCTACAACTTGTAGAACTGAATAGTTACAACAGAGACCATTGGGCCCACAAAGTCTAAAGTAATTATTATCTGGTCCTTTTCAGAAATTGTCGACCTCTGGTTTAAAAATCAATCTGGTTGCAACAGGGATTAGAGGGAGCCAAGATGAGAGACAAGAAGCCCAACCAGAGGTGACCTCAGATCTCAGTGAGAGATAATTGGAATCTGAAGTTCGTTTGGGGCAATGACAAGGTGGGAACATGATCAGGTTTAAACGATGCTGACATAAAGACGTGAGAAGACTTGAAGACGGGATATGTGAGTTGAAAAAGTGGAAAGATAAGGATGATTTCGATTACACTATAACTTTTTAAGATGGAAACTGAAGGCACAGAATTAGATACCTCACCCAGGAAGAGGTGAAAGTACAGATCTACTTAGTCTCTAACCAAGAGTGAGAGAAGAGACTCCGGTGGAACTTTAAAGAACACAGGCTGGGAGTGGTGTCTCATGCCTGTAATCCCAGCACTTTGGGAGGTTGAGGTGGATGGATCACTTGAGGACAGGAGTTCAAGACCCCGTCAAGGATCATCTGAGCCCAGGAGTTCAAGACTCTGTCAAGGATCATTTGAGCCCAAGAGTTTGAGACCAGCCTGGGCAACATAATGAGACCCCCATCTCTAATTCTCAAAAACAAAATGAAATAAAACAAAACACATTTTAAAATAAAACTACCATGTGGGCGAATAAAATGGATCTTTTGTACCTGAAAAAGTTTTGGTTTATGTTCCAGGAGCCACACTGAGTGGGACAATATGTATTTAGTCTGAACAGATTACTAAAGTCCAGCAGCCCCCAGTGCCTGGATGTCATATAAATTGCCAAACATCATTGCTAACTCAGTGTGGAATGGGAAGGATGGAAGCTGGCCATCTTGGCAATACCCCATCTCTACCAAAACACAAAAATTAGCAGGGTGTGGTGACAGGCACCTGTAATCCCAGATACTCAGGAGGCTGAGGCAGGAGAATGGTGTGAAGCCAGGAGGTGGAGGTTGCAGTGAGCCAAGGTCGTGCTACTGCACTCCAGCCTGGGTGACAGAGTGATCTGAAACACACACAGACACACACACACACGCTTATGTGTGTTGTAAAGTTTTTGGTATAAGGAATATCTATTCTTCCACTTCTGTGGATATTCTAACTTTTGGACTTGAATCAAATTAGGATCCCAAAAGACTACACATGTAGACCACAGCCACTTAGCCCCACATAGACATGTCTTGATTAAGTTTCAATGAAACTTTATTATTTCCTCTATCCTATAGATTGAAGCCCGAGTTTATCAGAATTCATAGTAAGAACCCCAGCTTAGTCCTAAGCTGTGTTAAACCTAAGATTCAAGGGAGTCTGAGATGTCTGGAGAGCTGATGGGGAGTTTCTAGGAGTGTTTTTACATGAGCCTGCAAGGAGCTAGACAGGAAACCATCTTAAGGGACAAGACAATTAATGTATTGACATCTTGAATATTGATACAAGGAAAGTTCACAAGTACTATTTCACCAAATTCTCTACAAGCCCAAGGCATCAGCGTTATTGGTACCAAGAGTTATAATTTGAGTACCTGCTTATTAGGAGACAAGCATTGTTCTATTTTCTTGACTTTAAATGTCCCAATTAATCCAGCAACATTTTAAGAGGGTGTTACTCTTGTTCTCCTTTCATAGATTAGGAAATTGAGACATGAGATGTGAAATACAATAACTTTTCTGAGATCACACGGCTGGTTATTAGTAGCACCAGGATTTACACTGTCAAAGCTAAAACTATCCTGGACATATCTCTGGTGACAGGAGTAACAGCCTACAACAGGTGTACCACAAGCTTTTGAAATTTTTGATAACTGAACATAACCTCTGTTTTAAGCCTTATCCTGAAATGGTTATGGGTCATTGCAAAGCTTCCATCCTTCCCATTCCTCACTGAGTTAGCAATGATGTTTGGCAGTTTGTATGACATCCAGGCACTAGGGGCCCCTGGACTTCAATAATCTGTTCAGACTAAATACACATTGTCCCACTCAGTGTGGCTCCTGGAACATAAACCAAAACTTTTTCAGGTACAAAAGATCCATTTTATTCACCCACACAGTAGTTTTATTTTTAAATGTATTTTGTTTTATTTTATGTTTTTGATAAATAGAGATGGGATCTCATTATGTTGCCCAGGCTGTTCTCAAACTCCTGGGCTCAAATGACCCTCCCACCGTGGCCTCTCAAAGTGCTGAGATTACAGGTGTGAGCTACAGCACCCAGCCAGTAGTCTTAAATGTGAATTAGATTGCGTTCGGGAAGTGCACACACTCCAGAGTTTTGCACCGGCCCTACTGGTCTCCCAGTTGCATCACTCCAAACCCGATTCCCAGGAAACTGGGCACTTTGGATTTATGACCCTGGTTAGAGAGCCCACAAAGCCTTGGTCTCCATGGTCTTGTTGTAAGAGGCTCTTGGGACCCAAGGACTCTCAGAGATCTTTCTGTCTCTCTGGCAGCTCTTTCTTCACAGCCCCGGGCCCTGGACAGATAACATTTCTTATCTTGTTGAATCCTTTACCTACCCTGCTTATAAAGGTTTCTTTACCTGGGTCCACAAATTTGTTCCTCTCTCCAGAGTTTAGGATTTGGAAAATAAAAGCTAGAATTTCTGAATTTATCCTGCCTTTTCCTCTCCAGAGGCAAGGACGGCCAGATTTAAGAGCAATTTCAATAGACAGAATACAGGGAGGAGAAAAGCAAGATAATATAGGATAAGATAATCCCCAAGTAGTATCTTGCTAATTTGAGTTCTTTAGAAAAAAAAATGTCACTTAACTGTCAGGAACAAAGTATAGAATAAAGGTCCTTAAATGATTTGGGGGAGAGCTCTCGTAACTTATCCTCCGGCACCAGCCCCACGACTAGAAAGAAGAGAAGAATATGCAAAATATAGCAGCGTGAGTTTAATATCCAGAAAAGTTAGAAGCTGAAAAAAGCTGTGTTTTCACAGCATTCCCACATAAGAGCAATTGCTCAAACCTCTTTTCAACACATATTTGGTGACATTCTGAGAGCCTGCCCATTTGCCTGGTGAAACATATTCTGATGGTGTGAGGTCACGGAGCCCTAACACCATTTCATTCATTGTCCCACTTATAATATGTACTGCCTTGACCCCATCAGGGTTCTCATAAGTGGAGTCATTTTCTTTTTAAATTGCAGGTCAATTTTAGGTCTCCTTTTTCCCAAGATGGCAGCTTGGTCAACAAGTACTTGCCATTCTAAGGTGAGTTCTAGAGATGTAATATACAGCGTGGTAACTACAGATAATAGCAATTAATTGTACGCAGTACTTGAAATTTGCTAAGAGAGTAGAACTTAAGGGTTCTCACCACACACCAAAAAATGTGAGACGTTAAGGTGATAGAAACATTAATTAGCTTGATTATAGTAATCATTTCAGAATGTAAACAAATAGCAGAACATCACATGATACACCTTAAATATGCTTAATTTTTATTTGTCAATTACAGCTAAATAGAGCTGAAAAATGATGAAGGATCAAAATATAGAGAATTTAGCATGGCATTTGCAGTCTTTTGTCTATTTTTATCTAAGTGTGACTTTGGAAGGTGAGGTCTCATGGGTCTTTATTCTCAAGTCCTTTGTATGAGATGTTTTATCCTGAAAAAGAGCGACAATTGCTATGTCTCCTGCAATTGTGGACTCTCTAAATGCCCAGTTTGCCTTTCACCTTAGGATAGTGCTACTGAGTTGTACATGAAAATATATTCCAGGCCTATAGCTCAGGTTCAGAAGTGCAAAGAATTGAGATTAAAGAGTCACAAAGCAGGCTGGCTTTGGAGCTATAGACAGGTAGATTGTGTGGCAGGAAAAAGGTGAGGCAGAGAGACTGTGAGGGTTTAGGTGGGCAGGCACAGTGTAGCATTTTTGGAAATGCAGCATTAGGGACCTGAAAGGGCATGAAAGGATTGAACACGGAAAACTGAGATCTTATGTAACAAGTAGTGGATGAGCACAGGAAGCAGGCTCCACACACTGGACAATAGAAGACCGAAATGTTAGTCATAGGATTGAGGATCCTGAGCAATAGTAAGAGCTACTGGGCAACTGAATCTTACAAATGTTATCTTATTTACCCTTGCACAACCATTTCACGTAAGTACTTTCCCTGTATGCTGAGACAAGAGAACTAAAAATCAGAGGAGATAAGTGAGTTGCCTGGTTATACATCTAAGAACGTAATTCGGTCCAGATTTGACCACCCAAGCCCATTCAAGTCCATCCAAACATTTTCCAATTCACCAAGACTGTCAGGGTGCAAACCTGAGTCTTCTTAGGCAACATTTTGTTCAAGCCAGGTCTGGAGCTTGTGGTGTTTCTCAAAACAGCCTGTGCACACCTCCAATAAGAATCACTTTAGCAGCTCTTAAAAATTCACACTCCTGGGACGCTTCCACAGCTATTCTGACTCAGAAGGTCTGGTGTGGATCGTAAGAATTTCAATTGTCTTAGACTTCCTGATCCAAGATGACCAGTGGCATTGCTTCATTCTACTGTCCACAGCAATTGAATTACAGTTGGCATAAGACACGTAGGGTTAATAGGCATCTTCTCCAGGATTAATATAAGTACATTTGGAGAGAGCAATATTCTTTCCACCAATATTGCTAAGCTTCGAGGAGGTGAGCTGGATCAGCTGGGGTTCATCTTTCTACCATGTAGAAAGAGCCTTCATGTAGAATGTTGCAAATCACAAATAAGCACATCAGTGTTTGAGTTTTTGGACACAGTGATGTTTGAAGTCTACCTTGAATCTCCTGGCTCCTGGTTCTTTGAGCCCATGCTTCTTTTAAAAAAAAAAATCATAAATTAATTGGAATTAATTGTCTGCCACTTGCAACCAGATGCCCTAGTATGAAACATACCAGAAGGTTTCCATGAGCATAGTATGAGTCTCCAGGGTAATGGGACTTCTGACCCCACCAAGGTCATCCTTAGGGTTCAGAGCAGAGGGTCTAAAATCCATGTTGTTTTTATTGTGCCTCTTGATCCTCACATGATCCTTGGCTGATTTTTCCCACTTACATGCCTTCAAATACCACAATGATTCAAAAAATCAATCACTCTACCTGTATCATACTACTGTGGTTTTGATCAATAATTCAAACACCTGTAGGACATTCCCACTTATATACCCCGCCAGGCATCTCAAATTCAACGGGTACAAAAGTGCATTAATGATATCCCTCAGTCCTCCTGGATGTGATTCACCTCTCATTCTCCTGTGAAAGGCACTGCCATTCTCCCAGTTCCCAAGCCAAAAGCCTAGACATTCTATTGAATACCTCTCTTTCCATCACTATACCTATACCTATCTTTCTATTACCACATTAAGTTGGTTCTGCCATCTAAACTCCAAACATACATCTAAGCTCCCAGATACAGTTTTCAAAGCTATTTGTAATTTGATCATTGTTTACCCAAATTATTCCAATTTTGTTCTTTCACTGCCTTGGATTTTATGTAATAGCCATATTAAACTTTTTCAGTGCTTCAAAGCAACATCCATACTCTCTTTTACTATTGGACCTTCCTATAAGTTGATCAAGTCATCTAGAACTTTCTTCCCTTACCTCTCTCTCTCTTTGCCTAGTGAACTCCTATTCACTCTCTATGACCCAATCAAGATGTCACTTTTGAAAAGCCTTGTCTGTAATCCTGAGTCTGGCTTAGGTTTTACTATTACAAGTTGTCACAGTGCCCCAGTAGTTCCCTATTGTACAAATATTTAGTATGTTCAGTTTACTGTTTAATTTTTTTGAGAGAAATAAAATTTACGTAAGTGGAGAAAATTATATTGAGGATGGAAACATTAAATTATTTCTTCTCAAATTAATTTTTAAGTTTAAACCAATACAATTATTCACACGTTTTTTAATGGATGAAATTATTCTAAAATTTATCTAGATGAGTAACTGAACAAAAAATAGCTTCAAAATTTCAAAAATTAAAAATAAAATAAAGGGAAGTTAGCTTTATCAGACATGTAAACCTCTTTTAAAGCTCTAAAGGTTAGAACACCGCTTAAAATTCTTCAGGGGCTTTAAAATTCCTTAACAAGGACAAATTCCTTAACAAGGGCCTACCTGAGTTGTATTTATTCAGTAGCACCTAATTCCCCTCCAGAATCCTATGTACACGGCAGTCTGGGAAGTGTAGTGTTACCTTACCAGACTATACAGGAAAGGAAAGCAAACCAGAAGGAGGGGGGGGATGGATGTTGAATGCCAATCAGTCATATCTGCTATAATGCATCTCCAGACTTGGAGTTTTTTAACGGAATTTTTGGTAGCTTTCTTTTGGAAGTAATTTTCCCCACTTCCCCGCCATTCCCCAAACATAAACTTCATAAGAATAAGAATTATGTCTATTTTGTTCATT
This sequence comes from Rhinopithecus roxellana, assembly GCF_007565055.1. Lineage (NCBI taxonomy): Eukaryota > Metazoa > Chordata > Mammalia > Primates > Cercopithecidae > Rhinopithecus > Rhinopithecus roxellana. Next base: position 124,982,030 of record NC_044552.1, read on the forward strand.
ATTATATCCATAGTGCCACACACACAGAAGACACTCAAAACAAATATCATAAATATCTGTTTCATTAAAATTATTTATTTACTTTAGAGATAGGGTCCCATCCTGTCACCCAGGCTGGAGTGCAGTAACACCAACCATAGTTCACTGCAACCTCAACCTCTCGGGCCAAAGATAACCTCCTACTTCAGCCTCCCAAGTAGCTGACACTACAGGCACATACCACCACAGCTGGATAATTTTTTAACTTTTGTTTTTGTAGAGACCGAGGTCTTACTATGTCGTGCAGGCTGGTCTCAAACTCCTGGCCTCAATCAATACCCCCACCTTGGTCTCCCAAAGTGCTGGGATTACAGATGGGAGCCATCATGCCCTGCCTGGTTAAAATTTAAATAAAAAGAGTCCTCATTACACTTTGAACATCATACCCACTCTTAAGATAGTGACCATTTTGAAGACTACATGTTAAGAGAACCAATAACAAGCTACACCAAAGATGACATTGACAGTGATGGGCTTTGGGTTCCATGTCATGTAAGGAATGGGATGGAATGGAACATATTTTACCTGAAAACAGAAACTCAAGCAAAAAGGGAACTTTGACTTCAATGATTTGAAAAGTCTGTCACATGGAAGAAGAAACAGACTTTGGGAAGTAGAACTAGAGTCAATGGGTAAACAGTACACAGAATCAGAATTCAGGAGGTGGCAAGTGTCTTCTATGGGAAATGGCCTACAACAGTAGGGTTTCAGTGGGTGGAGGAAGAGGTGGGCTGAATGACTTCTGAGGCCTTTAGATCTTAGGCTAAAGCAGAAGTAGACCTGTATCTTCCAAATGCTTGTTGAAATGCTTGATTATGCAAGTGTTAATGTCTCATTTCTTTAGGGCTAAATTGGGTTATTCATCCCCTTAGATTGTGGCAAACAAAGCCTTCAGACAACTCCTGAGCTACACCATGTCTGAACCGTAGGTCTAGTTACACGGCAGGCCATCTGTCATCTCTCCTCTTCCAGTCACCTTACACTGAGTAAGGTTATCCCTGGGCACTTCACACATTGTTAGCAATATGCACTTTCAATTATACTCATTTGCTATTCACCCCATACTTTCTTGGTAGGAGGCTGATAGCATTCTCCTCGCCTTAAAAGCAAGCAGAGGCACAGACACCTGAAGTAGTTTTCATGAGGTCACTGGGAATTAGATAAAGGCTCAGGAGCCAGCATGATGCTTAATTCCCGGAGTCACACACTCCCACTGCGGCTCTACAGGAGGCCTTGGCTGAGAATCTCAGGAAGCCATGGTGGTGGCTTTAGTTCTACTTTTCTACTCACGCTTTAGAATGAGCAAAGCAATAATTGTGTGTTTTTAGAAACCATTTTTAAAGAAAGAAAGAAACACAGAACCAAGAACATAACTCATTGACAGGACATTTATTTCATAGTGCAATGCCTGGGTTCTAATTACTTCCTTGTTCTGTAAGATTCTGGAGTCAGATCACCTCAGTAGGAAAGGTTTTTACTAAATCCACGTGAATGTGCTATTTTAGTGGAAAAGTTGATCTTATTCATTCCTCCCATGTATTGCTTTAACCATAACGGAACTGAATCAAGAACACTTAACAGACGGGTGCTTATACAAAGGGACACTTTCAGTTTGTAGCTATAAGTGCATTTCCATCTGCCCATTCGTGAATTATTCAACCAACACGAAACAGCACTGTTTGGAAGTAGGGATTTTATAAATGGTGAAATTTAAATGAGTTCTCCCAAGCCCACTCCTGTATTCTCAATTCCCTAAAATATCGGGGGAAAAAAAAGGAAACTATATCAGCAACTCCAACACAGGCAAATCTAGCCAATGGCTGTTTATCATTACCAGTTCTGTGGAATTTTTAATTTTTCCAAGAAAACAGAAGGAAGTTGGTTTTCAAAAAAAAGGGACATCAAAAAAAAAAAAAAATGAAACACAACAACAAAAAAAAAACCTTCCATTCAACTCTTAAATGTATTACCCAACATCCATATCTTTATTCTGAAATAATTTTCCTTAAAGGAAAAAAGATAACAGATTCATTCCTCATAGATATTTAATTTTTCCTGACCATGATAGTAACCCTAGAGAGATGCAACTGTCCACAGGGGAGAAAGGGGAAAGAAAAGTTAGGTACCGGATCTCTCACTTTCTGTATAAAGTAACACACTGACAGCAACTGCAACTGAGCTAGTAAACTCTGCCTCTCTTCTGAAAAAGTATTTTAAAGTGTTTTTGGTTTAAGTACGCATATTACACAATCAAAAGTGAAAACCTTTCTGGAAGAATCCCAATTAAAATGTATCAGAATGACATATATCTTTAGAGTCACACAAAATCCAGTTTCTTTCATCAGCCTTTTCAAAGACTCAAGGACAGAATTTCAAAAATTGTGCCATTTAACTCCTCAGTGTGAAAACACCTTATAAGATGAAGACAATCAGAGTTAAATCCCAAGTTGTATAGCTTTTTGTTGACTTTCTTTGCTTCTTCTACTTGCTTTCTGTGTATTTGTTTGCTGCAGAAGAATCAGAAAGAATGAGAGGTATATGTCCTTCCCCCACAAACCCAACCTTGGTGGCAAGCAAGGATGTAAAGCCTGAAGATCTGTTACTTCCTTTACTCCTAGTGGAGAATTAGAAGATTTTTAAAATATCTGTCTTATGGGGGCGCTTTGGGTGTGAGAAATAGAGATCCATGGGGTTGGGAGTGGTGGTGCTGAGTGGCTGAACTGAAAAAGCTTGCTCTGACCAGAAAAGCAGATGGGAGCATAGAGGAGGAACAGGGGTCCTCCCTGGGAAGGCAAGGTGCAGGGGTGAGGAGGAACAGCTGCCTCAGCATTGTAGGGTGGTGACAGTACCCCTGGGAGGGGAATACCTGTCTCGTGCATCTCGACAGGCCAGACTCCAGGAAGTGGAACTTGATACTCTGCAAAGACCAAATGCCCATTGTTGGTAAGACCAGCAGAACCACCTGCTGATCTTCTATGTGCTGGTCTTCTATGTGCTGCTGCTATAATTAGCAGTGACCAAGAACACCACACAGGGGAGGGCCTTTAATATAAAACCTGCCCTGAATTAAGATTTCTTGGAACTTTGAGTAACCTGGTGGAATTGGGGGAACAGGAATCTAATAAACAGTGAGACTGAATTTCCCACAATTACACCAAGATGGATTGGAAAATATTTCATTTTATTTAAAGGGTGAAAGAAAATGACACATTTTGCATCCTAAAGTAAAACATTTATCAGATGTCTTACTGTGTGTGTGTGTGTTTACTTCCACATTTTCAGGAGATTGCAAACCAAAAGTCCAATTCTAATAACAATTCAATAGCTTAGAACTGTGGACACTATGAAGAACTATGTTTCCGATAAAAATGAAAAAAAAAATTGCCCATGAAAAGTAGATATACTGGTTTTCAAAGATTTAATTAACTTACAGTGTTATTTATTTAAAAGGGAAAATATTATAATGATGCTGGTAATTAAATCAAAGAGGAATAAGTTTGGGAAATTTTTTAATTTTTCTATATCATGAATGCTGGCACTGAGGAAAAACAGATTGTTAGGAGTTGGGTTTTATTATTTCTCCTTTGCTCAAGAAGGTAGTGAACAACTTTTGTGTTACCTGGTTTGCAGCACTAGTTACCAGATGGCAACAGTGACCCAACACTGCTTGGTTGCTACTTAAGGAAGGTCGTAGAAACGTTGTCTGTGGGGAGTATGGTGGAGCACCACACTCAGGCACAAGAGGCAACCATCATTTGTGTCCTGCATAAGGGAAGTTTGCGATGGAACCCTCTTGGGGACTGTGTATGACCTTTTTCACTCACATGGGTTGGGATGCCACATACTGTTTGACCATCTGAGCTTGCACTCGGTGGCAAACTTTCATTCTGCAAAGCTTTCAGAATGAGCTTTATGCAAAAGCAGAGTGAGCAGCCACCCTCCTGTGTGCTTGAAGAAACATTCATTGCATGAGGCCCCTGCCAAAAAAAGATTCACCCCACCAACCCTACAGAAGACAAAAAATACAAGTATTAATACCTTTGCATCAAAGCTCCTGGTAAATGTGTATATTTCCTGGGAAGGTCATCCTTTTTCCAAAACTCTGAATTAGGATCATACTTCCACATAGAGTGGAAATAAGAACACGTGCATATGTCAGATGACCAAATGTCAACAGTGAATATGTTACAGGGAGAGCTTTCTTCCCAGAGTTAAAAAAAATAGTATAAAACAACCAACTACATTCCATACAGATATCTTTCCCCATCTAAACAATATTAAAATGGTGAGAACACCCTATAATAGTACCACCAACAGAAACGTCTTCTCCAACTAAAGGCACAGACAGTCTTTCAACCTCCCAGGATGAGGCCCAGCCTGCAGCAGTATCCTGAAGACTATCAACAGCTCCTTCTGCTCTCTGCCCTTGGAAATGAGGGATACCACACCTGCAGGAAAGAGACAGTGCCCCATTAGGAGGTGGAGTGTATGCCAACAGAGAAGAAGGAAGATGAGGGGGACAAGGGGAAAATTCATGTAATTACTCCAGAACAGACTTAGCTCAGTGCCTACTTATTCTCACAACAAAATTCCTGTCTTCTTCAATCATCTTAAATCTTAAATCATGCTTCAGAAAATAATTATGTAGCTTCTTTTTATGAATTAACATATTCACTAGCCAATTTGAGATTATAGTCATAAGTCGGTATCTTGAACTATTACACATCTATTATACATGCATTCACTTGCTTCACACTTGGAGCAATTGTACTTCTAAGAGCTTATTTGAAACTTCAAACAAATAATTAGTCTTTCATTGCATTATCCTAAGTCTCACCAAAGTACTGAGACTGAAATTCAGGTAGTGACTAGAAGGGCAGCGGCAGAGTGAGCCTGAATTCTGTGTGCTAAAGAAAGTGGGATAGCAGAGTTTAGGGCATCTTATTAGTTTGCTAGAGTTGCCTTAACAAACTGAATGGCTTAAAACAACTGAGATTTATCGTCTCATAGTTCTTAAGGCTAGAAGTCTGAAATCAAGGTGTTAGCAGGGCCATGCTCAATCTGAAACCTGTAGGGGAAACATCCTTCCTTGCCTCTTCCTAGAGCCCGGTGGTTGCCAGCAATTGTTAGTTTTTAGATACATCATTCTAATTCTCAGTCTTCTCATGGATGTCTTCCCCCTGTGCATGTCTGTGTCTGTGCCTAAATTTCCCCTTTTTGTATGAATACTAGTCATACTGGATTAGGGTCTACCCAAATGACCTCATTTTAACTCAATTACCTCTGTAAAAACTCCATTTCCGTGTAAGATCACATTCTGATACTGTGGATTAGGGCTTTGACATCTCTTTTCGGGAGGAGACGATTCAACCCCTAACAGGGTTGTCAATGAGTACCAAACGATAAACTGAATTGTTAAAAGAAAAAAAACGTATCAAAGGCAAGGCATACTACTTCTAAAAATCCTAAGAGAAGAAAATAAAAGCAGAAAGTTTCTGAATGATTATGGGATGGAAAGATGAGAAAAATAAACTCCCGTTCTGGAGAGCTGCCCATAAGTAAGGCTATGGTTTGAATGTTTATGTCTTCTCCACAATTCGTATTGGAATGGAATCTCTATTGTGGTGGAATTGAGAGGTGGGGCCTTTAGGAGGTGATTGGGCCAAGAGAGCTTTACTAAGGGGCTGAGGGGAACTAGCTAGGCCCTTTGCCTCTCCATCCCTTCCATCATGTGAGGATGCCGCACAAAAGCCTGTCTATGAGGAATGGGCCCTCCCCAGATGAATTTGCCAGTACCTTGATCTTTCCAGCCTCCAGAACGGTGAGAAATTAGATTTCTATTGTTTGTAAATTACCCAGTCTGTGGTATTTTGCTATAGGAGCACAAACAAGGTAACATAGTATAAAACAGGGAAGGGGGTGCTGCTAAAAAAAAAAAAAAGGTAGGACAACACAAGAGAAGGCAGGACAATTGCGATGGCAAACTTTGTCCACTTCACATCTTTAGATAGGGCTGGTTTGAGATGTTTTTGTATGTATAGGGAAAAGACAGTTTAGGTTTATTCCCAGGTGGATAAATAGCAAATCATATTTGTGCCCTGTGATTTAGCCAAGCCACTTCATATTTTCTTTTGAAAGTGGGTTTTAAAAATGATGACATCTAAATGGAAGTTACAGACATAGTAAGGTTGTCAATGGGTCAGAAATATGGAACTCAGAGTTTTACTTGTCTGTAGTGGACTGTATCAGGCTATAGCGGGCTCCTAACAAGATAATTTAAGCCCCAGAACCTGAGAATGTTGCTTTCTGTGAAAAAGCGTCTTGCAGATGTAATTAAATTTAGGATTTTGAGATGAGGTGATCATCCTGTATTGTCCAGGTGGGCCCTAAATCCAATGACAGGTGTCTTTTTAGGAGACAGACAGAGACACAGAGGAAAGAGTGATGTGAAGATGCAGGTGGAGATCATCGCCAAGGAATGCCAAAGTCACCAGAAGCTAGAAGAGGCAAACAGCAGATCAACCCCTAGAGCCCCAGAGTGAGCGTAACACCGAAACCTGTGAGATAATACATTTCTGTTGTGTTGCGCCACCTAGTTGCTGTTATTTTGTCGTGGCAGGCCTAGGAAATTAATACATGGTTATTTCCAAATGTAGTTTTGAAGAAAGTGGAGGCTCAATTTTTTAAATTTTTTGTTGCTTTCACAGTAAATAATTTCCCTTACTAAAAGAGTACCACTAACAGATATCTACTCATATTGTTTTTTACCATTGCTCCAGTGCCATTTTATGACTTTGTATAGCTGACAAAGTACATCTTTTTCTTTTGTTATTATACTTTAAGTTCTGGGATACATGTGCCAAACGTACAGGTTTGTTACATTGGTATACATGTGCCATGGTGATTTGCTGCTCCTATCAACCCATCATCTACATTAGGTGTTTCTCCTAATGCTATCCCTCCCCTAGCTCCCTACCCTGCAACAGGCCCCAGTCTGTGATGTTCCCCTCCCTGTGTCCATGTGTTGTCATTGTTCAACTTCCACCTATGAGTGAGAACACGCAGGGTTTGGTTTTCTGTTTCTGTGTTAGTTTGCTGAGAATGGTGGTTTCCAGCTTCATCTATGTCCCTACCAACGACATGAACTCATTACATTTTATGGCTGCATACTATTCCATGGTGTATATGTGCCACATTTTCTTTATCCAGTCTATCACTGATGGGCACTTGGGATGGCGCCAAGTCTTTGCTATTGTGAACAGTGTTGCTGTTCACATGCTGAAAGAACATGGACATATGTCTTTATAGTAGTATGATTTATAATCCTTTGGGTATATACTCAGTAATGGGATTGCTGGGTCAAATGGTATTTCTGGTTCTAGATCCTTGAGGAATTGCCACACTGTCTTCCACAATGGTTGAACTAATTTACACTCCCACCAACAGTGTAAAAGTATTTCTAATTTCTCCACATCCTCTCTGGTATCTGTTGTTTCCTGGCTTTTTAACAATCGCCATTCTAACTGGCGTGAGATGGCGTCTCATTGTGGTTTTGCTTTGCATTTCTCTAATGACCAGTGATAATGAGTTTTTTTTTTTCATATGTTTGTTGGTCGCATAAATGTCTTCTTTTCAGAAGTATCTGTTCATATCCTTTTACCACTTTTTGATGGGATTGTTTGTTCTTTTCTTGTAAACTTGTTTAAATTCTTTGTAGATTCTGGATATCAGTCCTTTGTCAGATGAACAGATTGCAAACGTTTTCTCTAGTTCTGTAGGTTGCCTGTTCACTCTGATGATAGTTTCTTTTGCTGTGCAGAAGCTCTTTCATTTAATTAGATCCCATTTGTCAATTTTGGCTTTTGTTGCCGTTGCTTTTGGTGTTTTAGTCATGAAGTCTTCGCTCATGCCTATATTCTGAATGGAATTGCCTAGGTTTTCTTTTAGGGTTTTTATGGTTTTAAGTCTTATGTTTACATCTTTAATCCATCTTGAGTTAATTTTGTATAAGGCATAAGGAAGGGGTCCAGTTTCAGTGTTCTGCATATGGCTAACCAGTTTTCCCAACACCATTTATTAAATAGGGAATCCTTTCCCCATTGCTTGTTTTTGTCAGGTTTGTCAAAGATCAGATGGTTGTAGATGTGTGGCGTTATTTCTGAGGCCTCTGTTCTGTTCCATGGGTCTATATGTCTGCTTTGGTACCCGTACCATGCTATTTTGATTACTGTAGCCTTGTAGTATAGCTTAAAGTCAGGTAGCATGATGCTTCCAGCTTTGCTCTTTTTGCTTAGGATTGTCTTGGCTATATGGGCTCTTTTTTGGTTCCATATGAAAGTTAAAGTTGTTCTTGCTAATTCGGTGAAGAAAGTCAATGGTACTTGATGGGGATAGCATTGAATCTATAAATTACTTTAGGCAGTATGGCCATTTTCACCATAGTGATTCTTCCTATCCAGAGGCTCAATTCTTGTAGTGTCAGTTCTGATGGTCCAAGTTTAGGTTATAAGACTTTCCCACATTCAGCTCGTAAGTCACTTTATCAGATGTCTGTGCATGTGACATACATCACCTGATACAATTAAATGAGGAGCAAACAGAATTATATTCATTAAGTCAATAAATGTTTAGGGAGTATCTTGAATATTTAAGTGTTCCAGATGCTAGGGAAGGCAGTGGATAAACTTCCTGCCTTCTCGAAGTTTACTCTCAGGTGGAAGACCCAGAAAATAAGCAAATAGACAAACAAAAATTAACATATGAGGCAGAGATAGGTGCACTGAAATACAGCAGGGTGAGGTAAGGGAGCTGTGAGCTTTGTAACGAGGATGATCAGGGAAGGACTTTGAGGATACAATCTTAGAACAAAGACTTAAAGAAAGTGAGAGAGTGAGCCCTGCACAGAAATGGTGAAGTCATTTCCAGGTAGAGAGAACAGCAAGTGACGAGGCTGAGGCAGGCAGAGTGGCCGAGCTGGGGAGAGGGGATGGAGACTGCAGTCATGTGGACTTTTAGGCAGAGTAAGGGCTTTGGATACATTCTAAGTGTGGTGGAGTGGGAATCAGCTTTCTGTCTCTCCAGGCAGAGAGTGGCTTGCAGGTAGTTAGTCCTTCTTGGTCAGTAGCCACCAAAACTTTCCTACCACTGGTGGAGGCAGAAATTACCCGCTCCCAGGTCCCAAGACTGACTATGTGTTTGCCTCCCCTGGAACAGAAGATGAATTCCCTGCATCCCAACACTTGGAGACCTTCAAAGGTCCTGATTTCTTCCAGCAGGGGTCTGAATGAGCCTGATTATTGAAGCAAAACTTCCCATTTACCTACTGATTGGAGGGTTTTTGAGCATCTGGAAGCCAGAACAAAAGTGGTGAGTCAGGTTTTGAATCCATTTTCCCAAGGCCTTAAATGCCCTCAATGGATGGATGATGGCATTCAGGAGGGAATAAAGAAGGTCATTGCAGGGGAACACTGGGCAATCTCAGGGCTGGGGCATGCGGGCACTATACATGCTGCCTGGTGAGGCGTCGCTGCCTGGTGAGGCGTCGCTGCCTGGGCCCCAGAGGTTCTGCCTCACTCCTTAATACTTCTTCTTTCTCTCTGCCTTATGCTCTCCTCTAAGCCCTCACTTTCTGTTGCCCCTGTTTATAAACCTTCTTGAGGGTGTACTATTGCTGTGTTTTTTCTTTCTAAGTCGGTGCTGAGGTGTCCGGAGAGCATCTATACACTCTAGCCCCAGCCAGGCATGGTGGCTCACACCTTTAACCCCAGCACTTTGGGAGGCAGGTGCCTTCTGGGGAAAGCAATAATCTCCATTAATTTAAGTAACTTGCACCAGATTTCCCTGTAGGTATAGAATTACAGGGGTGTACATTTGAACAGAGAGCAAGGAAAACACCAGGATCATGGGCTAAGCAGCGAGTTCAGGAAGGAAAAACAAAAAAATGTTTTGTGCTCATGTCGTGCCTTAGGAGAGGAGGCCCATGGGCATAACTGGATGGAGGTTTTAGTGTCTGGGTGAAGTAGGCTTGGCATGCAGGCAGGGGGCAAAGTCATCTCCAGCAACGAGATTTCAGGTCAGAGAGATGACATCTAAGATGTGTGACTGCAGCGTCCTTTTCAAGCGGGTACCCACTTGAGTTGATGTGGACCTCTGGGATGTAAACTACAAACCCCCCAAACCAGTAGTAAGAGGTTACTAGTGGGGTCTGTGCTGCACCTGACAAGGCTTTTGTAGGGGGTGGAAGTGTACGTTCTGTTGGGTTCCATATCAGATGGGCAGTGACCTGGCCTGTGGGACAACAGTTCAGGAGTCCCTGGAGCGTATGTGCCCCCAGACTGGCCTCCAGCCCTAGTGAGATAGGGGAAAGATTGAAAATTTAATTATAAGTAGCTTAAAGCCTGATGCAACATAGAGAACTTCAGGGGTAATGTTGGACTGGAATTTGAAAAGGAATTGTTTGAAGACATCCTTATGTCTCTCAGTTAAAGCACCTATTTGGGGCCTATTTGCAACATAAATGTTCTGTCAAATGTCTCTTTCAGAAGCCCAGCATTGCATATTTTAAGAAGTAAAATGCATGTCTTGGTTACTACCAGTTATGTCTGTATATCTGAAGGGAATGAGGCGTGTTTTTGGCAAGGCCCTGTACTGTGGATTTAGTATGTGAGGGAACATGATTTTCCTTCATGTTTTGAGTATCTGTGAGGCAAGAGGTTTCTAGTTTTTTACCTTGAAGGGGAGAATTTTTAGGTTATGGATCAATCATTGATAATAAACTATATACAAATAGTTGATAATAGCTGAAAATGGGACTATTTGTTGATCAAGACACCCAGTACTAAGATGACTGCCTGAAGTCTGGCCAAGAGTGTTATTTATTGGGTCCCATCTTTTATTAGGGACATCCTGGCTAAGAGATGGAAAGCAGCAACATTTTACCAAGCTCCATCATGTATGATGGTGAACCACGCTTTCACAAAGTCTGTGAACTCCCATTACTATTCACTCAGTTCATCGCAACTAGATAAGGGTTCTGGGGGACAAATGACCTCCTTCAGCATCTGGCATCTGGCAAGGGAATGATGACAATGGAAGCCACCATCTCCTCTAGGTGGAATGTACCAGCGGGTCCAGGTTATGATCCATCCTGTCCTGAGGAGGTCTCAGTTGCAATGCTGAGCTTGTGAGGTGCTGTTGCCATGATGAAAAGCACAGGGAGCAGCTTCATTTAGAGGGTCACAGGTTTAGGGTCTGTGACAGTCCCTATTTTTAAGACAGCCCAGTAGATAACCAGACATTTGTTGTTTTAATGGTGTACAGCACAAGGCTGAAAGGGATAATTTCTCATACCAGGAGTCTTGGGGCATCAAATGGCCATCATAAGGGGTCCAGAGGCATGAAGAGAGGTTGCCAAAGCCTCTATAGTGAAGGAGCTTCTAAGGGAACTAACAAGAATGCCTGGTGATTTTAATTTGCAAATAAAATTTATAAATGAAAATATGTTGCCACCAGAACCTAAAAGGTACTAAAAGATATTGAATTTATATGTTCTGTTGTTGTTGTTGTTGTTGTTGTTGTGTTGAGACGGAGTCTCACTCTGTCACCAGGTCAGAATGCAATGGCACGATCCCGGCTCACTGCAACCTCCACCTCCCAGGTTCAAGCCATTCTCCTGCCTCAGACTCCTGAGTAGCTGGGACTACAGGCACCCACCACTATGGCCAGCTAATTTTTGTATTTTTAGTAGAGAGGGGGTTTCACCATGTTGGCCAGGATGGTCTCAATCTCTTGATCTCGTGATCTGCCCACCTCGGCCTCCCAAAGTGCTGGGATTATAGGCGTGAGCCACTGCACCTGGCTATGTTCTTAATGAGTGTGTCAACTGAGTCTCCTTGGAGGAGGATGCTGTCAACATACTGTAATGTCTACCTGTGTTCCTGCAGAAAGTGGAACCCATTGAGATCTTATCTGCAAAGACTGTGTATGACAAAGCTGTTGAAGTACCCATGGGTAGCCTAGTAAAGGTATGCCACATTATGTCTCTTCAGAGCTAAAGGCAAACTGCAGCTAAGAGACTGTTGAAACAGGCGCTGAACAGAACATGCTGACCAAATCTGTAACAGCAAAATATTCACCAGGTATTGATTGAATAGCAGTAATTTTAATAATACGAGGGTAGGCCGGGCACGGTGTCTCACGCCGTAATCCCAGCACTTTGGGAGGCCAAGGCGGGCAGATCACAAGGTCAGGAGATTGAGACCATCCTGGCTAACACGGTGAAACCCCGTCTCTACTAAAAATACAAAAAATTAGCCGGGCGCGGTGGCGGGCGCCTGTAGTCCAGCTACTCAGGAGTCTGAGGCAGGAGAATGGCGTGAACCTGGGAGGCAGAGCTTGCAGTGAGCCGAGATTGTGCCACTGCACTCCAGCCTGGGGCACAGAACAAGACTCCTTCTCAAAAAAAAAAAAAAAAAAAAAAAAAAAAAAAAAAAAAATGAGGGTATTGGGTATGAGGGCTTTGGTGGTTGAGACCACAGTATTAAGGTTGTAGTAATTCATTATAAGATACCTTTTATTTTTCTCAGAATAGAGAACAGGAAAAATTGGCCTGTCAAAGTAGTTGCAGTGGGGATAATCAGCCCTTTATTGAGGTTATATGTGTATGCTTTAATCCTTGGAAGCCTTGTTTTAACTTACATTGGGTCATATTAACTATCATAAGTGTGGGGGTGGGGGATGGCCAGGGAGGTCCCATTTTATTAAGACAATTTGTAAGTACCAAAAAATTACTTTAATTTTAATTTATTATTTATTGTGTCAGAGCATCTATGCCCAGCCTAGAGTGCATTATAACAATGAGTACTATGACTGTGGAAAATTTAGGCAAGGCTATAGTTAAAGTGAGGCATACTCATTTTTCTCTTTTTTATATTTAGTTACCTTCTCAAGATGATAGGGGCATCTTAGTGGCCTGTCCAGGTATAACTATAATTTGAACCTCAATATTGATTAAGCCTATGAGGTTTCATCAATTGGTATATTTTTAGTAATTATTAAAATTGGAATCTTGTCATCATAAAGCTTCTGAGAGCCATCCCATTACATTAGAAATTAACATGCCTTCCAGTAACGTGACTCAAGACTTTTTTTTAACGGAAAAAAAAATGTAGCTCAGGAATGATTGTACTAAGCTACATCTTTTCCCCCCTTAGGTTTTGTTACTCAGATTCTTTCCATCCTAGAGCATCCATCCTCCCACTGACCTTCCAAATAACTGCACATGCATGAACTTGCCCAGCAGGGATCAGGTGAGCAAAATCCCCTCACCGAATCATAGGTGCATAGCCACTCTAAGCCACTAAATTTTGAGCTTATTAACTTACAGAAAAAAACAGCCTGCTTGATTCATTTTTGCTATCTTTGAAATAGTGGACATGTAGGGATGACAATGAAATTCATTTATTATTATTATTATTATTATTATTATTATTAAACCTGGGAATGCTGCCCGTTAGTATCTTTTCTTAAAAGTTTAGATTCGGGGTACATGTGTTGGTTTGTTACATGGGTATGTTGTGTGATGCTGCATTTGGGCTTCTATTGAACCCATCATCCAAAGAATGAACAAAGTATCCAATAGGTAGTTTTCAACCTTAGCCCCTTCCCTCCCTTCCCCCTTTTGGAGTCCCCAGTGTCTATTGTTTTCATTGTTACATCCATGTGTACCCATGTTTAGCTCTCACTTATAAGTGAGAACATGTGGTATTTGGTTTTCTGTTTCTTTGTTCATTCGCTTAGAATATTGGCCTCCAACTGCATCCATGTTGCTGCAAAGAACATGATTTCATTCTTGTTTATGGCTATATAGTATTCCATGGTGTATATGTACCACATTTTCTTTATCCAATCCACCATCAATGGGCACCTAGGTTGATTCCACATCTTTGCTATTGTGAATAGTGCTGCAATAAACATACAAGTGCAGGTATCTTTTTAGTAGAATGATTTATTTTCCTTTAGATATATACGCAGTAAGGAGATTGCTGGGTTGAATGGTAATTTTATTTTTAGTTCTTGGGGAAATCTCCAAATTGCTTTCCACGGGGCTTTACTAATTTACATTCCCACCAGCAGTGTATAAGCATTCCCTTTTCTCTGCAACCTTGCCAACATCTATTATATTCTTACTTTTTATTTATAATCATTATGACAGGTATGAGATGGTATCTCATTGTGGTTTTGATTTGCGTTTCTCTGATAATTCGTGATATTGAATATTTTTTCATGTTTGTTGGCTGCATGTATGTCTTCTTTTGAGAAGTGCCTGTTCATGTCCTTTGTCCACTTTTTAATGGGGTTGTTTTTTTCTTGTTGATTTAAGTTCCTTATAAATTATGGATATTAGTCCTTTATCAGATGAATAGTTTACAAATGCTTTCTCCCATTCTGTAGATTGTCAATTTACTCCGTTGATAGTTTATTTTTCTGTGCAGAAACTCTTTAGTTTAATTAGGTCTCAATTGTCAATTTTTTTTTGTTGTTGCATTTGCTTTTGAAGACTCAGCATAAATTTTTTACCTAGGCCAATCTCCAGAAGAGTATTTCCCAGGTTTTCTTCTAATATTTTTATAGTTTGAGATCTTACATTTAAGTCTTTAATCCTCCTTGAAGTAATTTTTATATATGGTTAGAGGTAAGTGTCCAGTTTCATTCTTCTGCATATGCTTAGTCAGCTGTGCTAGCACCATTTATTGAATAGAATGTCATTGTTTACTTTTATTGATTTTGTCAAAAATCAGCTAGTTGTAGGTGTGTGGCTTTATCTCTGGGTTCTCTATTCTGTTCCATTTGGTCTATGTGTCTATTTTTGTACCAGTACCATGCTGTTTTGGTTATTGTAGTCTTGTACTATCATTTGAAGTCAGGTAGTGTGATACCTCTGGCTTTCTTCTTTTTGCTTTGGATTGCTTTGACTATTCGAGATTTTGTTGTTGTTGCTCCATATGAATTTTAGAATAGTTTTTTGATAGTTCTGTGATTAATGACATTGGTAATTTAATAGGAAAGCATTACGTCAGTAGATTGCTTTGGGCAGTATAGCCATTTTAATGATATTGATTCTTTTAATCCACAAGCATGGGATGTTTTCCATATTTTGTGCCATCTATGATTTCTTTTAGCAGTGTTTTGTAGTTCTTCTTGTAGATATCTTTTACCTCCTTGGTTAGATATATTCCTAGGTATTTTCTGCATGTGTGTGACTATTGTAAATGAGATTACATTCTTGATTTGGTTCTCTGCTTGAACATCACTGGTGTATAGAAATGATACTAATTTTTGTACATTGATTTTGTATCCCTATGTCATTTATCATGTCTGGGAGTCTTTTGGTGTAATCTTTAGTGTTTCCTAGGTGCAAATCATGTCATCAGTAAAGAGAGATGATTTGACTTCCTCTTTTCCTAGTGAGATGCCTTTTATTTCTTTCTCTTGCTTGATTGCTCTGGCTAGGACTTCCAGAATTATGTTGAACAAGGAGTAGTGAGAGTGGACATCCTTGTCTTGTTCATTTTTAGGGAGAATGGTTCCAACTTTTGCCCATTCAACATGATGTTGGCTGTGGGTTTGTCATAGATGGCTCTTATTATTTTGAGGTATGTTTCTTTTGATGCCTAGTTTGTGGAGGGTTTTTGTCATAAACGGATGTTAGATTTTATTGAAATTTTTTCTGCATCTCGTTTTGAGATGATCATATGGCTTGTGTCCATTCCGTTGATGTATCATGTTTATTGATTTGTGCATGTTGAGCCATGCTTGCATCCTCAGGATAAAATCCACTTGATCATGATGAATTATCTTTTAGATGTGATGTTGGATTCAGTTTGCTTATATTTTGTTGCGGATTTTTGCGTCTGTATTCATTAGTGATATTGGCCTGTAGTTTTCTTTTATTCGTTGTATCTTCGCCAGATTTTGGTATCAGGATAATACTGGTTTTATAGAATTAGTTATGGGTGGGGGGATCCCTCTTCACAGTTTTTTGGAATAGTTTCAGCAGAATTGGTACCAGCTCTTCTTTGTAAATCTGGTAGAATTCAACTCTGAATCCCGCTCCTCTGGGGCTATTTTTAGTTGATAGATTATTATTTTTTTTTACTGATTCAGTTTTGTAACTCGTTATTGGTTTGTTCAGGGTTTCAATTTCTTTCTGGTTCGGTCTGGGGAGGTTGTGTGTTTCCAGAAATTTATCCATTTCCTCTAGGTTTTCTAGTTTGTGCACATAGAGATCTCTTGTATTTCTGTGGGATTGGTTGTAATGTCACCTCTGTCATTTCTGATTAGATTTTCTCTTTCTTTTTCTGTTAATCTAGCAAACAGTCTACAAATCTTGTTTATCTTTTCAAAAAATCAACTTTTTGTTTCATTGATTCTTTGTATTTTTTTGTGTTCTTGATTCCATTTAGTTCTCTGTCTTATTTTTTTTCCTGCAAGTTCTGGGTTTAGTTTGTTCCTGTTTTTCAAGTTCCTTTATGTGCAACATTAGGTTAATAATTTGAAGTCCTTCTATCTTCTCCGTGTAGGCATTTAACACTTTCTCTTAACACTGGCTTTACCACATCCCAGAGGTTTTGTTATGTTGTGTCTCGATTTTCATTTGTTTCAAGGAATTTTTTGGTTTCTGCATTAACTTCACTATTCACCTAAAAGTCATTCAGGAGTAAGTTGTTTAGTTTCCATGGTATGTGTGATTTTGAGAGTTCCTCTTGGTATTTATTTCTATTTTTATTTCCCCGTGGTCTGAGAAGATGGTTTGGTGTGATTTCTATTTTCTTTTAATTAATTGAGACTTGTTTTATGACCCATCATATGGTCAATCTTAGAGTTTGTTCTCTATGCATGTGAGAAGAATGTATATTCTGTGGTTGTTGGGTGAAGTATTCTGCAGATGTCTATTAGGCCCAATCGGTCAAGTGGTAAATTTAAGTCTAGAATTTCTTTGTTAGTTTTCTGCCTCAATGATCTGTCTAATGTTGTCAGTGGGGTGTTGAAATCCTCCACTATTATTGTGTGTCTGTCTAAGTCTTTTCTTAGGTCTAGTAGTGATTATTTAATAAATCTATGTGCTCTAATGTTGGGTGCACATATATCTAGGATAGTTAAATCTTCTTGTTGAATCAAACACTTTGTCATTATATAATGCCCTTCTTTGCCCTTTTTTGCTGTTTTTGGTTTAAAGTCTGTTTAATCTGATACAAGAATAGTGATTCTTGCTCCTTTTTGTTTTCCATTTGCATATAGATCATTCTCCTTTCCTTTCCTTTGAACCTCTGGATGTCATTACATGTGAGATGGGTCTCTTGAAGACATCAGTTGGGTCTTGTTTTTTTATTCAGTTTGCCACTCTGTGTCTTTTAAGTGGACCACTTAAGCCATTTACATTCAAGGTTAATGTCGACGTGTGAAGTATTGTTCCTATCATAGTATTAGCTAATTTCTTTGTTGTCTCAATTGGGTAGTTGCTTTATAAGGCTTGTCAGCTATGTACTAAAGGTGTCATTTTTTTTTTTTATAACAAGTATCATTCTTTGGTTTCCATGTTTAGAACTCCCTTAAGCATCTTTTGTAGGGCTGGTCTGGTGGTGACAAATTCCCTTAGCAATTGCTTGTATGAGAAATACTTTATTTCTCCTCCATTTATGAAGCTTAGTTTGGCAGTATATGAAATTCTTGGCTGGCATCTCTATTCTTTAAGAATGTTAAAAATAGGCCCTGAATCTCTTCTGGCTTATAAGGTTTCTGCTGAGAAGTGTGCTGTTAGTCTGATGGGATTTCCTCTGTAGGTAATATGGCCCCTTTCTGTATCTGCCTTTAAGATGTTCTCTTTTGCACTGACTTTGGATAGTCTGATGACTAAGTGCCTTGGGGATGTTTGTCTTGTATAGTATCTTGCAAGAGTTCTCCAGATTTCTTATATCTGCATGTTGACCTCTCTAGCAAGATTGGGGAAATTTCCCTGTATTATATCCTCAAAGACGTTTTTCCAAGTTGCTTACTTTCTCTTCTTCCCTCTCAGAAATGCCAATAAGACCTAGGTTTGATAACTTTACATAATCCCATATTTCTTGAAGGCTTTGTTCACTTTTTAAAATTCTTTTTTCTTTATTTTTGTCTGATTGGCTTGATTTGAAGAACCAGTCTTTGAGCTCTGACATTCTTTCTTCTGCTTGGTCTATTCTGTTTTTAAGATTTTCAACTGTATTTTGAAATTCCTGTAGAGAATTTTTCAATTCCAGAAGTTTTGTTTGGTTCTCTTTTAATATAACTATGTTGTCTTTCAAATCTTGGATTGTTTTTCTAACTTCTTTGTATTGTATTACAATCTTCTCTTGGGTCTCAATGAGTTTCCATGCCATCCATATTCTGAATTCTATATCCGTCGTTTTGGACATTTCAGTCTGGTTAGCATCCATTACTAGGTAACCAGTGTAATCCATTGGAAGTGATGAAACACTGGCATTTTGTTTTACCAGAATTCTTGTGCTGATTCCTTCTCATTCGAGAGAGCTGATTTTTTTTTTTTTTTTTTTTTTTTTTTTTTTTTTTTTTTTTTTTTTTTTAGAATTTGCTATTGTTCGGCTGGGGCTTTTTTATTTATTTATTTATTTTTTCCTTGAAGGTATGACTGTGGTGTATGTTATGTATGATTGATTCATTTCATTTCTGGATGCTATCAGAGGGCCAAAGCTCTGCACAGGCTCCTTGGTTGCAGATAGGTTCCTGAGGTGGCTTTCTCTGATGTAGCGATTTATTTTTGTTTGGTGGTGTAATTCAGGCTGTCTTCCAGTAGATGGGACTTAAGAGTATGATACAGCACATATGTTCTTAGCACAGGTTCATCCTCAGTAGGTGGTAGGGGAAGTGCCAGCTCACCTTTAGCAGGGGTGGAGCCACTGGAGAAACGTGAAAAGCACCCTCTTTCAGCACAAGCTCGCATGGAGGACTGTGTGCTGGGGAGGGTTGCAAGGGGCAAGAGATGACCCCCTCTCCAAGTCTGTTCCCAGGCTTTGACTGTTCCCCCCTTCCATGCCCACCTTTCCTTTGTTCCAGTAGGACTTTGAGGGATTGCACTTTCCGCTCCTTTAGGGGCAGCCTGCACTGACAGTTAGAGCTCCAAGGGACCCACAATTCCCCATGGACAAAGTCAGAGCAAGATGAGGGGTATGTCTGCAAGTGGTCTGGGAATGCAGTGGCTCCAGAGTGGAGGATCCCTGGGCAGGGCAGTGGTACCACATGTGCACAACTGGTATGGCTCACATTATTTCAGCCTGGGTCTGAGGGTGGGGTGCAGCACAGCTGCATGAGCTGGCCACCTGGTTCTCTGTTCTCAGGAAGATCTCTCATCACCAGCAATAGTGTTGCCCTGAGTCATGGGGGCAAACCGTTTAGCAGTCAGCATTGTCAGAGGAGGAAGAGGAGAAGAGAAGCATTCCCAACTTACCCTTTCTGCTGGGCTGTGAGTTCCTCAGGGATTGATCTCAGCCAGGCTTTTGCTACTTTTATTTCCATATGCCCTAGCCTCTTCATGGGGGGACTCCAACAGGTTTTGGCTCTCCTCCCTCCACTTTCCACTCAAAACTTGACCATTTACCCACAACTTTCATTTTCCTTCTCAGGAGAACTAGCATGTGATGTCCCTAGTCAGCTCTCTTGAAAAGCTACTATAGTGGTCCATTCTCACATTGCTATAAAAAAATACTTGAGACTGGGTAATTTATAAAGAATTAATTGGCACACAGTTCTGCAGGCTGTACAGGAAGCATGGTAGCATCTGCTTCTGAGAGGCCTCAGGAAACTTACAATCATGGGAGAAGGCAAAGAGAGAGTGAGGCATCTCACATGGTCGAAGCAGAAGCAGGAGAGAGAGAATGAGGGGGGAAGTACCATACACTTTTAAACAACTAGATCTCATGAGAACTCATTCACTATCACGACAGCAACACCAAGGGAATAGTGCTAAACCATTCATGAGAAATCCACCTCTGTAATCCAGTCACCTCCCACCAGGCCCCACCTCCAACACTGGGGATTACAATTTGACATGAGATATGGGTGGAGACACATATCCAAACCACATCAGCTACCCATCTTATTTATTTTTTATGTAGAAAACATTTGCAGTACTCTCCCCCACCTGAGGTTTCATTTTCTGCAGTTTCAGTTACCTGCAGTCAATTGTAGGTCAAAAATATTAAATGGAAAATTCCAGAAATAAACAATTCATAAGTTATAAATTTTGTATGGTTTGAGTAGCATGAAGAAATCTTGTGCCACTCTGCTTCATCCAGCCTGGGATGTGAATCATCCCTTTGTCCATGGTGTCCATTCTATAGACGGCACTCATCACTCACTTACTTAGCTATCTGGGTTATCAGATCAAAAAAACATAAGGTGTATATATATTTGGTACTACCCACAGTTTCTGGGATCCACTGGAGGTCTTGGAACATATCCCCCAAGGATAAAAGGGGACTACTCTATTGTGCATGTGTTGCTAACAGCCACACATAAACACATAGATGAATTAGACATAGCTTTCACAATCAAAGATACATCATAATGTGCATTTGCTTTTGAGATCGGTTTTCTTAGATAAATAAGTTTGTGATCTGTAAAACAGGCTACAATATTTAAGAATATTAAGTATAGATAAGTAACTAGTAAGCAAAAAAGTTTGCTAGACATTGGTAGGATACAGTTATTAAGTATAAGTAGTAAGCAAGTAGAATGTATGGATGTCTAACAGATTGAGACAGATGGAAGAATCAAGAGATACCTAATATCAATGAGTTACCTAGGAACTAAATGCATGTGAGACTAAATATATGAGAAACGCTAAATATTCAGGATACACCATACATGAGCACTTAATATTCATAAAGTCATAACTTAGCCGCCCATTGGTGACACTCATTCTGGCTCCATGTGTCCTCTGCCCAAGGATCATGAATAAAACTCATGGCTGTTCAGCAGGCTGATTGGCTTAGCTGTGGCTAGGAGTGCCTGTCCCTGCATCTCTTCAATGTAGCAAGTGTGAGTGGTTGTCCTAAGGCACCTTCTGTCTGTGGTTCCCCTTGCTAGATCCTCAACTCTGATCCTCATAACCACCACCAACTGGGAAGGATAATGCACTGCCCATATGCAAGGGCACACAGAGAGAAAGAGAATGGTGACATATGAACACTGAGCACCTACAGTTCAGATTGTGTGATTCTTTTACCCTACTTGCATTCAGTCCTAAATGTGTTCATTCACCCCATCTCTTTTCCATCATTTTCCACTGTGAGCTTTAAATGGACTTCATAAGCCATGTGATTTGAGCATTTTAATTTGGTTCTTAATGCTTTCTGTTCTGTGACCTCTGGGATCACTCGCTTGGTAATAGACTTGGAGGCTGCCATTGTAACGAGGTGATTTCCCTTGTGACACATGTGGAAAGATGAAAGCCACGCCACAGAACAATTCGCGGAATAGCTCCCAGAACTTCCATTATCTCAAGGGCTATTTATCCTGCATTTCATTCCCTCGCTTCTCTTTAGTTCTCCCACCTCCTCACTTCTTCTTTGTTCTATCCAAAGCTATTTCTTCCTCTGGCTGCAGAGAGAGCTGCAGGTGGGAGTATCACTGGCTGGAGTCACTCAGTCTACTAGAACACTTCCAAGGGCCTGATTTCTTCCAGCATGGGCCTGAACAAACCTGATTATTAAGTGAAGCTTCGCTTTTCCCTACTGATTGGAGGGTTATTTAGCAGCTGGAAGCCAGAACAAATTGATGAGACAGTCTTTGAATCCATTTTCCCAATGCCCTAAATGAATGGATGATAGAATTCAGGAGACAGCAAGACAAAAAGAGCTTCTTCTGAAATGTGACATTCTGGCGTTTTTCACAAGTTTAGTGCAGTTGGTTCTGGAGGCACAGCGTGGAAACAAAAAATGTAATGGTTCATTACTTCATTAGTCTCATAGTTCATTAGTCTCAGGGAAGGTAGCCCAAACCCCTTCTGGCATGACAAGCCAATCTGAAAGGTCTCAGAGGAAACATTCTTCATATTCCATCATAACCACTTTGTCAAATAATGTCTACAAATAGAAAGCTTGTATTAGCATATTTATTCAATATTCAATAAATATTTAGTTAGTACTTGCACTGTCAGACACAAATTAATGAATTAAGTAGGCTTTTGTTGCCACTATAGTTGTGCAAAAGAAAATACTCGAGGGGTGAGTATTATTTATGTTTCATTTGGGTTAAAGATCCAAGACAATGGATGACACACTTCAAACTTTGATGAGTGTCACCCAAGGGCTGGTGTTCAACTATTACCAGATGAGCCCCAAGGGCAGAGGCACGTTGGCCAGCTGCTCTGACGCTGGAGCGAAGAGAAGTGACTGCACTGGGAGGTTACCTGCTATCACAGAGTTGGTGGGGAAAATGATTACATAGGCATGTCCTTAGATGTAGGCCATGACAGAAATCCTGTCCAAGGCAGGATAGAGCGACCCTAACTGGAGGAGGAACCACTGTATGCCAAGAGGCTAAAGAAGCAGCCCCAGGCAGCACAATGACCCACAACAGGAACTGCAGCTAAGACATCTCCAGGGATGGGTGATAGTCTGAAAAATCCACAGATGATCCTAGGAGAGAGACAGCTTAAATACTTCCCAAGCCCAGGGAAAACCCCTTTTTTTCCCTTCTCCCTGTCCTCCACCCAGCTGTGATGCTGGGAGGTCAGAAATGAAGGTAGCGAAAAGGGGATGTGGTAGAAGGTCAGCTGTGAAAAGAGTGGAGCAGTCAACCTCCTCTCTTTCCACTGTTCACAGCCAGCTATGGCCAGCCTCAGCTGGAAAAAGACAGCAGCTGAACCTTGAATGAAATTCAAGGATTGCATATTTTAATTACTGACTTGAGATTGTTTTTATTACCAGAATGTGATCAGAAAAGCCCGGGGACTTACTTTAAATTGCTATAAGACAGGGGAAGGTGCAAAGCCCTAGAATTTAAAAGGACAGTGGGAGACAAACAATAAAGCTACTCTTGATTAAACTCATGGATTTCACTGGTTTAATTTAAGGTTAGATCAGTGGTCAACTGTAACAATCTAGTTTAATTTTCTGATTGTATCCCTGCTAGTAATTATAGGGTTATCTTTAATAACACACACATATTTGTGTGTTTGGGCTGATATACACATTCTTCTCAGTGAATACTATATTAGTGGTATGTGAACACACGGAAAGATTTTTCCTCAATAACCTTTCTTGTACATTCTTGGGCAGCTTGTTTATCTTTCTTTTTGACCGACTCACCTTTATTGAGAAAACATTCAATTTTTCATAGAAACAGTTCTCTTTTTATGCTGAAATATCATTAGTTTATATATATACTTTTTAAACAGGATCTCACTCTGTCACCCAGACAGCAGTACAGTGGCACAATCATGGCTCACTGCAACCTTGACCTCCTGGGCTCAAGCAACCGTCCCACCTCAGCCTACCGAGGTGCTGGAACTACAGGTGTGCACGCTTGGCGAATTTTTTTAAAACTTTTTTGTAGAGACAGGATCTGCCTATGTTGCAGAAACTCCTGAGTGTAGCAATCCTTTTGCCTTGGCCTCCCAAAGTGCTAGGATTACAGGCATGATCCACCACACCCATCCTTAGTTACGTAATATTTAACTAGATTTTGTCATTAAAGCAACAAGTACAATAGGCTTAGTTTCAAGTCATTAGCAAACACAACTCAGTCTTGTAATTATACACTCTAACAAATGGAAGGATGTGTGAGACAACTACCTGAGTGTTTAACCCTCCATGGGCATCCAGATGTGAAAGGTTTAGCAGAGGAAATGGTGACTGTCAGTGAATTCAGCAAGTCAGTTCAGAGGAAGTAATTTAAAGGTCTAACATTTTTCTCCTGAAAATGTTAATTATCTATTTTTTTTTTCTTGGTGTTTGTCTTGCTTGTAGGAATTCAGCTTCCCGAAACACCCCAGTTCTCCAAGAGTTTCATTCAGAGTGTTTCTGTGGGGATATTTCATGTAACGAGTCGCATCAGTTTACACACAGATATAATGAAACACAAGTTACATAGGTATAGTTTGATGGATTATTATAAAGCAAACACATCCATGTGCCCAAATGAAAGGAAGAAAATATCACTGGAATCTCAGATGATCCCCACACTCACATCACATGTGTAGGTTCACATCACTACAATTTCCCTGTTTCCCAGAGGTAGACACTATCTCATCAGCTTGTCAAATATAGTATTAAACCTATACATTGAGTTCTTGACTTCAGTTATTAAGATTTTCAGTTTTATAATTAATTTTAAAATTTAGACTTCTTGTTCTCTACTGAAGTTCTCCATCACATCAGATAGCTTATTGAACATATTAATCACAGTCATTTTAAATTCAGGGTCTAAGGAGTCCAAATTCTAGCACTTCTATGGGTCAGTTTGTATTTTCTGTATTTTCTCTTGTTATTTAGTCATTTCACCTTCTTTTCTGTTATACCTGGTAATTTTTTAAGTAAATGACAAATTTGGGGTATGAAAAATTGCAAATAAAATTTAAGGTTCTCAGCGGTGCTTTTCCTTTCAGCAAACAATTAGGATAGAGACAGATCATCTTAATTTAATCATGGATTGAGCTATTTCAAAGCTGAGCTGCTGTTATTCTAAAGGTTTATCCATGTCCAGCTTCTTCTGTTCCCAGTATAGCATTTTTTAGGTCCCAGCTGAAAGCTCAAGTCTATCCTTCTTGATAGTTTCTGAATCCACTTTTTCCTCCAATATCCTAAGACTGGTAGAAGTTCTCCTCAACTTTTCAGCTTCTCAGTGTTGCTCATGAATTGGCAATCACCTTAGGAGGAAGAGTAGACTGAATGTGGAACTCACATTATTGTGCCTTTCTTCTTTCTGGAATTTTGACCCCCTAAGCCACAGCTGCCTTAGTAGGTCTCTCAAGCTTTCAAATAGATATTTTGTTATATTTTATCAAACATTTTTAGTTCTTGGCAGGAGTGTTGCCCAGCAATAAGCTATCAGAAGTATTTTTTTAAATCCCTGTTGCTGTTTGTGATATCCCATGACTTTTTTCAAAATACAAGTTTTCCAGTGTTTAAAAAGTTTATCTATAATAAATTGTACTAATATTGAACCCTAAGCCATCATGTCATGGTTCTGTTCTCACTGGAGTTGGGAAAAAAATCAAAAATTCTGTTATTGATAGCAAAAATACCCCAGGAATTTGTTATGGTAGAGTTACTTTCTAAATGACTTGCTTCAGTGCACCGGCTGCAGGATCTGGTCACTCTCCCAATAAGCAGGTGAAATCTAGCCATTCCTTGTGCTCCCCATTTTTTATTAGTAAGTTTACTAACATACTGTCCAATGTGAGCCTTTAGTAGCTAGGCTAAAACATTTAAACCAAGCGTTAGAAATGGCCTTGAATTTGTCAAGTTCAAAGCAAGAAATAGTACTTCATTTGAAACTAACAAAGTGCCAAGAAAGTGCCTCACTGATGTTTTTCCTGGAGTTTGATTTTTTCTTTCTCTGTGCCTTTTATCTCTGTCAACCAACTTTATTTTAATTATTTGTTCCCACCAACGTGACAGAATTGGGTCATTCCAAATTCTGTGCAGCAGATAAAACTGCTCTTGTGCAAGCCAGGGAAGGAAAAGCCTTTGAATCCCAGGTGCTTTCAATAGAACAAAATTAACATTCAAGGCTGTACTTGGCTGGATAGTGCGCTTCTTTCAGTGAGCAGAAAAAATAGAGTGTTTATTTATAGCTCTCTTTGAAAAGAACAGTGTCCATTTTGACCAACAACAACAAAAAATGATTCTCTTTCCAACTTGACATATTTTTTTTAGACCAATACTCTTTCCTAAGTTAATATTGATTGCCAATTAAGGCAAATATGTAAATTCAAATGTCAAATGATATGACAAAATTATTTAATATGTCTATAAGCTGTAAAGATAATCAATTTTATTTAACTCAGCATACTTTTTTGAATTTTCATAATAATCAAGTCACTTTTTTAGAACATTTTGAAGGATGCATGAATGAATTGAAGTAATTTTTCATCTCAGAGAATTTACAATATAGCAACATGAAACTGAAAGTAATTGAAATAAGAAATGTAGAGGTAAAAGGTTACCATACAGAGTGGAAACAGATTATTTTTGTTTGGTAACATAAATGAAGGATGTAAGAAATAGAATTTAAGCTAGATCTTAAAGGGTAAATAAGTCTCAACCTTATCTTAAGAGTCACTTTTCCATGAAGCAGTTCCTGCTGTCTCCCCAACGTGCAACTGACTGCCCTCCTCTCACACACGCCCTTCATGCCATTCTCTTCTGGGCATATCTTCTACCTGTAATGTATTTGTTTGTTGTTACGTCTCATCCAGTCAAACCATAAACCCCTTAAGGAGCCTCCAGAGCCTGACACAGGCTAGCAGTATTCTAGTCAGAAGTGAACATTTATAAGCATTTGTTTAATTAGTTAATTATCTAATCAGTTAATTCACAGCGAGACTAAAATGAAAGGAGAGCCAGGATTCTAATTTCATCGTTATTACAGGTTGGGATCCCCAGGAAGCAAATTCTCATCACACACTAGAATCACCAGGTATGACTCTTTAAAAACATTTTAGTATGGGAAATGTCAAACATTTACAAAAGTAGTTTGAATCATACAATGAACCCACATACTCATCACCCAACTTCAGCAATTATTAAGGCATGGCTAAGCTTGTTTCATCTATACTTCCACACAATCCCACCCACTCTTGCATATTATGTTAGTATTTTGAAACAAATCAGGGGGCTTTTAAAAGAATACTGATGCCCAGAGATTCCCATTTCAAAGGTTTGGGAGGCAGTGGTTTAGGCTCCTCAGTGATTCCAATGTGGAGCAGGAATTGGAACAACATGAATACATGTGGTTAAAGCACTACAGTTAAGCAATTTCAGGGAGAATTCCAGGATTGGTGAATTTCCCTCCCTAGCCAGAGCCTATTTTCTGTCTGAGATAATAATAGAAGTGGCAGGAAAAAGGGCTAGGTTGGGGGACAGGGAGGCAAGATCAGTCTTCCCTGTTAGGCAGAGTTTGAATTTTACTCTGAAGTTTATTTTTATTATCATCATCATTATTGTTTTGGACTGAGCTCTGGCCTCTGCTATTAATTTCCAGATGGGAAAATTGGATACTGAGCTTAGCTAAGCACACAGGTTAAATTAATACTGAAAGTCAAACAATTAAACCAAGATTATTCATTTCCAGGAAATCTCTGTGATTTTTCATGATTTTCACAATGATTTCTAGTAAAGGAATTATTTATCCTAAAGTAAGTAAAAGGGTGTAAGTTAAGTGTATAGAAATGTATAAGTGCTATTGGCTAAAGCAGGGGTCCCCAAGGGGTTAGGTCCCAGTCCCGGGCCTGTTAGGAAATGGACTCACAGCAGGAGATGAGGGGGGCAAGGGGCGTTGTGGCCTGAGCGTTGCCTCTTAACAGATCATTGGGGGCGTTTGATTCTCACAGGAACTGCGCATGTGAGGGATCTAGATTGCATGCTCTTTAGTGGAACCTAACTAATGCCTGATTATCTGAGGTGGAACAATTCCATCTCGAAACCATGCCCCTCCTAACCCGTCCCGTGGAAAAATTGTCTTCCATGAAATCCATCCCTGGTGCCAAAAAGGTTGGGGACCACTGGGCTGAAGGGCAACTATGTCAGTGGAGGCTTAAGAAAGAGCCACTAACCAAAAGGAATATACTAACTACTAATACAAAGACAATCCTTCATTCTGAAAAAAAATTACATTTTTTTTTCAGCTCTGAGTTCACCTCTTTTACCGACCAAGTTCTATTTAATGGTAACATTTTGTTTGCTTTCTCCAATTAGAATTCTTTGACAAATTACTTTTTATGTTCTTTATACTTTTAAATTTATTTCATATTTTAATATGGGCCATCATGTATTGATTCAGTATTTGCTTGAAATGCAATGACCACAAATTGTTGAATTAGTTATAGAATGATGATCTCAAAATTTCAATTTTTCAAAAATGTTAGCCATCATAGATTTCAAACTTACAATGGGACTAGAATAAATAAATGTGTATGTCACTACATATTGCTAATTTTTTTGAGATATTGTTCATTCTAAAATAGCCCAAAAAAGAGAATGTTTCCTTCACATTTGTTTCTGTATGTAACCTCACTTCAAACGATACTGAAAAAAGAGAAAGTATAAGAGTGCGTTCCTCAAATGTAGTTTTGTTTTTAGACTATGTCAACAAATATTTGTTGAATGTGTATTATATACAAATTTAAATTAAGTTTTCTGATTTCTTTTCAATGTTTTTGGAAGTCATTAAAATTTCGTATAAGTTTCGCATGTGATTGAGCAACATTATGGCTTTGACATCATGTCAAATTCAAGAAAAAATAAGTTGATTTTCATATTGTTGTTTCATTCATGCTTTCAGG
Source organism: Rhinopithecus roxellana (assembly GCF_007565055.1). NCBI lineage: Eukaryota > Metazoa > Chordata > Mammalia > Primates > Cercopithecidae > Rhinopithecus > Rhinopithecus roxellana. The sequence continues at coordinate 125,010,630 of NC_044552.1, forward strand.
CAGCAAGAAAAAAAGGCAGAGTGACATGATGAGGAAAACAAAAAGATAGATTGCTTACACCCTGCAGCTGTGTCTTTAGCCTTGCATAAAGCTTTCCTTCTTTTACTTTAATCAGTAGGGTGTGCTCAGAAATGTAAAATGGCTTTTCAAATGGCATGTGTTGTCAGCCTAAACGTCATCTCATAGTTCATGTTACAGGTGTTTCAAAACCTTTAGATGAAAGTAGCATGATGACAGATATTTTATTAGAGTATGAAGCATTTTGGTACAAATACTTCAGTCTTGAAGCGTTCCCAACAGCACTTTTACCTACTTCCCACGAAGGTGGTTTTAGATCCAAGAAAACCATTTGCGTGTAGAGAGGTGTGGAGAATGCAGGATGGCAGATGCATGCTCCCTTTATCTCCTTTTTTCAAAGGTTACAGCAAAAGAAAATATCAGTGAAAACTCATAATCCTTTAGAATCTAATAGTAGTTGGAAAGAAAAATGACTTGAAATAAGAATCAGCAATCCTTTTATCACTATGAACTACAGAGTAGAATTCTGCATAAAAGAAGTCTGTCTTGCATTGCTTCTTGTAGGCTTAGGCAATGAAGTATACTTCCTCTTTGCATTAGAAGAAATGAGATTGCAGAGGTGCACAGGTGAATTCAGTGGAAAGTTAATGAAGTGCAAGCTACAGCTCCCCTCATGTTTGCTAGCCCTTTCCAAGGTTCTGGGGAGGACCCAGCAATGTCTTGAATTGGTCATATATGTTGCAACATTTGCAAAACTAACTATTTTTTACTACAATCGCTTAAGGCCACTCTTTCCTCTCTGACATCTCTCCATAACTCCCATGTGGCAATGGAGTGATCACCAGAATTTTGAGGATCTAGCTAATGGGAAATTTAGATGGACTTATATTTGGTTAAGAATAAGTGGTGTATTAGTCTGTTCTCACACTGCTAATAAAGACATACCTGAGACTGAGTAATTTATTAATAAAAGAGGTTTAATGAACTCACATTTCCACATTCGTGAGGAGACCTCACAATCATGGTGGAAGGTAAAAGGCACATCTTACATGGTGGTAGGCAAAAAGAGAATGAGAGCTAAGTGAAAGGGAAAATTATAAAACCATCAGATCTCGTGAGACTTATTCACTACCACGAGAACAGTATGGGGGAAACCACCCCCATGATTCAATCATCTCCCACCAGGTCCCTCCCACAACACGTGGGAATTCAAGATGGTATTTGGGTGGGGGCTCAGACAAACTGTATCAAGTGAGATATATTTACGCTATACTCAATCATTTCCAATTAGTTACATTATCGCTAGTTGTTCTGAGATGAATGGTTCCCAGGACTACTCCTGCTGCCCCTGTACTGACGCATTGACAATCAGACATGAAGATTCAGGCTCGAGATTGTAATCTCATTACGAGTATCATCCCATCATAATCCCTGTGACTCTCATTCCCAGAAAGATTTTTCTATTTTTGCTACCACACAAAAAATTGTCTTAGGAAGAGATGATCAAAGAAAATGCAGCCAAGAAAATGTAGATAAGTACGCTCAGAAGTGTGTCAGACAGTTAATGAAGTTTTATCTATTTCTTGATTTTGTTATATCTGTGCTATTGATCTGATTTTTAAAAATTATATTTTGTGGTAGTTTCTTTTCTAAAAGAAAATTCGAAAAGAAAAACATTCTTGTAAAAATCTACTTTTGCACTTATTTCTGAATTTGTAATTTTGCACTCAGTTTCTTACAGGGGGCTCCCCAAATTATATGTGCTTTGGGTCCCACAGACCTGAATCCACCCTCCATGGACAACCCTGAAAGAATTATGTTCAAGTTCCAGAATAGACTTCAGGTGATCGTGAGAGGCTGGTCCAACCAGCATCCCCGTGATCACCACACTGATTTTCAGTGATTTCTGATGGGCAACAGGATCTGAACCTCTTCTGTGTTCTCCATCCATTGATGGATTTTAGGACGGCCAGCATGCGTGAGGTTTCTCCAGTGAGTGTTCTTCCAGGAACACGGATCATGGGACCGATTAATCCCTTCTCTTAACTTCTTATTCCACAGCTAAGATGGGAGCACAGTTTCTACAAGAACTTACCAAAGGTTCCAGGACTTAAGGATGCATAAACCAGAGAGGTGAGTAAAAAGGAGATGAGAAGAGCTGCTTTTGAAGCTCAAAAACTTGAATCCAGCCCACACATGGGTTCCTGACTGGCCTCTTCATTACCTATCCCCCTACCACTGAACTGTAGGCATGCCTGTTAATTCCATTTATAGAAATCATCCCATCATTCAACCTGCACTTATTGAGAGTCTCCTCATAATAATAAAGGTAAATATTCATTGGGTTGCACACTATAAACCACAAATTGTGCTTTAATGTTTTACAGGCTTTTACAAGTTGAATTAATTCTCCCAGTTATATCATGAAGTTGGTATTATTATTTCTCCATTTCATAAATGGGTTCTGAGAGTTAGAAATTTCCCTAAAGTCTACACAGAAAATGTCTTGCAGGACTAGGATTTGAGCCTATGCAGTCTCACCCTAGATCCTACATTCCTTTTCATTTTTTATATTGCCCAGGCTGGTCTCAAACTCCTGAGCTCAAGTGATGGGCCCGCCTCAGTCTCCCAAAGTGCTGGAATTACAGGTGTGAGCCACGGTGGCCAGCCTCTAGATCCTACATTCCTAACCACTGAATAGTGTGTACGTCACTGTGCTAGGACCAGCTGGGGGTGTGCAACAATAGTGACCAAAAGAGTCAACATTCCTGTCCTCCTCTGGCTGAGACATATTTTAAAATAATAATTGCCCATGATCTCCAGCCACACTGAGGAGATTACAATGTCGTTACCACCCTAAGATCTGCACATCTGTTCATTCTAACTCCAATGCTATCCTCCTTGATCTTCTTAGGATTGGCTCTTTGAACTATTTACACTGCTGTCTAAATTTAACTTCCTTAGGCCATCTCAGATCATCCAATAACTTAAACTCCTAATGAAATTACTCATGGGAGCACTTAACACTAATGTGGCATTTTCTTGTATCTTGTAAACAACAATTTATTGTTGTTTTTTCCACAGTTTATTGCTGTGTGTGTGCGTGTGTATGTGCATGTGTATGTGTGTGTAAGGGAGCAGAAAAATGGCAGGAAGGAGAATAAAAATGCAAGAAGAATAAGAATGCAAGAAGAAAAGAAGTGAGAGTTTCAGAAAGGGGGGGAGGAAGAAAAGTGTGAAAGAGAATGATGAAAGTGAAGAAGGAAGGAAAGACAGGAGGAGGACATCATGGATAAGCCTAGCACCATATTTTTTTAGAAGCCTTTGAGCGCATCTGTATCAGTTTCCTATGGCTGCTCTTGCAAATTACCACGAACATGGTGGCGGGTAAAATGACAGATCTATTCTTTCACTGTTCTGGAGGCCAGAAGTCTGAAATCCAGGTGTTAGGCAGGGTCTCATTCCTTCTAAAGGCTCTAGAGAAAATTCCATTCCTTGTCTGCTTGCATTAGCATCTGATCTTTCCTTTCCCCTTGTACCTGAACATCTCGAAAGAGTGTACAGGCGGCCGGGCGCGGTGGCTCAAGCCTGTAATCCCAGCACTTTGGGAGGCCGAGACGGGCGGATCAGGAGGTCAGGAGATCAAGACCATCCTGGCTAACACGGTGAAACCCCGTCTCTACTAAAAAATACAAAAAACTAGCCGGGCGCGGTGGCGGGCGCCTGTAGTCCCAGCTACTCGGGAGGCTGAGGCAGGAGAATGGCGACAACCCGGGAGGCGGAGATTGCAGTGAGCTGAGATCCGGCCACTGCACTCCAGCCTGGGCGACAGAGCGAAACTGGTCTCAAAAAAAAAAAAAAAAAAAAGTAGTACAGGCTTCAGCTATGTTCACATCTCCCATTCACCGTGGTCTATGGTAATCTGGCTTCTTCCCTTGTCAGTTTGCTGGAATTGCTTTAGTTAAGGTCATAAAAATCTCCAGTGAATATTTTTCTGTTATTTAGTACTGAATTAACACACTATTTTGGTGATATTTATTACTGTTCTGAAACTCTCTACTTTGTTGACTTTCATTGCATTTGACTTCCCTGGTTCTTTTCTGTTTCTTCTATTTAGTTCCTTCACTGTTTTCTCTTTGGACTTATCTTCCCTTTAAAGAGTGTATTTCCAAATATTTCATCCTGGTCCATTGCTTTTATTCTACATAGTAATTATAATGGGGCGGTCTCATCTACTTTCTTGACTTTAAATAGCACCAGAGTACTAACCCGCCTTCCAAATGTTTACCCTTAGTGAAGTGTCTTCTCTTGAACTTCTCCTGGATATACATCCAACCACTCACCTGTGTCACACTTTTACCACAAACTCATCAGGTCCCAAACTGAAACGATCAACCTTGCCCCTAACCTCCCGGTACTTTCTCTCTCTCTCAGTGGCATTATCATTCAGTCATCCGAACTAGAATTTAGAGACTCAGTCCATCACCATCTAATCACTTACAAGCCCCACCCATTCTACAAATCTGCACTCCCTCCCTCATCTTCACTGCCACCCTCTCAATTCAAATGCTCATCTTCTCTCCTCACTAGTTATTCTGCTGTCTATGTCTGTCCGCCATACAAGGTGCCAGATTAATACGTCTGTCTCAAAGAAATATGGCATCATCACTCTTAACGTAAAATCAAAGATTCTTTCTCTTCCACCTCTCTAACCAAATTTTCCATTTTTACTTTTGAAATTTGGAAATTACCATAGTACTATATACACTGAGATGATGAATACCCCTGTGACTTCTTCATGCAGTACCCTCTCAGTGAGACCTGCATCACCTGACTTGTAATCTGGTTAACTTTTCATCCTCCTTTATATTTAACCACCAAATAACTTCTAGGAAGAATTCCCTGAACTTCCAAACTGCCCTGAATATCACCTTCCATTTTCTTATTTCTCTTTATCAACCTCTATTATTGCTTTACCTGTTGCATTATCATTACCACTTTACCTACCTGATTCTCTCAATCGACAGTTTCCTAAGGATGGGAACTGCATCTGCTTTATCTGTGCACCCCATTACCTGGCCCATTGCTGGAGAATGATGGGAATCTCTTATTGTAGACCTTGCTGAGGAGGAAGCTGTCCTGGGGGAAGTAAGGGTTTTGGTGCCCGTCATGTAACACCACATCACCTAATTTTCAGTCCTCCCTACTAAGAACAGATAAAGCAAAATCCCATTACACTTTAGAGTATCTCTATGGAGAGTGTTGAAATGAACACACTAGGATGACTCTCTGCTTTGTGATGAACATCCTTTTGCTTCGACCAGCATTGAAATCAGAACATTTCTCCACCTCTCAATTGTGATGTTCTGCTTCTTTTGGAAATTCTGTTCTCTTTGAATAGAGCAGCTTCATTACCACAACCATCAGTTTCACAAGGTCACCCATAGCCCAGTGGACAGATTCAAAGCATCTTTCACAGGAGGGTAGCCAGTCTCATGTCTGCAGTTTGGGGTAGGTGTGGGGTTATACAGACACCAGAGTCTGTATTAACACAGTTTCAACATTCAGAAGGAGGAAACATAAAATCAGATCAACTCTTTATGTATTAGGTATTCTGTGTCACTATACTGAAATATTCTGTACTGTAACTTTTTGAGGAAGAAAAATAGTGCTGGGAAGATGAACTGGCCTTGTTCCAGTATATCCCTTAGTTCCGATGCTGATAGAAATGAAAGTTATTCACATATACAAGGAGTCCAAAGCACGGATTCATAACTGGGGGTTTTTAGGCCAGCACAGTATGATGATTTGTTTAACTTTTAAAATTTGTGGAGGATCCCTTGAACCCGAGAGGTGAAGGTTCCTGTGAGCTGAGACTGTACCGTTGCTCTTCAGCCTGGGCAACAAGAGTGAAACTCCGTCTCAAAAAAAAAATTATGAAATATAGTATAAACATCATAAAAGGGTATAAAACATGAGTATATACTTTAATAAATAATTATAAATTAAATACCTCTGAAACTATCTCTGAGATCAAGAAATACAATATCAACACCTGTTATGGGAGGAATTGTATCTTTCTCAAAATTCTGATGTTGAAGCCCTAAGCCCCAGTACCTCAGAATGTGACTGTATTTGGAGACAGGGCCTTTCAAGAAGTAATTAAGGTTAAACAAAATCATCAGGGTGGGTGGTAATCCAAGATGACTGGTGTCCCTATAAGAAAAGGAAATTTGGACACACACAGAGAGAAGCATCAGACGTGCACACATAGACATCAGACGTGCACACATAACAAGCAGGCAGCCATTTGAAGCCAAAGAGAGAGACCTCTGAAAAAATCATGCCTGCCAACGCCTTGATCTTGGACTTCCAGCCTCCAGTACTGTGAGAAAATAAACCCCCCAGTCTGTGGCATTTTGTTACAGTGGCTCAGAAATACCCTTGTGTGCCTGATGACAAAACCCTCCCTCTCCAGCTTGGACATAGCCACCCACTTGATTTACAATCATTGATAAACATGATGTTACTTTTTACTGCAGTTTACCACTGCACTTGCATCCAAAAAATTATAACTTGTTTTGCTAATTTTGCAGCTTTTTTATTGATTTGAAATTGAATAGCTTCAGGCAAAGCAACTATTCTCTCATTCACAATAGCCAATATCTGCTATGGTCTAGACCTGAGTAGTCCTTGGGCACATGTTTATTATTTCTTGGACTCTTGCCCAGCCTTCTAGAATGTGCCTCCTTTAACAGCCAATTATCATCTTAAGAATGACTGAGCCAATGATTCTAATAGTCACACTCCTTCACTCCCACCTGTTACAGGTGTTAAATGTCAAATTTTTGTTTTAGAATCACAATGGAAATTGTTTGGAGAATTTCATGACACATACTGAAATAGTGTCACCCAGAACTGTCACAACCAAAGATAGAAAATTTCAAGTATAGGCTGAGTGAGCTTTATTTAAAGATGCAGTAACACCAAAACCCCTTTCTTGCCCCTATCCCTCAGGTTCCCAATAGAAAACAGATGGACAGTTGAGCTAAACTCATTCAGGAAAAATTTATTAAAAAGGAACTTCTTACAAAAGTAGTAGGAGAAGCACAAGGAATGGTGAAGGAATCTCATGCTAGTAGCAAAGAGAGGGCTACAAAAACGCAAATGGAGAAAGAACAGTCTAGAAGAGAGTCCTTGAGCGTGACATTTTACCAAGGTTCTCACCCAGTCTGAGGGAACTACCCAGGAAGGAAGCCAAAGGAAAAAAATCTTGTCCTCTCTCTTCTCCCTCTGATAACCTTCCTGGGCTCCCCATTGGCTGAACCTAACCAGAAACCAGATGGTATGAGAATCTGTAGACAAAATATAGCGAGAGCTCAGGAGGAGGGTGAAGCTTGAGAAAGAAATGGAAAATTTCTGGCACATTGTCTTTTGAATGGCCATGGGAGGTGATGTGGTTTTGGGTCTTTGTCCCCACCCAAAACTCAAACTGTAATCTCTAGTGTTGGGGGAGGGGCTTGGTGGGAGCTGACTGGATCATGGGGACGGATTTCCCCTTTGCTGTTCTCGTGATAGTGAGTGAGTTCTCAGGAAATCTGATTGTCTAAAAGTGTGTAGCACCTCCTGGCCTTTTCTTCCTCCTGCTCTGGCCATGTAAAGATGTGCCTGCTTCCCGTTCACCTTCTGCCATGATTGTAAGTTTCCTGAGGCCTCCCAAGCCATGCTTCCTGAACAGCCTTTGGAACCATGAGCCAATTAAACCATTTTCTTTAGCAATTACCCAGTCTTGGCCTGGCGCAGTGGTTCATGCCTGTAATCCCAGCACTTTGGGAGGCTGAGGTGAGTGGATCACGAGGTCAGGAGTTCAAGACCAGCCTGGCCAAGATGGCTATGCTGAAGCCCTCCAGGCAGCATGAGGGATGTCATGTGAAACATGGATAAGCCTAAGTTACACCCTCTTGTAAATTCCTATTTTCACAAGATAATATATTCTAAGCCGGTCATGAGATGATATGTGGTAAAGTTAACCGACAAACAACCCCAGGGTCTCTATCCCCAATATAAACCCCTCATTTTGTAAGCTCAAGGCTGCCTCTTCTGACTGTGGTGGCACAGCCCGGCAGGTTAATAAACTTCCTCCCTGACCTTGGGTCTCTCTCTCATCTTTTCTTTCAGCTAACCTTACACCCATCTACTAAAAATACCAAAAAAAAAAAAAAAAAAAAAAAAAAAATTAGCCGGGCACGGTGGCAGGTGCTTGTAGTCCCAGTTACTCGGGAGAATGAGGCAGGAGAATCACTTGAACCCAGGAGGCAGAGGTTGCAATGAGCCGAGATCACACCACTGCACTCCACCCTGGGCGACAGAGTGAGACTCTGTCTCAAAAAAACAAAAAAAAAAAAGAAAAAGTAAGAAAGAAAGAAATGACCCAGTCTCAAGTATTTCTTCGTAGCAGTGCAGAACAGACTAACACAGGAGAGAATGTAGATATTGCTTTCTCCAGGCAATCCCATGTTTGAAATATGATAATTCTCCAGGGAGGACAGTACGTGAAAAATATGCAGCTTCACCGGTAACCCTCCTGGAAGTACACAAAACCAGGATGACTAGATAGTAATAAGCAAGAAAATAAAGAGTGAGTATCTTCAGGATTCAGATATGGATGCCACTCAGATATATTGCTACCAATTAGATTGCATGCCATTAGGGTTTACTAATTCTAACGCTTGAGACACTCCACCGCCAACTGAGAAGAACAATTAGGAGCAAAATACAGAGGTGCCATCTGGAAGGATTGGTATGCTTTTTAGGAAAGTGGGTGTGGCTGGCATTCAGAATTGGAACCAAAGTTAGCTAACCTTAAAGCATAAATCTACCCTGGAAAAAAAAATTGTGTATGGGATCAAAGTGGGAAAATTATTTTTCAGTTTCTTTTTCAAGAACATAGCATAATATCTTCTATAGCATAACATAGTATGGTTATCTATATTACATCTCTACATATAGACATAAGTATCTATAGTGTAGCACAAAAATAGTCACAGTTATTTCTAGGTTATTTATATTATACTGAAATTCACTGTACTCCTATTGGTAAATTTGGAATTGGACATCAGGAAGATCCACATTAAAATCCAGCCAACAGACCTTAGTCACTGAAATGCCAACATTATTATGCAAATGGTAGTCTACAAATGTAAGTAGCAAGGAAAGTGATTAATTAATGTTTCTCCAGAGACAGTTGTCATTAGTAATCCACTGGAAGAAAGAGAGAGAAAATGATGCAAAAAGAATGAGATAGGCCATGCAGAATTATTGTTAAACAATAAACCAATTCTTAGAAGAGCTAGGATTAGAAATCAGGTGCCAGATTTACTTCCATTCCCAAATTGGAACCCTCAAGGGTGGAATGTAGAATAGTACAGTCACTGTGGAAAACAATTTGACAGTTCCTCAAAAAGTTAAATATGAAATTACAATATGACCCACAGTTGTACTCCTACGTATATAACCACAAGAATTGAAAACAGGACTCAAACAGATACTTGTATGTTAATTTTCATAACAGCACTATTCACAATAGCAGAAAGGTAGAAACGCCCCAAGTATCCATCAACAGATGGATAGACAAACAAAATGTATATACAAGTATGAAATATGATTCAGTCATAAGAAGGTGATATATACTACACATGGCTAAACCCTGAAAACATTATGCTAAGTGGAATAAGCCAGATACAAAAAGTGGACTGTTGTATGATTCCACTTGTACGAAATATCTAGAATAGACAAATCCACAGAGATAGCAAGTAAATTAGAAGTTACAAGGCTAGGAGAGAGAAGGGAACATGAGAAGTTATTGCTTAATGAGCACAGAGTTTCTTTTTGGGGTGATGAAAAGATTTTGGAAATAGATAGTGTTGATGGTTGTAAAACATTATGGATGTCATTAACGCCACTGAATTGTAAACTTAAAGATAATTAAAATGGAAAATGTTATGTTATATATATTACCACAATCTAAAAAATTCCTCCTCCCCCTTTTCTCCATTGCATTTTGTTTTAACTGAGAATGAAAAAGGAGCCTCAGAAACACTGCACAATGCCATAAGATGAACTTAAATAAAGCCATACCAATAAGTGACAGTGATAAAACAGCTGAAACATTCATTTCTGGTTTGAGTTCAAAGCAGTAGGGTGACCTTCCTTAGACCTTAGTTATCAAGCAGGAAATGTTATTAAATTATTAGAACATTAAAGAAAGGTTGAAGAACAGACGATATTGCAATATTTCTAAATCAAAGGCTTCTAGACTTTTCTTTCCAAGACCCTAAAATAAATAGTGCTTCCCAGAGACCTAAACAGAACCAATAACGTGCACCACTGTGGCTCTTTAGAGTCCAAATGGGGAACGAGGACAAAATGCCAATGCTGCTTGTCGGAGGTGATGGAGAGTGATATCACTATTTGACTACAAGAAGCAACACTTTGGGCTGGGCACGGTGGCTCACACCTGTAATCCCAGCACTTTGGGAGGCCGAGGTGGGTGGATCATCAGGTCAGGAGTTCAAGACCAGCCTGGCCAACATGGTGAAACCCTGTCTCTACTAAAATACAAAACGTAAGCCGGGTGTGGTAGTGGTCGCCTGTAGTCCCAGCTACTCAGGAGGCTGAGGCAGGGGAATCGCTTGAACCAGGGAGGTGGAGGTTGCAGTGAGCTGAGATTGTGCCACTGCACTCCAGCCTGGCGACAGAGCAAGGCTCCATCTCGAAAAAATAAAAAATAAAAATAAGAAGCACCGCTTCCTTCTCCTTCCTCTGGCCAGAACTTGGACTTATTTCCATCTCCCATGCTGCAATGTATTTGTCAAGAAGCACAGATTTCATTTTGTTAATAAGCAGAATTGTTCATCAAAAGATTTTAAAATAATAACCGTTAACTTATTTCTAATTTTAAAAGAGTATGTTTTTATTGTCATAATTTTAGGGGAAAAATTCAAGGAAGAAAAAGTAAATCACCCATAATTTCACTGCCCAGATATAATTATGGCTAGTATTGTGATGTGTGTGTGCAATGTAAGACAAATGTGACTAATTTTAGTCAAAAATGAGAATGCCTAACGTTTCCTCATTATGAAAGAAACAGTTTTTCATTGAAAAGTGTGCCTTTGGAAAAGTACAAGCTACAGGGAGGAAGAACAATTCCATCATGCGAAAACCATTTTGATCTATCCTAGTCCAATGAGCCCAAGGCCACTAGTCTGCTTATTGACTTTTTGCAATGAAGGAGATCACAAATCAGAGGAATCCTGGGGCCTCTCACCAAAGAAAGAAATGGGGTTGTTATAGGATTTGAGAGAGCAAAGCAGAGCCCTGGGCCAAAGATTCAACATGAAGTCTGGACTGCAAAATAGACCCAGGGGCCTTTTTCCTTGGAAACCACAAAGTTAACACAGGTGTGAAATGCTGCATCCAGAAACTCCTTATCTGGGTTGGAAATCAAGGCTACATCTCTGTGTCAATGTGACTCAAATTCTCCCAGCAAGGAGAGTGGGTGCTTCATTCTTACTGATAGGATTTCAAAGAGCAAAGTTTCTGACAGTCTATAATTTCAGAAAACAAGCTTTTCTTAGTAAGATAGTAATAATCCCTCAAAGAAAGGCACCATTATGACTTTATAGCTGCAGCATGACCTTGGGAGAAATGTTGCTTCCTGTCAACAGAGCCGCTGGCTTGATCTGGACATGGGTCTCTTATTCCAGACTCGTGACTGGCAGGAAAGACTTTTTACCTTCTCAGTTCCAGTTAATTTTGCAGAAGTTTTCTCCCATTTTTCTTAATGCCTAAATTTTTGTTTCTTTTGATCTAACTTATTTCAATATTGTAAATCCAACTGTGGATTCAGTTTTTTAACTTAATTTCATTTGATGATGATTTTTATATAATGACCTAGTCCTGAATACATATCATTTGAATGGCTAAATAATAGACCATGTTATAAGTATACCAAAGACCACCTAACAAATTCAAACTGGTTGTTACCAAATTTTACTTATAAATTTCTCATTTTTACTATAGTGAGTTATGTTTTTAACAAACATTTTCATGAACTACATTCATGAAAACTTTATGAAAACTACTGGGGCAAAGGGTATGAGTGTTGGAGGCTTTAGATATTTATTTGTCAAATTGCTATCCACAAGGTTGTGTCTCTTTATACTGGTTCAGGTGATCTATGAAAATAGTCATTTGTGGTACTCACCTAAGCACAGGCAACAATTTTCTTTTAACTTTTTAAAATTGTTAATTCCAAGGCTGTAAAGTGGTAACTCCTTGTGATTTTAATTTGCCTTTTAAAATTATAGTAAGGTTAACATTTTCCCATATTATTTACTAATTCTAGTTCCTTTTTTGACTTATTCAAAATGTTTTTGTGATGATGCATTAGGAAACTTTGAGTGTTTCTCATCAAACCACCTTAGCGCTTTAGGTGTAAAAATACTACGTATTACAAACTGTCGTGTTCTCAGCAATATTTTCTTCCTAAGATGTAGTTTACAAGTCTTTGTGAAGTTATTCTTACTCTTGAAATTCTCCTTAATCTCACAACCTGAAGTTGGCATGCAGAAATCTAAGTCATCAGGTTTCACTAACCTCCTATTGATATAAACTGTTTTGTCATGATTGGTTGTGATGTCTGACACCAATAATGTGTTACTTATTATAAAATACCAACTTTGGAAAATAATTTTTTAAAAAATAAATCCTTGAAAATTCAACGTTATTCTACAATATGGTTATACACAATTCCTGTATTCATTCTTCAGAGCAATGAGCATAGAGCTAACGTGCTTTACAATATACATGCAGGCAACAAAACCCAAGTCATCAATACCAATAGGTGTGGCGTCCGGTACACGCGCTTCTGCTTCTCCATGTGCGATTCATGTCTTGTATGTATCTTAGACGAATAAGAACAATAACTGCTGATTGAATCATAGTGTACCTTAAGACTGGGTCAATGAGGACTCAAGGAAGGAATGCTTAATGCAGATACCGTTACTGCAGTTTTAAATATTCATTTTGATTCTTTTCTTCATATCTGCTTTCTTTTAGGCCTGGTATTAATGTAATTTCTTACCCACATTGCCCTTTTGGCCTCGTTTAATTTGGATAGTTACCTTAGTGATGTGCCTGAATTGCAGCAGCCTGTGTCATTGCAGTTATCATAGTAATTTATGATTTCAGTTTGCCCTCTCCCCAGTTCCCTCTAGTCCTTTATTCCTATCACTGCCAACTGAAAGGAGAAAGTTCAAGAACTTGGAATGTCTCAAAATATCTTATCTTCTTTTAATGCCTTCTCCTTTGTTCACTTAATGATTGTTGGCATACAAGACAGCTTTGGTTATAAATTCACTTTGGAAAACCACATGGCCTAATGAGGATGACACTAACCTGCGAAAGGGCAGTTTTTCTTTGGTGCATGACCTCAATATTTCTCTTATTTAATGTCAAACTTCAGAGCTACACTGTTCAAACACTGCTAACATTCTGTTTGTAAAATGGATGACAACCTTGTAAACCAGGGGTCACTGAAAGCTGATAAGAAAATGAGTAAGACTTTTGTCGAGCTGGGGTGGGCAGGGACAGGTGGTGCTTCTCAATCTATATTCAAGGGTGTATGGGATGCCATGGGTAATCTTGGGCCATCCTTCTCAATTTCAATTTTTTAATACAAATGAGACCAGCTTAAAATGAACTTCAAGGAGATTTTGAAAAAGAAAGGAGCAGGGAAAGACATCATAAAGAAACAAAATAAGCAGTCTTAAGTCTACAAGAGATGTACCGAGGAAGGTTTGTTCTGTTTTTTCTTCCAGGTTTATTGAATAAAACAAATAAACAAAAATGGTGTACATTCCAGGTGTACAACATGATGATTTGATGTTCATATACATTGTGGGATGTGAGATGATTACCACAATCAAATTAACACACCTATCACCATATATAGCTACCAGTGTGTGTGTGTGTGTGTGTGGTGAGAACACTTAAGACCTACTCTTAGCAAATTTCAAGTAAACAGTACAGTATTACCAACTATAGTCACCATGCTGTACATTAGAACCCCATAATGTTATTCATCTTATAAATGAAAGTTTGTACCCTTTGACCAACCTCTATTGCCCCCACTTCCTAGACTGTCTTCTTTGTTTTTGTTGTTTGTTTTGTTGTTGTCTTTATTTTGTTTTGTTTTGTTTTGAGACGTAGTCTCACTCTGTCACCCAGGCTGAAGTGGAGTGGCACGATCTTGGCTCACTGCAACCTCCGCCCATCCAGGTTTAAGCAATTCTCTGCCTCAGCCTCCGAAGTAGCTGGGATTACAGGCACGTGCCACATGTCTAGCTAATTTTTGTATTTTTAGTAGAGACAGGGTTTCACCCTCTTGGTCAGGCTGGTCTTGAACTCCTGACCTCGTGATCCACCCGCCTCGGCCTCCCAAAGTGCTGGGATTACAGGCGTGAGCCACCATGCCCGGCAACTGTCTTCTTTGTTGACATCATGGGATGTCAACCAGAAGGATACCACATTTTCCTGTGCCTTCCTTCTTGTATCTCCTTCCTGAAAATCTGACAGTAGGAAGGGTTAGAAATTAAATTTAAGTGGCTTTTACAGGCTAATTAAGTAAATGCAGGGTTCCCTTGCATTGTTTTAATTTCATAACTCTGTTTGAAGTAATAGTGATGATGCTACAAGAATTGATCTATAATAATGATAATCTTTAGTTTAAGTAAATTAAAAATACAGCCAAGTACCAAATTAAGAACTGTTAACATTTGCTCATAATTGCCTTTCTTTCTTATCAAAGGAAGAAAATGCTACAATATAGTTGAAATCTCCTTTATTCCCATTTCCAGTCTTTTTTCTCCTTCTTCCCAAAGGCAACATTATCACTTCATTTGTTTGTTATTAGCACTCTGTTTTTGGTATAACATTAAGTTTTAAAAATTTATCCATGTCAAAGTGCATTATCTTATAGAGATATATAATATCATTCATTCCTTTTAATTGCCATGCAGTATTCCATTGTATGAATACCACATTTAATTTATCTATCCTTGTTTGACATATATTTTGGGTTTCAAGTTTTTGTCATTATGAGAAGTGCTCAATCATATACCCTTGTACATGTTTCCCTGTGCTCATATGCAAAAAAATATTTCAAGAGTACACATGAAAAAGTGGAATCATTAGGTTGTAAGGTGAATACATATTCAAATTTATTCAATATAAATAAATTTCTCTCACGAGGAATTTTATCAGTGACACTCTCTCCAACAGTGATTATAAATTCCAATTTTCTCATATTTTGACCAATATTCACTATTATTCTACCTTAACATCTTTCCCAATCTGAGGTATATCCTGTTGCTTTAATGTGCACTTGCCACTTTGCCGAGACCAGCTCGGTCAGGGAGACCCTAACCCAGCGGCACTAGAGGAATTAAAGACCCACACACAGAAATATAGAGGTGTGAAGTGGGAAATCAGGGGTCTCACAGCCTTCAGAGCTGAGAGCCCCAAACAGAGATTTACCCACATATTTATTGACAGCAAGCCAGTCATTAGCATTGTTTCTATAGATAATAGATTAACTAAAAGTATCCCTTATGGGAAACCAAGGGATGGGCCGAAATCAGGGGAAGGGTCTGGCTAGTTATCTGTAGCAGGAGCATGTCCTTAAGGCACAGATTGCTCATGCTATTGTTTGTGGCTTAAGAATGCCTTTAAGCGATTTTCCACCCTGGGTGGGCCAGGTGTTCCTTGCCCTCATTCCGATAAACCCACAACCTTCCAGCGTGGGCATTATGGCCATCATGAACATGTCACAATGCTGCAGAGATTTTGTTTATGGCCAATTTTGGGGCCAGTTTATGGCCAGATTGGGGGGGGGGGCTGTTCCCAACACCACTTGTTAGTGCACTGATTATCTTCTCACATGTTTATTCACCATTCATATTTTTTCTTCTAAAAATTATCTAGTCATTGCCAATGATCCTCCCAGGTAGAACAGGTTTATTGTTTACACTTAGCATGAAACTGATGCTCAGACAGTTCAAGTGACTTGCCCAAGCTCACAGAACTAGAGAGAACTCCAAGTGTATTAGTCTATTCTCACACTGCTATAAGGACATACCCAAGATTGAGTAATTTATAAAGGAAAGAGGTTTAAATGACTTACAGTTCCACATGACTGGGGAGACTTCAGGAAACTTACAATCATAGCAGAGGAGGAAGCACATGTCCTTCTTCACATGAGGGCAGGAAGGAGAAGAATGAGTGCCCAGTGAAGCAGAGGAAGCAGGGGAAGCTTCTTATAAAACCATCAGATCTCATGAGAACTCACTATCATGAGAACAGGACTGGGGAGACTGCCTTATGATTCAATTATCTCCACCTGGTCCTTTCCACGACATTTGGGGATTATGGGAACTACAATTCAAAATGAGATTTGGGTGGGGACATAGCCAAACCATATCACCAAGCAAGATTTTGACCTCAGTGATCCACTTAAACCATTTCTCTTTTCCCAACACTATGCTTCTCAAAACACTGATCAGTGCATTTTAACTCTTTTCATTTCAATATCCATGACTTCCTGATCTAGGAAGATTGTCTAAGACACTTCATGAGGAAAGTGCAGTGGAGTGTTCCTGCAAGATTCAGTTTGAATTCTGACAAGAAGCCCTGTCCCAGTTGCCCAGTGGTACCTGAAATCCCTTGGAGATTTGAAGGCTTTTCTACTTCACAATAATCACAATAACCCTCTGAAGTACTTACTACTATTATCATTGTTTTACACATGAGGGGTTAAATAACTTGCCTAATGTGATAAGGTCAGGAAGACAGAAAGCAAGAAAAGCAATTAAAGTTCCTCTGAGGCCAGCCATGGTGGCTCACACCTGTAATCCCAGAACTTTGGGAGTCCACGGCAGGAGGATTGTTTGAGCTCAGGAGTTCAAGATTGGCCTGGGCAACATAGCAAGATCCTGTCTCTTTTTTAAATAAAAAATAAAAATAAATAAAAACAAAACCCCTCTGAGTTACAAAAAGATCGATCAGATTTGTTAAGAAAAACACTTTGTGGAGGAGATGAAAGCAAGTGACAAAAGACAGCTTCTTCCCCCACTTTCCCCCAGATTCAGCCTTGAAGAATCACAGGGCAGCATAGCAAGGAATCTTTCAGAGCATCTGTCTGAACCTATTATTATTATTATTCAGCAAAGAAACTGAGTCATTATCTAATTTACCAGAATCAAGTAATGGCAAGAATACAGAGGCAGCAACTCCAGCCAGGGCTGATGTTTGGGGGGGTCTCAGGAGAATAAGGGCACGCTTCAAAACATGGAGAAACTTCATGGTCTTTTTAGCAGAACTTTCTATAACAAGGACTCTCAGTTAAAAAGGAGCATAGCTACCCTTAAAATCTAAATAAAACAGATAGTGGTCTAACGAGTGTTTGTGTGTGTGTGTGTGTGTGTGTGTGTTTGTGTGTGTGTGTGTGTGTGCACACACGCAGATCTAGAATAGTCTTTTGCTTATGGTTGCATATTCTATCTTAGCCTTTATGGTTTTCCAGCAGTAAGAATCCACTTCATCCTAATGTATAGCTTCGGATCCTGATACCTTCCTTATCAGGAGGCTGATTCTTCCCCACCTTACCTCATCAGCTGACAATAGCTCCAGGGAAGGGAACAGGTCAAATATGACCACAGCCAGGTAGAGCATTTAATGTAGGAGAATGTTAAGCATGAAGGAGAGAAAGCCTATTCCATCTGATTTCTGGTGACTTGTTAGAAGACAAACAAAGGAAAAGTAAAGCAAATCTAAGGTGAGATGTGATGCTTTGCCCACCTCTCTGGCCAAAGTCATGGAAGGAAGAGGCAGGAAAGAGGGGACATGAAGGGCAGAAGCCATTACCCACTTCACATTCGGAAGTGTAGGAGAGGTAATCTCACAAGTGGTCCCCACCACATACTGAGATTTGTAGACAATGAACTTGAGTTTGGCTCTCCTAACCCATTCTCAGTTTCTGAAATGGAATGGATGAGATCCCAGAATCTGCTGAATGTCCACAGATGTATTCTGAAATGAGTGAACATTTGGCTAGACATTTGCTGGAGGAGATCCCCATTCCTAGGACAAAGACTCTGTAGCTGAGGAATGCACCTTTAGAATAGGAGAGAAAGCCAAATTGGGAACCCACAGCATAAGCAAGGGCTAATGAAGGTCTGGGTCAGTAGGTAGGGCTTAGCAGACTAGTTTAAACCACAAGAGAACAGTCCTCAAACTACACTAGCTGCAGATTTTAGCAATGGATGTCGGAAGGCTGCTGAATTGAAGTAAGCCCTCTAAATTCCCAGACATCATTTTGGAGAAGAGCAGTGAGAGGGAGCTAATCTAAAATACTAAATCATTCATAGCATATGAATTATGTGATCAGCAGAGATGCTTTAAACCATTGGATGGTACAGCATGTACTGCGTATGTCTAAAATACAGTTTTCCTATCACCCAGGAATAGGTATTCCTTTTGTAGGAAAAAGCAGATCTATTTTAAAGATGAAAAGTATCCATGTTTTCTGCTCTTATCTGATTGTAATGCTATAATTTTTTAATGTAATGACATCAGCTTAAGTGGAAAGGGAAAAAATTGAAGTGATACGTGAAAGAGCCTGGATATAGTATTTGAAGCCATCAGAAATCCAGGCATCTAGCCCTCCTCTCTCTCTTTCTTGTTCTTGTCTCTCTCTCTCTCTCTCTCTCTCTCCCCCCAGTTCCATATGCATATGACCATATGTGTGGCCAGCAGAGAAGAATATTATTCAATCTCAATCCCACTCCTAAATTTATTAGTTCCCAGAAAACAAATATGGCTGCTAGGGAGAGCATCTGCTGGGGGTTGTGGCATAGTTATTACAGATTTGAGATCACTATCATGCCTGTCTGCAAGTCTTTTTCTTTTTAACTTCACATTAACATTTTCCCATATCATTAACTGTTTGTGAAAATATTTAATATGTGTGCTTAACAGTCTATTCTCCTCTTGTTTATCATTCAGTTTTTACCCCAATGCTTTTCTAGTATTGTATAAATAATACTGTGTTGAACATGCTTAGACTTATTTTTGTGCCCATATTTACTTCCTGAGGACAAGTTCATAGACATGAAATTACTAATTCCTAAGGATCTGGAATTTCTAGCTGTCTAATAGTGAAAATTCTTAAACTACTATGGTTTATAAAATATCACTTATAAATATAGTTATTCTTAAAACAAGAATATTCAATATATTCATTCTTTTGCACACACACTGAAATTATTACATTAGTTAGGAATTGTAATTTAGTGCAAGTTGATATAGTTTTCTGTTTTGAATTGAATAATATTTTAGATTTGTGGTAGTGTTTTTATGACTGTAAGTATGACAAATATCAAAAGCTGAAGACATTTGTTTCTGTACTTTTTAAAATGTTGGAGTAAATTCTTTTCTTTTCTAGACTTTGCTATAAATATCCGCAAATACAATGCCACATTAGTCTGTGAAGATGCTTAGC
Organism: Rhinopithecus roxellana; assembly: GCF_007565055.1. Taxonomy (NCBI): domain Eukaryota; kingdom Metazoa; phylum Chordata; class Mammalia; order Primates; family Cercopithecidae; genus Rhinopithecus; species Rhinopithecus roxellana. Next base: position 125,030,266 of record NC_044552.1, read on the forward strand.
TTAGCTTTGAGAAATCATCTTCTGGAGTAAAGCAAATTTTGTTTAAGATGGAGTTTACAGTGCCTAAGAGAATAAATGATGCACACATTTGGAAATATAAATACTTCAAGTAAGATCTGTCACAAAGCATATACAAGCCCCAAAGGCAAGCTCAGTATGTTCAGGAAGGAGAGAGCACTGCTACCAGTGGATTGTTATTCTAATGAATCACTTATTGAACAATACTGTAATCATTTGCTCACACCTCGTATTTCCCCAATTAGAGAGGCATCCATGCCTTGTCTATCTTACTTATCCTTGCAACTAGAGTGGGAATTCAATGTGTGTGTGTTGAACTGAATGGTAGGGCAATAAATAGATAGATCTATAAAGGGATGGTAATCATTCATGAAGACCTAGGTAGTGCTCTACAATGAGCTGGGTGGCCACTGAATTGCTCAGGTTCAGATACAGAGAGGAAACCTGGAAGAGAGAGAGGAAGTCAGTCTTCCAAACCATTCCTTCCACCTTTGATCTCAGTGGTGGAAGCCCAATGGATTCTTCTTGCCCACTGTACAGACAAAACCAATTCACTGCACAGATGAAAACTGAGACAACAGTGTCACAGCAGAGAAAGAGTTTAATTATCACGAGGTAGCCCATCAACAGGACAGGAGATTTTTCTCAAATTCACTCCCTTAAGAGATCAGAGGCTAGAGTTCTTTTTTTTTTTTTTTTTTTTTTTTTTTTTTTTTTTTTTTTTTTGAGACGGAGTCTCGCTCTGTCGCCCAGGCTGGAGTGCAGTGGCGCGATTTCGGCTCACTGTAAGCTCCACCTCCCGGGTTCACGCCATTCTCCTGCCTCAGCCTCCCTAGTAGCTGGGACTACAGGTGCCCACCATCACGCCCGGCTAGTTTTTTTTGTATTTTTAGTAGAGATGCGGTTTCACTGTATGAGCCGGTATGGGATGGTCTGGATCTCCTGACCTCGTGATCCGCCCGCCTCAACCTCCCCAAGTGCTGGGATTACAGGCACGAGCCACCGCACCCGGCCGAGGCTAGAGTTCTTAAAGATAATTTGGTGGGCAGTAGGTGCAGTAGGTTAGAGAATGCTGCTAAGTGTTTGGGGATGAAATAGGAGTGTCCAAACTGTCTTCCCATGCTGAGTCAGTTTCTAGGTATGAGTCACAGGTCTGGGTGGTGTCAGTTGGTCTGCCAGAATGGAAAAATCTGAAAAAATTCTCAAAGACCAATCTTAAGGTTTTGACAATAGAGATGTTATCTGTAAGAGCAATTGGGGAAGTTACAGATCATGTTACCTCTGGGTACATGACTGAGCAGTAAGCTATTATAGAAAAGCAATCTAGGGGACAATGGCTGGTTATCGTTTAACTGCACCTACATCTTAGCAGAATTCAGCCCTTCCCATAATCCTAACCTTGTGGCCTTTCATTAGTCTTACCAAGGCAGTTTCAGTCCCCAGAGGGGGTCAGTTTGGTGAGGGACTATTATCATCCTTGCTTCCAAGTTAAACTATAAGCTAAATTTCTCCATAGTTAGCTTGGCCTACACCCAGGAATGAACAAAGACAGCTTCTGAGGTTAGAAGCAGGATGGAGTTGGCTATGTCAGATTTTTCTCTCAGTCATAATTTTTGCAAAGGTGGTTTCATTGGAAGGCATCAACTATGCTACTAATAGGAATGGTAGAAAGTAAATTTCTCCACATCTTCTGTATGTCTGTTATATTACACAGACTTACATTGTGTATTTGTTTATTTATAGCACTGGTGAAAGAAGTCAGGCCCTGGATCCAGCAGTGTAATGTTTAATCTCTAAGGCTCTAAGCTTCATTGTAAAATGGGGATAATGGTGGCACCGACCTCAAAGTGCTCTGAAGACTGAATAGGAGAAACACATAAAGAACTCAGCTTTTTGCCAGGCCCATAGAGAGTCCTCAGCAACTATCGGCCTTCGTGATGTTGAGAATGTTAAAGCAACCTAAATATGGCCTGAGAAGGACTCTGTACTTCTATATTTGAGTCCTGGTGGATGAACTGTAACCTAGCTTAATAGGCAGACAAAATTGAAAACCTAACTGGGTGGTATGCACCTGTAACACTAGCTATGTCTGGGCCAATCCCAGTGGCCACACTTCAATTCATATGCTGCTGAGTGTTCAAACGGTGTTCAAATAAGGGATACGCTGAGCTGTAACCAACCCAGCCATTCTGTGCCTCACTTTCAATTTCTGTGCGTCATTTCCCTTTTTCTTGTCTAGAAATCTTCTTCTACCACTTGACTGAGCTGGAGCCTCTGTGAATCTGCCATGATTCTGGGGGCTGCCCAATTCACAAATCGTTCATTGCTCAGATTAAACTCCTGTAAATTTAATTTGGCTGAAGTTCTTCTTTTATCAAGAATTAATGTGATCCTTGCTCTACCAGTTATTACACATTCAAAGTTTGTAAAATACTTTCAGCTTTTGTCAGGTTAAAATCCCATACTGACTCAACTGAAGGACATGGATCAAAAATGGAAATGCCATTTGATAAATGTGCTTGTTTAAAATTCATGAAATGCTAAAAATTACTTCTTAAAAATCCAGCATTTCTTTGTGACTAGATTCAGAAATTCACCCAAGGTAGAATAAAAACCTCTAGAAAGGTAAAGTACCCAGGGAATATTTCCTGCCCCTAAATCTTTTTTTTTTTTTTTTTTTTTTTTTTTTTTTTAAGATGAAGGCTTGCTCTTGTCCCCCAGGCTGGAGTGCAATGGTGCAACCTCAGCTCACTGCAACCTCCGCCTCCCGGGTTCAAGCAATTCTCCTGCCTCAGCCTCCTGTGTAGCTGGGATTACAGGTGCCTGCCACCACACCCATCTAATTTTTGTATTTGAAGTAGAAATGGGGTTTCACCATGTTGGCCAGGCTGGTCTCTAACTCCTGACCCCAGGTGATCCACACACCTCAGCCTCCCAAAATGCTGAGATTACAGGCATGAGCCACTACACCTGGCCTCCTGCCCCTAAATCTTTTGAAGAACACTGCAGCTTTCCCATTTTGTTTACATCTATACTCCCTAATACCATTATTTGCTTGTACACATAGCTATCCTATTTTTTTAATAAAAAGGTAAACCTCTACTGCTCTCATGTTTTAACCAATAGCTGATTGGATATTCTGTGTAAAGTCTATATCAGTTTCCTTCTTAATATAATATGAATCTGGGCTTCTAAGGCAAATAGTGGTGGGCTATTCTCCTGTTAGTGGCACCTCATGGAAAAATTTTCTAAGGGCAAAGTAAATGAATCAAGGTCGTCAACAGTTTTACTGATCTTTACTCATCTTTTGATGCCATGGGCTGGTACCAAGTATGAGCTAAGCTCTTTGAATTCAAAACATAACCCCAGCTATTGATTTTAATAGAGAACTAGCTCCTTATCATTAAACGTGTGAAGGTCTGTGGGAATCTTGTTTATATGGGTCTGATAACAGTGCTTACCGGAATTATAAGGTGCATGCTGTGACCCCCTGCACACAAAGAGTTTCGGATTACTTTCGGGTAAATTAAATGCATAAAGAATAAAACAATAAGCATGCCTCCATGTGCAGGCAACATGATTCATCACCACACAGTAGTAATTATAACAGAGCCTGGCCTTGCTGTCTATTTTTAGTACTATTAGAAAGAAGAACTGGAGCTCAATGTTTTCAAAACAAAAGCTATAATTTTTGAAAATGACTTTTAACATTTTATTTGAGAATACAACTTTCTCAGTTAACTAAGGGTACATTTTACAGTACCAAAAGTATCTAAAAGAAGTTATGTTAATTAGATTTTATCCTTCTGAGAGTACTTTAGTGGGAATTATTTTAATGGCATAAAAGAGATTTGTTAACACTGATTTTGAATTTGTTTAAATGAAAATAGGTCTGGGAGAGTGTTTCTCAGTCTTGGGTTATGAGTAGATCATCTTTTAAAATGTTTAAACTATGTTATATTGAATACATACAAAAGAATATATATAATCTACAAGCAAGGTATGAATGTGTGTGTGTGTGTGTGTGTGTGTGTGTGTGTGTGTGTGTGTGTGTGTGTTTTCAAGACAGGATCTCATTCTGTCACCCAGCCTGGAATGCAGTCATACAATCATGGAGGCTGCTCATTGCAGCCTCCAACTCCTGGGCTTAAGCAACCTTCCCCTCTCAGCTTCCTGAGTAATTAGGACTACAGGCATGTGCCACCATGCCTGGCTAATTTTTATATTTGTAGAGATGTGGTCTCACTATGTTGCCTAGACTGGCCTCAAACTCCTGGCCCCAAGTGATCCTCCTTTCCTGGCCTCCCAAATTGTTGGGATTACAGGAATGAACCACCATGTCCAGCCAATGTTTTTTAAATGAACCCATCACCTAGCTTAAGAAGTAGGTCACACAATGATGAAACCCACTGGGGACTCCCTTTCTTCCACTCTAACCCCCTGAAGAATCCACTCACTGGTTTTGAGCTTAGCTTTACTTTGTGTTTTCAAAAATACTTTTACCATATATGAACCCATCACTAAACAACATACTGTTCAAATTTACTTCATAAAAATTGCTTTATACACTCTGTAACAGTCTACAGCTTGCTTTCTTAATTCAATTTTGTTGCTATAATTTATCCCTGTTGTTCCTTATAGTTCTCGTTCATTCATTTCAACTGCTCTATAAAATTCCATTGTGTGAATATACTTCAATAGATTGAACTAGTCTTCTGCCTACAGACATTTTGATTATTTCCTGTTTTTTTCACTATGATGCTGCTGCCGTGACCATTTTTTAACACTGAAAGTTATTTTTTTCTGAGATACTTCATCAGTGCTTTAGATTTTAGCTATTTCCATAGGTATACAGCGGCATCTCATTTTTAAAAAACATGCAATTCTCAATTGACTTTTGAGATTGAGCTTATTTTCATAATATTTTTGCATATGCTTATTTGCTACCTGAATATCTTTTTTTCCTGAGGCGTATTCTGATCTTTTGCCCATTTTTGTTAAATTAAGTGTTCATTTTCTTATTGTTGACTTTTAAGAGTTCTTTATGTGTTTTGGATACAAGTCCTATGTCACATGTGTGTTTTGCAAAGATTTGCTCCCAGTCTGTAATTTGCCTTTTCATTCTCTTAGCTGTGTCTTTCACAGGGCAGAAGTTTTACATTTTAATGCAGTCCAACTTATCAATTTTTTTCTTTCATGGATTATGCTTTTGATAAGATATCTAAGAACTAATTGCCAAACCCAAGTTCACCTAGATTAACTCCTATGTTACCTTCCAGAGGTTTTATAGTTTTGCATTTTACATTAGGTCTATGATCCATTTTAAGCTAATTTTTGTGAAAAATGTAAGGTCTGTGTCTGGATTTTCTTGTGTGCAGATGTCCAGTTGTTCCGGCACTATTTGTCGAAAAAAAACTGTGTCCAGGGTCAGTTGATTATATTTGTGTGCGTCTGTTCCAGAGCTCTCTATTCTGTTTTTTGATGTTTGTTTATTCTTATGCCAGTATCACACTGTTTTGAGTACTGTGCTTTATAATAAGTCTTGAAATCAGGTAATGCCAGTCCTCTGAGTTTGTTCTATTTCTTTAATATTATGTTGGCTATTCTGAGTCTTTTGCCTTTCCAGATACACTTTATAATTAGTTTATCAATACCCACAAAATAACTTGCTGGGATTTTGATTTGGATTGCATTAAACCTACAGATCAAGTTGGGAAGAACTGGTAGCTTAGTACTGTCAGAACTTTCCATCCATGGGCATAGAATCTCTCTCTAATAATTTAGATCTTCTTTGATTTATTTTTTTAAAAATCAGAGTTCTTGTGGTTAAAATTTTGCTACAAATTCACTTTCTTTAATAGATATGCAACTATCCAGTTTATCTACTTCTTGACTGACATTTGATAGTTTCTGACTTTCCAGGGATTTATTAATTTTATATAAATTGTCAAATTTATTGGCATAACATTGTTAATAATATTCCTTTATTATACTTTTAATATGTGCAGATTGTGTAGTGATGCCCTTCTTTCATTCTTGATGTTGAATATTTGTGTTATCACACCCCCAACCCCTCTACTGATTAATCTATCTACAGGTACATCAATTTTATTTATCTCCTCAGTGTACCAGCTTTGTGTTGCATTTACTTTCTGTGTTGGTTATCTGTCTTCTATTTCATTGATTTCTGTTCTGATTGTTACTATTTTCTTTCTTCTTCTTACTTTGTGTTTCATTAATCTTCTTTTTCCAGTTTTTTAATGTGAGAGCTGAGGTCATGGTTTTGCATCCTATCTTATTTTCTAACATAGGTGGTGAGTGCTATAAGGTTTCCCCTAATTAATGCTTTAGCAGAATCCCAAAACATTTGATATGTTATGCTTTCATTTCCATTCAGCTTAAAATACTAGGAGAAGCACTTGCAAAATGGTAAAGTTAGTACTCCTCAAAATCTGCCCCTTTGTAAAAACAATGAGCTCACTGGCAAGAATTGTCAAAATTCAGAATTCCAGCAATTAACCAAAGGCTTGCAACAATCTAAGGAGTGTTTATTCAAGAACATCAGATGAACCTCAGTAAGAGCAGTGACCTTTGTGGAGTGACCCTGTTCTCATCCCTTGCCCTATAGCTCATTGGTAGCCTTGAAAACCAATAGCCTTTCACTATCGTAGCTATGAAAACCAGCAGCCTAACAGCCACAGGAGTGGGCAGAATGGATTTGGAGCTCCCCCAAAAACCCCATCCCCAGAGAATTGTCATATTTGACCTCTCTGGAAGCTCCCTGGAAAAGCTCCATTCTCAGAGCTTGTCTTTATTTTACTTCACTGAGAGCATATTCCACGTCAACAATCTTTTCACTAGAGCATTTGTAAAAATCAATGAATAGCAACAGTTTAACATCACCACTGCCGGAGGCAGTGACAGTATTTCGGGCTAACACGAGGCTCACGAGGCTGACCAAAAATCTTAAAAGGAAAATCTAGGGAGTAAGATATCCATAAAAGGCTTTGAAAATTTCCAACGTATTTCTGAGATTCTAGAAGGCCGTATGCATGCTTAGGGTTGTGTGCATGCCCAGGAAAGAATTGAGAAGGCTCCAATTTCTCACCTCAGGCGGATCTTGAGGCTCTGTGAAAAATTTGACTTTAGGGAGGCTAAAATTCATCTTTAGGAAGATTAAAGCAAAGTTGTAAATTGCCTGCCAGATCACTGAAGGCATGCCTCAACATACACCTTAGCCATTTGGCAAAGGTTGGAAGACTTACTGGTTCAAGTTCCTTAAGGAAATCTCTATCCAGCCATTGCCCAACCACTAAGCTAACTACAGAGATTTCAGTGGTTACATGCAAAAAATATAGACCTTATACAATTATGCAGAAAAGACACTAAGCAAACAAACAGCAGCAGCAGCAACAACAGTCACAAACAACCCCACACTGGGAGAAGGGGAATCTGATTACCAAAGTCACTACATTTTATTATGTAAAATGTTCAGTTTTCAAGAACAACAAAAAATGAGACATGCAAAGAAGCATGATGATATGGCCCCCCCAAAAAAAACTGCCAATAGAGACTCTCCCTGAGGAAAACCAGATGTTGGACTTACAAGACAAAGGGTTTAAATATGTTCAAAGAACTAATGGAAACTATGTCAAAGGAATGAAAGGTAATTATGATGTTTCATCAAATATCAATACATAGAAACTATTTTTAAAAACTAGTTATTTCAAAATATAAAAAGCTGAAATTAAAATTTAGTAGAAGAGCTCGATAGCATATTGAATTAGCAGAAGAAAGGATAAGAAAAATTGAAGATATGTCAATTGAGATGATCTAGTCTAAGGTTTACAAGAGAAAAAAAAAAGAATAGAGAAAAAAAGGATAGTGCCTCAGAGACCCATGGGACATCATCAAGTTTACCAACATAAACATAAAGGAAGTCACAGAGGAGAGGAGAGAGAGAGAGAAAGGAATGGAAAGAATATTTTTAAAAATAATGGCTGAAAACTATCCAAAGATAATTAAAAACAACTACACATCTAAGAAGCTCAATTAATGCCACATAAGATAAACACAAAGAGATCCCCACATAGATACATCATAATCAAACCTTTAAAATACACAGAGAGAATGTAAATGAAACAAAAGAAAAATGAACCATCCATGGAAGGGATTATAATAATGAAATTAACAGCTGACTTCTCATGGAGGCCACAAGGCCATGGGATGACGTATTTGAAGGGCTGAAAGAAAAAGAATTCACCAAGAATTCTATATTCAGAAAAACTAACCTTCAAAAGCTAAGGGAAATTAAGGCATTTCCAGATAAAGAAAAAACAAGAGAAATTACCATTAGCAGACCTGCCCTACTAAAAGTACTAAAAGGAGCCATTCAGGCTGAGGAAAGAAACCCTAGAAAGTTACATGAAACCACACAGGAAATAAAGACTATCAGTAAAGGCATATGTACATATAAGAGACATTGTAATGTATATTTTATGAAAATATAATTCACATACCAAAAAATTCATTCTTTTAACATGTACAGTTCAGTGGTTTTTAGTATCTTCAGAGAGTTGTGCAACCATCACCACTGTCTCATTTTAGAACATTTTTATCACCCTTAAATAGAAAAAAAAAATGGCAACCTCCCATGCCTTCTACTTTCATCCCCTGGCAACCAATAATCTACTTTCTGTCTCTATGGATTTGTCTATTCATGCCATTTAATATAAATGGAATAATAAAATATACACTTTTGGACTGACTTCTGCCACTTAGGATAACTCTTTAAAGATCCATTCATGTTATAGCATGCATGAGTATTTCATTCCTTTTGATAGCAGAATCATATTCCATTGTATGACTATACCACATTTTGTTTATCTGTTCATCAGTTGAAGGACACTTGGATTGTTTCAATTGTTTGGCTTTTATGAATAATGCTGCTATGAATATTCATGTACAAGTTTTTATGGGTGGACATATATTTGAAATTCTCTTGAGTATAATACCTAGGATTAAAATTGCTAGGTCACATGATAATTCTATGGTTAACTTTTTGAGAAATTGCCAAACTGTGTTCCAAATGGCTGCACCATTTGACAATCACATCAGCAATGTATAAGGGTTTCAGTTTCTTCACATTCCTGTCAACACTTGTTATTGTCCATGATTTTAGCCAACCTAGTGGATGTGAAGTGTTATTTCATTGTGTTTTTTATTTCTATTTTTCTAGTGACTAGTGATACTGAGTATGTTTTCCTGTAATTATTGGCCATTTGTATATCTTCTTTGGAAAAATGTCTGTTCAAACCCTTTGTTCATTGGTAAATTGAGTTATTTCTCTTTTTATTGTCAAGTTGGTAAGAGTCATTTGTATATTCTGGATACTAGATTTTTATCAGATATATAATTTGGAAATACTTTCTCCATTCAGTGGGTTGTTTTTCACTTCTTGATAGTGTCCTTTGTTGTAAAAAGAGTTTTTAATTTTGATGATGTCCAATTTATTTTTTTCCACTTTGAAAGTGTTTTAACTTTTTTTTCATATTCTGCATTAGTTTAAGTAGCAAGAAAGTACTTTGTCAAACTTAAAAGACATAACAGATAAGACTTTTCAGTCCTCAAATTGTAAAAAATTCTGATTTTTTATGCTGATCGATTTGTTAAGTTTTTTTAACTGCCTCAAGTTAATTTCAGTAATTTTTTTCCTAACATTTTTTATCTTAAACGTTTTACATTTAATCATTTGTATGAATACCTAAAACTGGAGTGGCTTCTTTGTGGAATTAATCATTCTATAATTATTTATTTATTTTGCTATTCAGATTTTCTAAGCAATGCTTGTTTATTTCTTAACATATTGTTATTGATGTCTTGAGTTTCTTTTTTTTTGGAGATGGAGTCTCACTCTGTCGCCCAGGCTGGAGTGCAGTGGCATGATCTCAGCTCACTGCAAGCTCGGCCTCCTGTGTTCACGCCATTCTCCTGCCTCAGCCTCTTAAGTAGCTGGGACTACAGGCGCCCGCCACCACCCCCGGCTAATTTTTTTGTATTTTTTAGTAGTAGAGACGGCGTTTCACCGTGTTAGCTAGAAAGGTCTCGATCTCCTGACCTCGTGATCCGCCAGCCTGGCCTCCCAAAGTGCTGGGATTACAGGCGTGAGCCACTGTGCCTGGCTGATGTCTTGAGTTTCTATCAACCATACTGTAAGTAACATATATTTGTACTTAGATTTTAAAAACAATCAAATATTTTCATTGCACTTTACCCTTCATGACATAGCTGTTAAATTTGCCCTAGCTTCTATCATTTTATTTCATGCTCCCTATTTTTTTTTATGCGGACTAGTTGACTAGTTCTTTCATCCTAGCAGTTTTATTTGTTTTCTGCCTCTTGATGTACAGACTGTATTTTACCTCATTTTATTTTCTGCACTTTTGCTTTACTTCCCAGCAAGTTTTCATACATTTGCTCACTGTCTCCTTGAAACTCTTGCTTCCTTCATCATCCATGAAGTGACTTTTGTCCAGGTGTTTCGCCTTCCCTCTGGCACTTCCTCTTCAATTCTCATAGTTGGTTTTTCCCTCTTTCCCCTTTTTTTAAAATGTTGATGTTCTTAAAGTTCCTTTTTTCTTCTTAAGCAGTTTTTTTTGGGGGCCATTTCATCCCCTTCCTTGGATTTAAGGATCATCCATGTTAACAATTCCCAGCCTTTTAGGTCTATCCTAGATCTCTCTCCTGAACCCAAGCCCATAGATACAACTGACTACTAGATATCTATATTTGGATGTCTCACAGGCATATTAAACATAGCACGCTCAATATGGCACTCATCTCTTCCCAAGTAAACCTGTTCTTCTGCCAGAATTTTCCCTCCAGAAAATGACAGAATGTCAATCCTAAAGCCAGAAAATCTGGGAACATCTTTAACTTTTCCCTTTCCCTCAGTCCTTGTATTTCTCATCTGCATCTTTTGATATTCTTGATTTTGTATTCTGCATAGCTATAGAATTCAATTTCCTCTTCTTCTCTCCATAGCCCCCAACCCAGTGTAAGTGACCATGAGCTCTTCCCTGGAACCTGCAAAAACTGCCTAATTCATCTTCATTCTATCCTCACTCCTGAAATTAAAAGAATCTTTCAAAATGCAGATCTGATTGTGCTACTCTTCCACTTAAAACTCTTCAGTGGCTTTTCATTACCTCTAAGTCAATGTTGTCAGGCCTCCTTAATCTTGCCCCTTGCCCCCCTTACCTCTACTGCCTCTTTCTGAGCACTCTCCATGTCTCCCTGTACTCTCCAGGCATACTACATTTACTTCAGTTTCTTGAACATTCTGTGTACCCTGTGGCAGGCACTGTTAATTGTCCCATTATCCAATCTGCCTTTCTTCTTCTTAGTAATAGAACCCATCCCATTCTCATTCAAATTTAGTGGTATCCATGCTGCTAGATGTGACCCTGTGACTGGGTTCTCACCAATGCAATGTGAGGAGGAGTGATATATCCAACTGCAATGTTACTTCCATAAAAGGAAGTTGATTGCCTTTTGTTTCCTCTTTGCCCCTTCCCTATGACTGGAATGCAGATGTGGAACTAAAGCACAATCTTTATGTGGATGAGGAAATGCACTAGGGCAATAGAAGGCTATAAAATGTTGTTTTGGTTTATTTTTGAGATAGAGTTTCACTCTTGTCACCCAGGCGCAATCACAGCTCACTGTAACCTCCACCACCCGGGTTCACTCAATTCTCCTGCCTCAACCTCCCAAGTAGCTGAGATTATAGGCGTGTACCACCACGCCCAGCTAATTTTGTATTTTTATTAGAGACAGGGTTTTACCATGTTCTTCAGGCTGATCTCGGACTCTTGGCCTCAGGTGATCTACCCTCCTCAGCCTCCCAAAGGGCTAGGATTACAGGTGTGAGCCACTGTGCCCAGCCAAAGGCTATAAAATGGAAGGAACCCAGGACTCTAAATGACCATGTAGTGGACAGTATATTCTGGTTGTTCATTGCAGCAGTTTAGCCTGTGTATTGGTCAGGGTAGTCTATGTTATATTGCAGTAATAAATAACCCCCAATGCTTAGTAGCTTAACACAATAAGCTACTTACTTATTTTTCACTCATACTACTAGGTTCAGCAAAGATCAGCAGAGTGGCTCCGCTCTTGTAGTCACTCAGGGATATAGCCTAATGAGGAGCTTCATCTAACTATGTGTCTTATGTGTCTTAATGAGCACACAGGAGAGAAAAGGAATTGGCAAATGTATTCTGTCTTTTAAAGCTTACAGCTAGAAGTCAGCCACATCACTCCACTCACAATCCGTTAGACAAAGCCAGGTTAAGGGTTAAGGATATGCAGACCTACATGTTTCCAGAAGGGAGAGAAAACCACCATATTTGTGACTAGTCCCAGTGACTATTTCTGCAACTTCATTAATACATCTTGGCTTGTGTTCCCCCTAGAAAAGCAACTTCTACATGCTTTGCTCAACTGTTTGTAGGATATGTTTCAAAATTTATACTTCAAGTAATTCACAAGACCGTACCTTCTCATTAATTCTTCCTGCAATCATTATCCTTGGGCTCCTAGAATAACTAGTTTCTTTGCATAATGACTCCCAAATATGTATCTAAATACCTGAATTCTCTCCAAAGTTCCAGTACTAGATTTCCCAGTGGCCACTACATGTCAAACTTCACAAACTAAAAAAAAATTGAATGTATTACTTCCACTTCCCCCTCTTAAATCTGATTCTTCTAACTGGTTTATATTTAATTTTGTTTCCTTTTGTTTGTATCTTTGTCCCCAGCCCCTAGAATAGTACCTGGCATGAAAAGGGGCACTATATACAAATTGAATTAATGAATTAATGCTGTCAAAATTTGATAATGGCTCCCAAAAGTGAAAAACTCCATTCCCCTCCTTACCAGCCTGCTGAGTCTGCCTCTGCACTCTCTCTTGCAGATGGTCCTTCTCTTTTACCTGCCACACTTGGCTATTCAGGAGCTTATTGCCTATGAAGCAGACTCTTCTAATAGCTTTCTGACAGTCTCATCGCCAATTTTTCTATTCTCCTGTCCATTTCACACAGCACTTCCATGTTAATTTCCTTAAAGTGTATGACTCATTTTGTCACTGTTCCACAATCCTATAAGGGGCACATATAGTATGTAAGTGATGTGCTACATTCTGAAGAGAAAACAGGAACCAGGTACGGTTGCCACCCTTGAGTAGCTCACCACCCCGCGGGGAGACAGATGTGTCTAAGAGATTCAGAACAGAGACAGCTGTGTCAAGATGGGAGGATCACTGACCTGGGGTGACAGAGGTGACAGATGCCGAATCAGCCACAGAGCCACACAAGAAGGGCATTTATCCCGTGTCCCCACAGACAATTAGACATCTTCCAGGACAACATTGGACAGAAATAGGAACAGATTCATCTTTGGAGTCAGAAAGAAAGAAGGAAAGGATAGGCACTCACTGAGGTTAGCTTAGAAGTGGGGACCAGGGAAGAAAATGGATGGTGATTAGATCCGAGGACTTCTGTTTTCTCTGATGGATGAGGCGAGTTTATTCCTTGAGGAGGACAAGCACTATGCTGTGGAGTGCTCCCTAAGACCTGGATGTGCTGCCAGCTGGTGGCTTTTGGTTCCCAGTCCCCGCTGGAAACGCCTACCTGTGTCCACGGTATGCAATCTAATTCTACAAACAGCTACTAATGTGTTGGGCATAGTGTTTAGCTATATTAGTAAGCTGCTGTTCCCCTTTCTCCTTGCAAATTTCTACCACGGAAGCCATAGTTTGACTTTCATGACAATGCTTAGATACACACTGTTCTCCAGGGGAGGGAGCCTGAAGTCAAATGAATTGCTGCATGGATTTTGTAAATTCATAGCAGGCCCAATTGCTTGGAAGCCATAGTACTTTTTATTTATAAAAGCCAGGCTTTTTTGAGAGAAAAAAATAAAAGAGCTTTTTTATTTTTTTAAGGGGAAGGGGATATTATTTTTGGAATTCTAAGAGCTTAACTTTGAATATAGAGCCAAAGCCTGGAAAATTGAAAGCATATATTTTGCAAATAAGCCACAGAAAAGGGAAAGATGACAAAATAGTTTTTGCCAGATGGCATCCTCCTCAGCACTTTTCCCACCCCCCTCATCCCCACCCCACACACACACTCATACCATCAAAAAGAATATCAGGCAGGACGATGTAGAGTTTTGTAATTTACTTTAAGTGCCTCTTTTGTGCAAGGCTCTTGGGGAATAAAAGACAATTCTTTTTCAGAAAAGAATCATCTAATCTGGCGAGGGTGATAGATAGGCCTCTCCACAGACACGTGAGGAGTGTCATTTGTCTTCTTCATACTGGCCAAGACTTTGCTGACTCCTGGCTCTGTGCTTAGACTTCCAGAGACTTACAGCCTCTGATCAGATCTTCTAGAAATTTCCATGCACCTTTGATGAATTCCCAGGGGGACTAGAAAAGCAACTTTATAGTAGAGGCAGGTTGTTAAGATCACCTAAATAAACTTGCCAATGTTGGGGCTCAGAAACCAATACCCCAGAATCTGACATTTTCCCATGCTGAACTAAAGAAGCCTCAAGATCTTTCTGACCTTCCCTCACTCACTCTCTCTCCCAAAACACAGGATGCCTTTATCTGCCTAAAGCAGCCCACCAAAAGGAACAATTGTTTTTGTTTTTTCTTCCTCTCCCTGTAAAACCAAGACTGTAACTGTTACAGTAGGTAGCTAGTCAAGCATGAATGGGGTGGGAGAGGGCTCCCCGACCCACCAGGAATGCCACACTGCCTCTCTAAAACGATAATTGGTCACAGCAGGAGCAGGGAGAGGCAATTTCCCTAGACACAAACTTGAAATTGGTCATTGGCAGCTTCTAATAAAATCTCAGGAATTGGGCAAGTGGGCTCAAGTATGCGCATGAAGAGACAAAATGGCAGCGTATGGCCTTCTGGGGGCATTCTACCGGAAAAGGGAAGAACACCACAGGTGAGCATGCATACAACTCCAGTACATACATGGCGCATGTTCACCTCCCATGTGTTAGCAGGCCACCACACATGCGGGCAGCCTACTCCAAGGAAAGAACCATGGAAAAAGGGACTCAAGACCCCAGAAGTATGCCAGCATATAAAACCCGAAAGTCAAAAGGTCAAATGCCACACTTGTCCTTCCAGTCACCCATGTGGGTCTCTTCTAAGTGTACTTTCCTTCCTTTTGTTCCTGTTCTTAAGGTTTTTTTAAAATTTTTTCTTTCTTATTTATTTATTTATTTATTTATTTATTTATTTATTTATTTATTTTGAGATAGTCTTACTCTGTTGCCCAGACTGGAGTGCACTGGCGCCATCTCAGCACACTGCAACCTCCACCTCCCAGGTTCAAGCAATTCTCATTCCTTAGCCTCCTGAGTAGCTGGGACTACAGGAATGAGCCACCACTCCCGGCTAATTTTTGTATTTTTAGTGGAGACGGGGTTTCGCCATGTTGGCCAGGCTAGTCTCGATCTCCTGACCTCAAGTGATCCACCCGCCTCAGCCTCCTAAAGGGCTGGAATTACAGGTGTGAACCACTGTGCCTGGTCACTGCCCTAAAGCTTTTTAATAACTTCCACTCCTACTCTGAAACTTGCCTCAGTCTCTTTTTCTGCTGTATGCCTGTCAGTCAAATTCTTCCTTCTGAGGAGGCAAGAATTGAGGTTGCTGCAGACAGGTAGTACAGATTCGCTGCCAGTACCAGTAACTTGGATATTTGCCGCCCCTAACATATTTTGATGCCATGTGAATTATACACTTTCTCCACCTAACCTATTCACACCTGAACAGATCCATTCACAGGATAACATATAAGTTAATTTCTGCTCCCTGATCCATTCATTCTCCCAGATCCCCTCAACCAAATCCTCCCTGCTCCCCACCTGTTCTGCTAGGATGATACACATGCGTCTGAACCACCTTGCAGGGTGGGCAGTCACTCCTGGAGTCTCTTCACGTGCATGTTGTGTACACGTTAAATAAATCTGTATGCCTTTTCTCCAATCCATCTGCCTTTTGGGAGTGAGTTTTTTAGTGAATATTGTAAAGCAAAAATAAGATTTTAAGCCCCCTCCCTCCACATGTGATTGAACCCCTCCTCTGAGCCAAGGGCATTCTGGAGTAAACCTGAAAATCCAGTTCAGGTCATAATAGAAGAGGGGTTTAGACATGCCTCATTGTACCCCTCCAGCATTAATAGCAACACAGACTTTAAGCCTGATAAGAAACATTTACAATCTATTTTCTCTGAAGCTGGCTACCTGGAGGCTTCATGTGCATGATAAAACCTTGGTCTCCACAACCTGTTATCTTAATCCAGACATTTCTTTCTACCGATAATAACTCTTTCAACCAGTTGCCAATCACCTATGACCTGGAAAATCTGCCTATGACCTGGAAGCCCCCCCTGCCCACCCCCTTCAGGGTGTCTCTTCCTTCCAGATTGAACCAATGTAAATCTTACATGTATTGATTGATGTATTATGTCTCCTTAAAATGTATAAAAGCAAGCTGTACCCTGAGCACCTTGGGCACATGTCAGCAGGACCTCCTGAGGCTGTGGTAAGGTCACGTCCTTATTCTTGGCAAAGTAAACTTTCTAAATTGACTGAGACCTGTCTTAGATATTTTGGGTTCACAACTTTCAAAGGGGAAGCTTTCCCTCAGTTCCCCTACACCAAACACCCGCAGAAATAGGGGAATGGATGAAGCTGAATTCCCCCCATCATTGGATAGATAAATAGAAAAGAGAATTGAAGGCTTTGAAAAGAGAAACCTACGCCCTTCAAATCAAGCAGTTCTTTTGGAGGGTAAAAAATAAAAATAAATAAATAAATAAAGCCCTTCGCAGTTCTTCAAGGCACGCTCTAGAAAAGACTTTATAGCTAAATAATAATTATTAGGCAAATTAATTTTAAAAATGTTTACATTGAGAGCCACATTATTCTTATTTTACACTGAGCACTAAAAAGGATTACCTTGAAATCTCCTTGAAATAGATCTAGAATTGCTTCATGGTTTTTAAAAAAAGAGTATCTGAAAGGCAGAAGGTTTTCTTTCCTTTTTTTTTTTTGCGGGCAGATTTGTGAGAAAAATGAAAGCCATGAAACTAGCTTTTTCTTCTCAAAAGATAACTAGCCCCCCTACACCTTTTTTTAAATACAGAATTTTAGTATTGCTCAAAAGGATATGGGCATGTCAAGTGCCCTTTGAAAAAATCCTTTTGATAGAAAGAAAAATAATCTAGACAGACCGGAGAACATCACAATTCCTTTAATCCTTAATAGTTACTGGAACTGAGAGAAGAGCTTAGAGTATTGTTAAAATTCCCCCAAGGAAATGTCAAGCTCTCACTAGAAAAGGCTTTTTTTTTTTAATCAACACTTAGGATTCTAAGAGAAGAAGGAACGCGAGGAATTTCATAAGCTATTTCAGTTACTTGAAATTTTGTGAGTCAAACAGAGCCAATTCTGAATACATGTGGAGTGGGTGCAGCCGGCGCCCCACCCAGATCTTCTCCATCTGGCTGCAGTTACTGTGAGTGTTGGCCCCTGACTACTCACACCGCCCCCTTCCCTAGAGCAGTGCCCTCAGCTGAATGGGAGCGTCCTTGTCTGGAAGGTTGCACCCCACTCAGGGACACAGGATGGGGCAGCTGGCAACTAATGACTGCCTGACACAGAGATACAAAAGGTTGGCCTCCGCCTCCGGATGAGACAAATTGTGGGGTGGCTCTGGCTCAGAGCTGTGGGTCCTGGCTGTGGTGGAACTCATCCTTGCTTAGCTTTCTTCCCCTGTCAGATCTTGTTTTCCCAATTCCCTTTCTCCCAGGAACATGCTTTCAACAGACCTCTTCACCAGAGTCCCTGTCTCAGGCTCTGTTACGGGGACCCTAATCTTAGTGCAACTCAGGAAAACCTGAGGCCCTCTTATGCCATTTTTACAACCTTCCTTCCTTCCTTCCTTCCTTCCTTCCTTCCTTCCTTCCTTCCTTCCTTCCTTCCTTCCTTCCTTCCTTCCTTCCTTCCTCCCTCCCTCCCTCCCTCCCTCCCTCCCTCCCTTCCTTGCTTCCTTCCTTCCTTCTTTTCTGAGATTCATTGTTAGTGGCTAAAGAATTTTGAGAGGGTTAACTTTTTAGCACTTAAACCAACACATCACAGGTCAGTATATACTCTGCCTAAATACAAGTTTCATCCTAATTAGAAAGTGCTAGTTTTGTTTTGTTTTGCTTTGTTTTTTTGTTTGTTTGTTTGTTTTTCTGCAAAATTATAACCTCTGCCATTGCCATAAAGACTCCAAGACTTCTAGCTTCTTCCATTCTCAGGAAAGCACAGAGGGGGTTCTGGAAGCAGGAGCCAGGGGTCTTTCTCTTTCTCCACTCCTGCATCTCATGGCCTCATTCCTTCTCTGGAATCCTGGAATATTAGACCTGCTGGCTCAACATTTCCCAAAGAATTCTGTGTTCAAGCACCTTTAGGGAACATCATTTATCTTATCCCCATTTGGGGGGAGTCACAATATTGTTAAAATATTAAATTTAAGAAATATCAAAGTAAAGAATCCTATTTAACTTATTGAACCCAGACTTTTCTAAACTTACCCATAGAATCCTATTTTTGTGGATCATAGTTGAGGAAACACCAATCTGGTCCAGTTCCTCATTTTAACACTGGAGGCCCACGGAGATGAGCTCCTTTGGGCTGCCAACTCCCTGAGTGACAAGCCACCCCAGCTCCACAGTAATTTGTAGTATCCTAGTGACAGTGCCACTCTCTGACTACACTAACGACATGCTGAGCACCATCCTGGGGGTTTGCTGCTTTTGCCAATCAACAGACCAGCTGCACATTCTCCCTTTGCAGGGTGACTTTCCATGGTTAACGACTCTGTGTTTGAAATGCGAGCTTCAGACCTCCTGTTACATGTGTATAAATTAGATAAAATTGACCCAGACCCAAGTTGACTAAACAAGAGACCTGTTTGCTTTTATTGTTTTTGTGGGGCTCAAAGCTGCCCTTTGAGGTCTTGGCGTGTGGGATCTCACCTGTTTGAATTCACAATAATTCTCTGTTCCATCAGATCTCAGTGACTTTGATGATTCCAGGGCTCTGTTTCTATCTGCGATTTTTTAAAGGCAATTTGTATTTTATAAACACTTAGTAATTCTAGATACTTTTCCCTCCTGGTTTAGATGATCAACAATCACTGTTTAATAACAGTTTGGCTTTTTGACCAATGAAGTCAAATGGAAAGGCTCCCATTCTATGAAAAAATGAAGTGTTTATACTCAAAATAACTTAGGCTTGTCTTTCAGTTCTAAGCATATGCAGAGGACTCAAGGCTCCTCAGACATGTGTCCTTACGTCTGTAGTCTGTATTTTTATAAATAAACTAGAGCCATGGGGTGTGTATGTATTTAGAAATAAGCCCTCAGGCTTCATGTGGCCTTTCCGGCCCAGCTGAGGGAACTAGCAAACAGCCTCTAGGGCTGGAAGGAAATCAGCCATTTTATACCCAGTTTAGTATTCAGCGTTTTATCTGGGTCTAAACAGAAACTATTTGGACAGCTTGCGTTTTCAGCACTCAAATCATCCTATCAGCCAGAATGGCACTACAATAGAGAATCCTAACAAGGTCAGTCTGCCCCACTGCTCCATTCCACTTAGAAAAGCCCTCACACACTTCACGAGTTCAAGGAGGGAAGCCAAATGTGCGTTTCTGTGTGGGCGCTAACCACAGTGCTGTAGACATCATTTCAGCTCAGCATCGGCAGCCTACAAATCCATCTGGGAAATTAGGGCCCCTCTCCCTTCCAATATCACAAACGGGAATGTCTCCTGACTTCCTGACATATCATCTTCCTGGGTCATTCTCCCTACGCACTGCATGAGGAGAGAAAAAGAGCAAAATGAATCTTCCTACAATTAGATGGAAAAACATAATAAAGTGAAAGAGGACCTTGTGTGCTTTGCTTTTGTCTTCCAGGCAGGCATGCCGTCATCTCATCTCTCTTCCTTTGCTCCTGGAGCAGATGTGGTTTGTAGCCATTAGCAATGCAGCCTCTCCCTTAGTACAACTTCAGGAGTGATTTCAGTCTACACACACACACACTCACACTCACACACACACACACTGACGTAGGGAGTGAGAGTGGAAGGCAGTATGACATGGAAGGGAGAATTAAGGACAGTGATTAATCCAGTCCAGAGTCGATTGTGTGACACTTTGGGTCCAATAGGCTGTGCCAGAAGCACCATGTTTCTGTGCATGAGAGGCCACTGGCTAAGGCACAACAGGCCCAACAGGCCCCAGCTGGAGTGACAGCTGGAGTGACTCCTCCCCTCTCCACACTGCTGAGTTTCCTTCCTGTTCCAACATAGACATGCCAACACCCTTCACTTTTAATTACACAAATGGAAAGTAAGTGCACACGCATTTCAAGAAAATCACTTAACAACTAAAGGAACAGATGTTGTAGCCTGAAAAGGAAGTTGTCATTTTGGTAAAGTAAATTTGTGTGTGTGGCCGGAGCTAATGCTCAGCAGGTGTGGGTACTGACTTCTCCAGGAAAATGTTTGTCTTCCTTGTGTGGAATTATTGATGGTTCCTGAGAAGGGAGATTCAGTTGTTGGCCTGAATTTGTTTGCTAGGGTGGCCATAACACAGGGCCACAGATTGGGTGGGTTAAGCAACAGAAATTTATTTTCTCACAATTCTGGAGGCTGGAAGTCTGAGACCAAGGTGTTGGCAGGGTTGGTTTCTTCTAAAGTCTCTCCCCTTGGCTTGTAGATGGTCATCTTTTCCTGGTCTCTTCATAGGTCTTCCCTCTGTGACTATGTGCTAATTTCCTCTTCTTATGAGGACATCAGTCTTATTGAATTAGGGCCCACCTAGTGACCTAATTTTCAATTAATTACATCTTTAAAGACTCTACCTCTAAATACAGTCATATTTGAGGTACTGAGCATTAGGACTTCAAGACATGAATTTGGGTGGGTGTACAAATCAGCTCATCATATCACCTGATAGATATCGATTGATAGGTAGACTTTTTTCAGTTTTTTTTTTTAAGAGATAAGGAATAGGAAAGAATCCATCAAGAACTGAAGCAAAAACACAAAATAAGTTGGACCAGGCTCATGGCATCCCCACCTAACAATGAGAAAGAGAATTGATAGTCACTTCTAAATTATGGTGTTAGTCATGACCAAAATGTACTCTTGTTAGACTGTTGTATTCAGAAATACTTTTCCTGTTGGGGCACACTGAGAGAGGATAACTTTCTAGGGGTAAAGGATGGGGATTCATCTGAAGGAATAGAATGTGCCCATTGTCAGTCATCTGAAGAAGTATTTTCTTCTAGAACATGACATAAAATATCCAGGGAAGCAAACCGCAGAGTAGCAGATTCTTATGAGAATTCAGTCTGAAGTCAAGATGCAGACCAAGATTTACCACACTCCCAGGGATGAGTCAGCCCCTGCTACGTGGACACAGCCCTGTAGCATTTATGCTAGTTAAGCCACTGGTTAAGAGAGCCTAGCAGCACCTTCAATTTAGCCAGTGAGATTAATAGCCACTGGACGTATTTGCCCAGTTGATAGCATGGGGTGAGCAGAGAATGAGGGATAGAGGCAGGGCTCTGGACCACGGGAATGCCAACTCCTCTTCTTCATTTCATCCACTTTCTGAGATAACATAGGTTTTACTTATTTTTCTTAATTTTTAAACATTTTAAATTGTGGCAAAATACACATAACATAAATGTTGCCATCTTAAAGAGACAGGGTCTTGCTATGTTGCCCAGGCTGGAGTTCAGTGGTTATTCATCTTTGAATTCTTGGCCTCAAGTGATCCTCCCATTTCTGAGTAGCTGGCATTACTGGCATATACCACTGCACTTAGCTTAACTGTCTTTAAGTATACAGTTCAGTAGTGTTAGGTATGTTCACTGTTGTACAACCAATCTCCACAATCTTTTTATCTTGTAAAACTAAAGTTCCACCCATTAACAAACACTCCCCATTTCCCTGGCCACCACCATTCTACTTTCTGTTTCCAGGAATTTGACTACTCTAGATCTCTCATATAAGTGGAATCATATAGTGTTTGTCTTCCTGTGACTGGCTTATTTCACTTAACATAATGTCCTCAAGTTTCCATCATATGTCAGAAACCACCACATGTCAGAATTTCCTTCCTTTTCAAGGCTAATACTCCATTATGTGTATACACCACATTTTGTTTATCCATGTATCCATCAATAGGCATTAGGGTTGCTTCCACCTCTTGGCTATTGTGAATAACAGTGCTATGAACATTGGTATAGAAAATATCTCTTCAAGACGATGCTTTCAATTCTTTTGTAAATATATCCTAAAGTGGAATTGCTGGATCATATGCATATTCATTCTTGACAGAAATAGAACCCATAGGAAGGGGGGAAAGAAAGGATTAATAGATAATATATAGATGGAAAGATAGATAGATAGATAGATAGATAGATAGATAGATAGATAGATAGACAGATAATAGGTACATGATAGATAATGGACAGATGATTGATAGATAATTGATTGATGATAGATAGATAGATAGATAGATAGATAGATAGATAGATAGATAGATAAGAGATAGATAGGCCAAGCACAGTGGCTCACTCCTGTAATCCCAGCACTTTGGGGGGTTGAAATGGGTGGATCACTTGAGGGAGTTCTAGACCAGCCTGACCAACATAGCGAAACCCCATGTCCACCAAAAATAAGTTAGCCAGGTGTGGTGGTGCATGCTTATAATCCCAGTTTCTTGGGAGGCTGAGGCACTTGAACCTGGGAGGCAGAGGCTGCAGTGAGCTGAGATGGTGCCACTGCACTTCAGCCTGGGTGACAGAGTGAAACCCTGTCTCAAAAAAAAAGGAAAAAGAAAAAGAAAAAAAAAGACAGATAATACAAAATCAGCTTGCATGATTATGGAGACTGAGAAGTCCCATCCTCTGCAAGCTAGATACCCAGCAAAGCCGGTAATGTGATTCTGGTCTGAATCCAAAGACCTGAAAACCAGGGAAGCCAAGAGTACAAATCCCAGTTCAAAGGCAGAAGACCAATGTTCCTGCTCGAGCAGGCAGGCACAGGGGACAAGAAAGGATACATTTCTCCTTCTTCTACTTTTTTGTTCTCTTCAGGCCCTCACCGGTTAGGATGATGGCCACCCACACTGAGAAGGACAATCTACTTTACGGAGTCCACCAACTCCAATGCCAGTCTCATCCGGAAACAGCCTCACAAGCTCAGCCAGAAATACTATTCAATCTGGGCACCCTGCTGCACAAATCGACATACAAAATTAACCACACAATAAAGTAATTGTGTTTTTCATTTTTTGAGGGCATTTATTTTTTAAACCAGATAATACTTTCACTGGATTCAAAAATCATAATGCTATAAAATGCTTTACTCTGAGAAGTCACCATTCATAACCTTTTCCTCATACCAATCACCAACTACAGCTAACCACACACGCACACATATCTATTCTGTATCACTCAAGTGTTCCTTTATACAAATGCATACTTCTATACTCTCATTTTCTAAGGCCAGAGTCCACTGTGGTAACAGGACTGGTGCCCCCATGATCTTCACCCCTGATACCATGTCTTTGAATAGGTTATATTACCTGGCAAAATAGACATGGCAGGGGGAATTAAGGTTATGGATCCTAAAAGAAAGAGATTATCCTGGATTAGAGTGGTAGGGGCACGCCAATCACTCAGCAGAAGGAGAGCCAGGAGAGAGAAGGCGGAAGTGGAAGGAAGTCGGAGATTGAAAGCACGGCAAGGACTCAGCCCACCATGGCTAGCTTTGAAGAAGGAGAAAGGGGAGGGTGAGCCAAAGGATGCAGGCCACCTGCAGATGTTGGAAACAACACCCTTCACCCAGACAGCCAGCAAGGACACAGGAACCTCAGCTCCACTTGTGTGGAACCGAATTCGGTCAACAACCTGAATGAGCCTGAAAGTGGGTTCTCCCTCAGAGCTCAGATAAGAGCCCCATCTGTCTGACTCCTTGATTTAGGCCTTATGAGACCCAAAGCTGAAAAAACCATCTGAGCCCACCAGACTTCTGACTTCTAGAACTAACTCTGGCTACTGCAGCCTGGAAATAATTTTTTACTGTGTTTCATCTGTTTTTAGCTCTGTCCATAGTCCCTTTACCTGACATACACTTTCATCTGTTTTTAGCTCAGTCCATAATCCCTTTACCTGACAAGCACATACATGTGTGTACAGCACTCACTACTACACTCTCACACCTTCTGCTCCCTCCAGGGAGGTCCAGGCCAGCAGCCTCTCTCTGTGAGAAGCACATACTGTATCATCAGGCAGACGTGGCCCCCATCACTTGCCTGTATCCAGCCAGTTCCGTGTTCGCAGCCCTCCCCGACACCTGGACTCACCTGCAGCCTCGCCTTTTCTAGGTGCCATCACTTTTAGACATCAAACGATTTAGCATTTCCTCTACTCTATACTTCTTTATGTCATTGATTTTCTTTGTCCAGTGAAATTAGGTCAATTTTTACTCTGTAGTTTGACCACGCAGAGTGACAGGCACCGGAAACACAGTGACGCATATTAGGAAGTTCACTAAACTACACCAGATTTGTCCTATCATCTTTGTCTTGGTCCTATGTTTTCCTTATTTATAAAGTAAAAACACTGGCTTAAGTAAGGGTGATCAATCATTTTTTCATCCTAACATATTTGAAGGATATGAAACAATCTTATTGACAACAATGGGAAAATATAGCATGATTGTTAATTCAAAAATTTTCAGAATCTCTGAGGAAAGGAAAAGTTCCCCCTAAACTGGGCATGGTGGCTCACACCTGTAATCCCAGCACTTTGGGAGGCTGAGGTGTGTGGATCATCTGAGGTCAGGAGTTCAAAACTAGCCTGGCCAACATGGTGAAACCCCGTTTCTACTAAAAATACAA
The DNA here is from genome assembly GCF_007565055.1 of Rhinopithecus roxellana. Taxonomy (NCBI): domain Eukaryota; kingdom Metazoa; phylum Chordata; class Mammalia; order Primates; family Cercopithecidae; genus Rhinopithecus; species Rhinopithecus roxellana. The sequence goes on from NC_044552.1 coordinate 125,055,343, forward strand.
AAATTAGCTGGGTGTGGTGGCGGGCACCTGTAATCTCAGCTACTTGGGAGGCTGAGGCAGGAGAATCACTTGAACCTGGGAGGTGGAGGTTGCAGTGAGTCGAGATTGTGCCATTGCACTCCAGCCTGGGCAACAAGAGCAAAACTCTGTCTCAAAAAAAGAAAAAGAAAAAGAAAAAGTCTCCCTAATTAGGATTGCCAGATAAACTGCAAGGCATACAACTAAATTTGAATTTTAGATAAACAGAAAATAATTTTTTAGTGTAAATATCCTAAATATTCAATGGACCATACTTATACTAAAAAATTATTCATTATTTAGCTGATATTCAAATTTAATTGGGCAACTGTTTTTTTCATTTGCTATATCTGGCAACTTACCCCTATGTAACTCTAATTCTCTTTTCTTGGGATATGCATGACTGAGAATCACTGTACGAATTTCATTCAGTAAAAATGTTTTGACTGCCAGGCACTGTTCTCAGGGCTAGGAATAGAAATTAACAAGCAGTCCTTTCGTTGTTGTTGTTTTGAAATCTTGTAGTGCTTGCGTTCTCATGGGGAGCTCAGGGACACAGAGACAATCAAAAAAAATTTATAAAAATATGTAGCATGTTATTGAGAAAAACAAAGCAGATTATGGAAGTGCCAGGGGGCAAGAGGAGGGATGTTATTTTACATAGGGTGGCATTTACACAGACACTGAAGGAAGGCTTATTTGGGAACCAAGATGATACTTTTTATCTCAAGGTTCTGCTCCAATTCATTACTTAATGACTCATCAAATGTCTATTAGGTGCCCAGTATGTATCCAGCACAAACTAAGTAGGGAGAAAAATACAGAAAAAGATACAGAAAAAACAATGTGACAGAGGCATGGTATCAGATCTCCTCTTTTAGGATTTTATAGACTAGGAGGGAGAGATTGGCAAATAAACAAGTAATTATCTAAGAAGTTCAATGTGCTTTGGGCAGAGGCCCATGGGGAAGAAGTGATACAGAAAAACTATGATCGCTCCTCTGAAAAAATTCCCAGAAAGCAGCATCACTGGAGCTGAGCCTAAAATGAGAGTAATTGTGTGCCAGGGACCGAGAAAGGACATTCCCAGCTACAGGGAGCAAACTGCTGGAGGGCCGGGAGCTGGAGGTCATTCAGCAAGGATGGGCAGGAGCTCCAGAGGGGCTGAGCCAGGGGCAGAGGCTGGTCCTCAAGTGAGAAACCTGTGTGTCACACTGAGAGTTCCAAATGATTTTAAGTGGAACAATAGGATAGTAACAATTACTCAAGCAACAAGAACAGAGACTGGGCTGGAGGAAGCCGGAGAGCAGAACCTAAGCAGAAACTTCCCTTAGCTTGAATTGCCTCCAGATTAATAATATGGATGGAACCAAAATGTGAGACACTTATTAGCAATATTGAGAAACTATTATGTAGGAAAAAAGTGGTGAAATTCAGTGTTGTAGTTTTTCTTCTTCACTTTGGCTACACAAATTTGACCAAGGATTCATTTAAATCTACCATTGCCTAACATTTCCCATCACTGCCAGTTATTACGTCATTATAGTTACCAAATGAGAATTCTCATGGCTTTAGTTCTCAGGTAATGCTCAACGGATAGTTTCATCAACTTTGGCCTCTTCAACAAGAGATGAACGCTAAAGTATACAACATCCATAGAAAGTCGTTAGAAAGTCATTATTTAAGGGCTTTTTCATATTGCAAATGTGTCCTTTCTGGAACAATTTGCTTTTTGTCTATAAAAAGTATTAAGCATCAGTGCATTTCACACTTGATAATTGGTTTTCTCTTGGCATGACCTTCAATCCACTACACAGGAGAAGATACCTACACTTTCAATTGTAAGATGATGTTAGGGACACATTTCTGCTGGAAGTGGCAGTTGCAATAGTTTCCACACTGCTCAACACACTGAAGCTTTGTGCCAAAGAACACCATTCGCAACTTTGACTCTTACCTTAAGTTATGTTTTATGTTATTTTGTTTTCTTTCTCAGAAAGAGACTCTTTCAAAACCTACAGCTGAGTGAAGCAGGTTGAGGAATCCATAATATGGTATACATTCAGGTATTATTGACACTTCCCACCTCTGCCGATGTGAACGTGCTGAAATTAATGTAACTTTTGCCTGAGCCTCTCCCAAGGCCCTGTACCTAATTTTATGTTCATAATTTTTTATCCTTGACGAGGGCCTCCCAAATTGTATAATATTCAGGCTCTATAAAAGCTAGATGCATGCTTCAGCCTAAGTAAATCAGACCACAACAACCTAGGAGCGAGGTCAGAAACAAAGAGTAGTTTTATGATTCCTTGGTTTTTGTTTTTTTGTTCTTTTGTTTTTTAGACGGAGTCTTACTCTGTCACCCAGGCTGGAGTGCAGTGGTGTAATCTCGGCTCACTGCAACCTCCACCTCCCAGGTTCAAGCAATTCTCCTTCCTCAACCTCCTGAGTAGCTGTGATTACAGGTGCATGCCACCACACCCAGCTAATTTTTTTTTTTTTTTTAGTACAGATGGGGTTTTGCCATGTTTGCCTGGCTGGTCTTGAACTCCTTACCTCAGGTGATCCACCTGCCTTGGTCTCCCAAAGTGCTGGGATTACAGGCATGAGCCACTACGCCCGGCTTTCTGATTCCACAGCAACTTGTCCTGCAGTCACTCAGTCTCCCTGAAATTCCTTCCAAATATCTCCAGGAATTCCAATAAGTATTTCATATACGTTTCCCAAGCTAATTCCCTTAGCTATGGCAGTTGTCATTTGACTCTGCCTGTTCTGCTTCACAATAGAGTAGGTCTTGTCACTGATGATAGGAAACATTGCAACTCTGCTGTTCAGATCAGCTTCGCTGCTGACACCCACCATGCCCGAGTCAAAGCAATTAGGGCTGGTGCTGAGCAGAGAGACTCCAACACTGGGCATTGCATCTTCCTACCCTTCCGTCACCACCTCCTGCAACTGATAGAGGTGCAAGTGCTTCCCCTGTCACAGCCCTTTTCAGTTTTGCAGGCAATACATCGCAGCCTGCTCACCAAATGTCTAAGGCACAACGCCCCAGGGGCCAATCTGGAAGGTAATCTGAGAGACAGACCTGAGGCATTCATTTAACCAAACTCTTCCCTCTCCTCCTTTGCCTTCTTCCTCAGGAGGACCATTAGTCCCTCAGGTAAAACACACTCTTGGAGATTCCACTCCAACAAACTTACCCAGATGTTCCTAAGCATGGAATCAAAGAACAAAGGAAAGCTATGGAACAACTGCAGAACCGTGCAGAGCAGTCGCAGGTGAGGCAGTTTACGGTGGCCAAGAGTGCAGGCTCTGGACTCGGACTGTCTGAGATCTCACCCTGGTGTTGCTATTTAACAGCTCTGAAACCTTCAGCAAGTTATTTAATCTTTCTGTGACTCGGTTTCATTACCTGTAGAATGAGGATAATAGTAGCATTTACTACATGTGGTTGCTATAAGAACTAAATGAGTGAATGTATATAAAATTGTTGGGAAATGGTACTCCATGAAAAAGCTATAGGAATATGGGTCACCTGGTTGAAACATGGAATAAATGCCTATCTTGAAATGGCATCTCTGCTATTTGCTTAGCATTTATTTACTTTTTAGAGCAAAAACAATATATACACATAAAAGAAATTAAGGCATTCAAAACATATAGAGTGAGAGAAGCATCTTTTCACCCTGGCCCCCAGCCAGTCAGATCTCCTCCCCAGATGCAATGCCACCATCAGTTTCTCGTGCCCCCTTCCGGGGATACACTACGTGATTGCAAGCATCTATGTAGGTTTCACTTGTTAACTGACAACTCTGGATCTACAAAAGTGACTGAGAGGGCAGTGATCAGCTCTCCTACAATTTGCCTTTAGGGAACGGACCATCTGGAGGAAGAGCCCATGAGCAACAAAACAGGGCAGAAAGGACACACAGCCACAATGAAGGAAGCCAGACAAAACAGAGTGGGAGGAAGCAGAAGCAATTCTGACTGGTAGAATCATTAGTGGAGAATGTCCCTGAGCCTAAACCACTGATTTCCTCCTTTTATGTGTATGTCTGTGCTAAGAAGTTCATTTAGAGTCTCATCCCCAAAGTATACACTTCACAAAAAGCTTTACATAGCCAATATGATGGGGCTCTGTAATGTTGGGTATATGCAAGTCACTATTATTAAAATTCAAATTATTTTACTTTTCTAAACTAAATTAAATGGAGCACTGAGCCCAGAGAACGATGCCTTAAAAAAGACCCTTTATGACTACAGTCAATAATAATTTACTGTTCATTTAAAAATAATAATTGAAAGAGTATAATTGTATTGCTCATAACACAAAAGATAAATGCTTGAGGTGATGGATACCCCATTTACCCTAGTGTGATTATTACACAGTCCATGCCTGTATGAAAATTTCCCATCTACCCCACAAATATATACACCTACTATGTACCCACAAAATTTAAAAATTAAAACAGAAAAAAAAAAAGACCCTTGGTATCCAGGCTGCCATGGTTCCTCGGGGGATGCTCTTTGTCTTGGTCCACTTACCTGGAGCAGCCTCACTCCCTCCAGGCTCTGGGTCTTGCTCACGACACAAACGGACTCTGTACTCTATTCAGGACCCAGGCCACCCCCACCTGGGCTTCTTCCTGCACCCAGAACCTGAATTTCCCCCCATCTGCAAACACACTAAAACCCTCAACCCCTTCCAGTGCAGACTTTTGTCTCCAGCCTTGACTCCTTCCAATCTGTTTTCCTTGTTGCAGCCAGAGTGACCGTTGTTTTTATCTGTCTGTTCGCTTGATCTTTAACAAGATTTACATTAATATAACATGGTCTCAAAAAGACATTCATATTAGTTAATGCTATTTATTTATTTTATTTTATTTTTTTGAGAGAGAGTCTCGCTCTGTTGCCCAGGCTGGAGTGCAGTGGCATGATCTAGGTTCAATACAACCTGCGCCTCCCAGGTTCACGCCATTTTCCTGCCTCAGCCTCCCGAGTAGCTAGGACTACAGGCACCCGCCACCTTGCCCGGCTACTTTTTTTTTGTATCCTTAGTAGAGATGGGTTTTCACCATGTTAACCAGGATGGTGTCGATCTCCTGACCTCATGATCTGCCCGTCTCGGCCTCCCAAAGTGCTGGGATTACAGGCTTGAACCACCGCATCCGGCCCCTGTAATGCAATTTATTTTAAGTTACCTGTGCAGTTTGAACCAAAAGTTGTCCATTACTTTAGGTTTAAAATAAAGAGGATTTGGTGGGTTTTTTTTTTTTAATCTATGACAAATGTGTAAAACTGCTCCCTCAAATACTGTTAAGGCAGGCAACATGAACCATGAGAAACTTACTTTTGTTTCACTTAGAAAATAAAACTATGTAAAAACTTAAAATTGATCCAACAAAGCTATTTTGTAATGTTTCCTTGCTGGTCTAAAAAATTTCAATAATTATAGTGTAGTCTCGGAGGTGGGAGCCCATTTGTACCCCGATCGTTTTTCATGGCTGCCACAACAAATTACCACAAACTTGGTGCCTTAAAACACAGAAATGTATTCTGTCTCAGTCCAAAAATTCAGAAGTCCAAAATCGGGGTGTCAGCAGAGCCTTTCCAAAGGCTCTAGGGGAGAATCTTTTCCTGCCTTTCTCAGCTTCTGGTACCTTCTAGCATTTCTTTGCTTGCAGCAGCATCATTCCAACCTCTGCCTCTGTCTTCACATGGCCTTCCTCTGTCTGTGTCTCTCTGTGTCCTGTCTCTCCTTTCTCTTATAAAGACATCAGTCTTTGGATTTAGGGCCCACCTAAATCCGGGATTAATTTATCTCAATATCCTTAACTAATTACATCTGCAACGACCCTATTTTCAACAACAACCTAGGAAACAATCTCATTAGCTGTCCGTCTTTAGTTAACATTGCATGTAGACTATGTGCCTACCTACATCAAGATCCAAGTAATTTCCTTAATGAGTTGACACATCAGTTCATTTCATCTGCTGAGGTCAGTGAGAGAACTCAACACATTGGCTATCGATATTTCTGATTTTTTTTAACTTTTTTATTTTTATTTTTATTTTCTTTTTTTTTGAGACAGAGTCTCACTCTGTCACCCAGGCTGGAGTGCAGTGGCACCATCTCAGCTCACTGCAAGCTCCGCCTCCCGAGTTCACACCATTCTCCTGCCTCAGCCTCCTGAGTAGCTGGGACTACAGGTGCCTGCCACCACACCTGGCTAATTTTTTGTATTTTTTTTTTTTTTAGTAGAGATGGGGTTTCACCGTGTTAGCCAGGATGGTCTCGATCTCCTGACCTTGTGATCTGCCTACCTCGGCCTCCCAAAGTGCTGGGATTACAGGTGTGAGCCACCTTGCCTGGCCTGATTTTTATTTTTTAAAGGACATTTTTACCCTAGTTACTCCAGGTCTAGAATAGGTAATTAACTAAAGCACTAACAAGTGCAGGAGAAGCTAAAATTTACCTCTCCCAATCTTAGATCTTAGGTGGGAAAGAACCCTGTATCAAAAGACCCATTAACAAGAAAAAAAAAAAAAAACAAGTTTATTAACAAGTTTATTAGTTTATTAACATGCATTATAACACATTATGCAGGAGACACCTCAATGAAAAGTAACTCAAACCGGTGGTTTCAAATTCTGCTTATATATCATCTTCAATAAAGAAAATACATTTGTAGAAAAATAACAGGATGAAGGAAAGTGGATTTAGTCTTCCAAGGTGGGAAACTGTAGGATGGTAAACAGATGGAGAAAACTAATGCAATAAGGTTGGTTTACTGATTCCTCTGGTGCTGTCTCTGAGCTGCTAAGGGTCTACAGTTGTCTCCAGTAAAGGAGAATTATATCCTGTCTTCAGACAAAAAAGGGGGCGTATATAAAGTGTTTTCCTCCTGTTGCTGCTTATCTTTAGCTTAAAAAATTTTTATCCCAAAGAAGCATATTTTGGGGTGACATATTCTGATTTTCCTCACACAGATACCTTCTGCTTTCAAACGTGCATTGAATGGTATGCCAGGAAGTCACGGAGCCCAGGTTTCAGCTCATAAGCAGAGAATGATTGAAGGGTGGTAGAATATAGAATGTGCCACCTCAAAGTATGCCACTTTGGCATAAGGAATATTTTGAGTTAAAGGCACATAAAAATAAAAGCAGCAGGTGCAAGAAGGATGCTCTGACCCTACCTTTTTCTTTCCGAAAGCAAGAGCCAAAACCCCCATATGTGCAATTCTTATACCAGGAGGAAAATAACATTCTTATCAAGGACAGGAAGTTGAAAGTGAGGAAATTTTGTAAAACAGACCTTGTTAAACTCACTCATATCTTCCTTTAGCCTTTCCACATAGTTTAGTTACTGTTTCACAATTACCACTTTATTCAAGCTAGTATAAAAGCATTTAGGTTTTGCCATGTTGGGTTTTCATTTCCTTATGAAGCACTCCCATATCACATAAAACTTATATTAAATAAACGTGTATGCTTTTCTGTGTATCAGTCTTATGTCAGTTTAATTTGCAGGCTCAGTTGAAAAGCTCTGAGAGGGCACAGGTAAATTTGGCCTCTCCTCTAAGATCTAAAACAAATTTGATCGTACCACATTGCTGCAAAAACCTATTGATGATATATATGCTCACTGCTCATAGGACAAAGACCTAATGCCAAACCAGGACCTGCATGGTCTGGGCCTTGGGTCTGACTCTAGTCTCATTTCTGGTCACAGCCTCATTAGCTCTCCGTGTCCCAACCACCTACATCTTGTTCCTCAAGGGTGGCATGCCATCATGCAAGCCCCACCACAGGGAAATACTCACTTTTCTCTGTCAAACAAATGCTACCCCCCTACTCCTTTCTCCTTTTCCTACCCTGCAGCTCTCAATAGTCCTCATTTTCTTGGAAGGCCTTCCCTGACCTCCTGGCCAGGCCAAATCCCTGACGACGGTTCCCACAATCTCTTGCACCCCTTCTTCATGGCCCCTCTCACAGTCATGCTTTTGTGTCTATTTGAGCAATTATCTGATTAACATCAATAAACCCAATAAGGGTGGAGATCCCGTCTCTTTTGTTTTCCATTGTGTCTCCAGCATCCAACACAGAGTCTCACCCACAACTGATATCCAGTATACATATTTGTTGAATAAGTTAACAAGCACAATGATCACCCTGCTCATCTGCGCTTTTTTATCTCACTTCGTTGGGTGGTATCCATAGATACAGTCACGGGCATACCTGCATTGGATTCAGGGCAAAAATCCTTTGGTAATCTAGGCAGCTTTGTTCCCACCGAGAAAATTATAAACCGGAACAAAAGCTGAGGTTTGAGAAACGAGGACAAACACTGCTTTTGCACAGTCAATAGAGATTTTCACAGCATGTTCCCATCTTTTTTTTCCCCCCCCTTTAAAAAATTAGTTCTCTACTATTGCCTGAGTCGGAGATATGCATTGGAGAGGAACAATGAGGAATTGGGCAGGGGGCCATGGTGAGTAGCAGGATATGATATCAGGTAACAACTTGTGAGCCATGTCCTCAGAGTCCCCCTGTCAGGCTATATCTGAATTGGTCACATCTTCTCCGAAAGCAGGCGTCCCCCTTCTGTGCACGCTGACAGAGCCTGGTGCTTTGCAGAGTGCCTGCCAACTCCCAAGGAAGGTTTTGTTGGCAGAAGCACCAGGAAGTCTTGGTTTCTTAAAGGCAAGCAACCCACTGTTGAAATTTATGTTGGCCTTCAACTGCCACAGAGACAATCTGCTGAAAAGTTTATTTCAGGTTGAAATGAAAAGGAAATGTCTTAAATGAATCCAGCTGTTTGTTTCAGTTCTCATTTTTTAACTAGTTGAACCCAGCACATTGATTTTCAGAAAAAATAAGATTAAAAGGCTGCAGATGTATACAGCCCAGGGTATTGATTCTGGGGGAAAATTCAGTCAAATAATCAAAATGTCATTTCTGGGTAAGAGTCCTCATCTTTTTGGATTTTAACAGGAAAATAATGGAGCCCTTCAGCAGACTGGAGAGGAAATAGACGGTAATTCTGCTGTTGCTTGTGAGCAAGTAACCCATTAGAAACTGGAAGTAGAGAAATCCCTAAGGGAAAGTCTCTTTTCTTGTTACTCTCCAGTGTTTTCAGTTTTGAGCTCTAGACTGTGAAGGAAAAGTAGAAACACTTTTTTTCATAACATTAAAAAACTGTAATGCAATAGTTCTTAAAATGCAGATTTCCAGGTCTCCAAATCATGAGTCTCTGATTCAATTGGTCTGGCGTGAGAGCCAGGAACCTGTATTTTATTTTATTTTATTTTTTGAGATGGAGTTTTGCTCTTGTCTCCCAGACTGGAGTACAATGGCTCCATTGCGGCCCACTGCAACCTCTGCCTCCCAGGTTCAAGCAATTCTCCTGCCTCGGCCTCCTAAGTAGCTGGGATTACGGGCACCCACCACCACACCTGGCTAATTTTTGTTTTTTTTGTTTTTTTGTTTTTTTTTTTTTTAGTAAAGACTGGGTTTCACCATATTGGTCAGGCTGGTCTCGAACTCCTGACCTCAGGTGATCCAATGGCCTCAGCCTCCCAAAGTGCTGAGATTACAAGCATGAGCTACCACATCCAGTCAGGAGCTTGCATTTTAAACTCCTAGCTCTCTGAAAGCTAAGGAGGTCCTTCTGAATAGGTATCTCAATGATTCCCAAAACTTTTTCTTGCCATGGCACACATTAAAAATGATAGACTTTGCCTAGCATACTGGAATAAACAGACGGGATTGTTTCTAAGGTTTTGAAGGCCTTGATTATCATGGTAATTATACTGATAATAACTGAATTCTACAGAGAGTGAAGCAAATATGGACTTTGCCAGAGGCCAGGACTTTGTCCCCTTCTTTCTCCACTGACTCCCTCACAGGCTTCCACACCTGCAGCCACCCACTAGCCAAGCACCCCTGAACTGCTGACTGAACCTGGACTAGGGCTAAGGCTGGGCCAAGAAAGGGAAGGGACTAGGCCACCCAAGAGGAAGACAGTGAACCACCTTTTTTTTTGGGGGGGGGGCGGGATCCGGTTCCGTCACCCAGGCTGGAGTGCAGTGGCACAGTCATGGCTCACTACAGCCAACCTCCTGGGTTCAAGTGATCCTGCCACCTCAGCCTTCCGAGTCTCTGGGATGACAGGCATGCACCACTACACCCAACTAATTTTTTCATTTTATTTTTGTAAAGATGGGGTCTTGTTTTGTTGCCCAGGCTGGTCTCAAACTCTTTGGCTCAAGCAGTCCTCCCACCTCAACCTCCCAAAGTGTGTGGGCCACCGCGCCCAGCCTCAACTTTTTTTTTTAGGTAGACTTTTGATCACCAAGTTGTCATACAATTACAAAGTTGTTAGCAATTTCTGAAAGGGTATTATTGCTTAAAATAAATCACTCCTTTTTTTTTTTGAGACAGTCTTGCTCTGTTGCCCAGGCTAGAGTGCAGAGGTGTGATCTCGGCTCACTCCAAGCTCCGCCTCCCGGGTTCATGACATTCTCCCGCCTCAGCCTCCAAGTAGCTGGGACTACAGGCGTCTGCCACCATGCCCAGCTAATTTTTTGTATTTTTAGTAGAGACAAGGTTTCACTGTGTGAGCCAGGATGGTCTCGATCTCCCGACCTCGTGATCCGCCCAACTCGGCCTCCCAAAGTGCTGGGATTACAGGCGTGAGCCACCGCACCCGGCTTAAAATAAATCACTCTTACATAAATAATACCTAGTTCTTAACTGGGACAGATTGTATGTAGACCAAGAGCAGGCAGATGAGGGTGCACACCACTGATTCTCAACCAGGAGGGATTCTGCCTTCCCCCTGCCCCATTCAGGGAGACATCTGGCACTGTCTGGAACCATTTCAATGGTTGCTACTGGCATCCAGTGAGTAAAGTTCAAGGCTGCTACTAAACACCCTTCCAGGCAGACCAGCTCCCCACCGCAAAGAATTATCTAGCCCAAAATGGTCACGGCGCTGGCCTTGAGAAACTCCGCCTTACATGAACATGTGAGAGGAGAGAGTGTGTCCCAGAGGAGTTTTTCGTTTCTGTGAATGACACTGTCCGGCTGAAGAGATCACATTTTGTTAAGGTGAAGTCTGGAAAGAAATGCAGGTGTAAATATTGTCTGTAAGTCAATGTTCACATAGTGTTTCAAGTTCAGTGCTGCTGGTAATTGTTTGGACCTCTGAATTGGTGACTGTGTCAGCCTAACTGCAAACCATTCCCCCGGGGACCTGGGTACAATGGCTCTTAGGGCAAAATGCAGAGCCACATGAGCAAGTGGCAGTACTGTGACTACTTTTTGTTTTGTTTTGTTTTAAGAAACAGCAGCATTTCACAGGAAATAAGCATTAAAACTGGTTGGAAAGAACCTGTTTTCTTTGCACTGACTTATAACCTCATATTTAACCCACACTAGTTGATTCTTCTGAAAGACATTATGGAATTATTTGCTTTTAGAGTGAAGACACAATGACTGCAAAATAAATTTGCCAAAGGAAATCCTAGTTGCTAAATGTATTAATAAAATCAGTAATGTGTATTCATGAAGAAAGGCAAAAGCCCTCAATTAGACTTAAAATTTCCAAATCGAAACCTTGGACTCTGACCCCTGTGCATCTTCCAGGTCTTTCTGTCCACCTGGAGCACAGTTACTGAGACATTAGCATATTCCCAGACAGGCCTCGCCCTGCCATGAACAACCAAGGGGTCTCAGGGAGATAAACTGGGTCCTTCTCTCTCCGGTGGCTAATCGCACTGTGCACCAAGCTTTTTTGATGTGGCTACTCAGCAAAGGGTTGGACCAGCCTGCAGGAGAGAATTCCTTTACAGCCTGAGCATAAATAGAAGCAGAAGACCTTCTGTTGCTGGGCTCACCCACATCGCTTCCCTTTGAATAGATGCCAGAGCAGGTTGAAAGAGAAAACTCGAACTCTGCTCCTTTTCTTTGCTACCATTTTTGTTTTTCATTTTTACCCCTCAAGCCAGAAGGTGCACGCTGTGCTTTCCTTTCCCTTTCTCTCCCTTCCTTCCTTCCCTCTCTTTCTTTCTCTTTCTTTCCTTCCTTTCTTTCTTTCTTTCTTTCTTTCTTTCTTTCTTTCTTTCTTTCTTTCTTTCTTTCTTTCTTTCCTTCCTTCCTTCCTTCCTTCCTTCCTTCCTTCCTTCCTTCCTTCCTTCCTTCCTTCCTTCCTTCCTTCCTTCCTTCATTTTTTTTTTTTTTGGAGATGGAGTCTCACTCTGTCCCCCAGGCTGGGGGGCAGTGACACAATCTCGGCTCACTGCAACCTCCAGGATCTCCCAGGTTCAACCGATTCTCCTGCCTCAGTCTCCTGAGTAGCTGGGATTACAGGTGCATGCCACCATGCCCAGCTAATTTTTGTATTTTTAGTAGAGATGGGGTTCCTTTCCCTTTTCTATCCAGATGAACTTCCTCCACTAGGTCCATGCCAGGAGGACAGACACAGTGCCTTCCTTCTTTCTCACTTCAGCCTCAAGGCTAAACTTAAGGACGTACACAGCGCAGGAGAGAGAACTCACAAGAAGAGCTAAGGAGAAAGATAATTTTTAATACTCTACTTATATTAGGTATGATCATCACCTTTTTACAGATAGGAAATCAAAGTGAAAAAGACTTAAATTACATCGTAGGTGGTGGAGACAGGGTTTTATTTATTTATTTATTTATTTATTTATTTATTTATTTATTTATTTTGAGATAGAGTCTTGCTCTGTCCCCAGGCTGGAGTGGAGTGTAGTGGCACCATCTCGGCTCACTGCAACCTCCATCTCCTGGGTTCAAGCAACTGTCCTGCCTCACCCTCCCAAGTAGATGGGACTACCGGCGTGCTACACTAATTTTTGTATTTTTAGTAGAGATGAGGTTTCACCATGTTGACCAGGCTGATCTCAAACTCCTGACCTCAGGTGATCCACCCAGCTCAGCCTCCCAAAGTGCTGGGATTACAGGCATGAGCCACTGAGCCCAGCCGAGCATGTGTTCTCCTATGGAAAAACACTAGTGGGAGAATTAGAGTCGTCCTTTCATTAACTGTGTGACCTGTCTTTGCCTCAGTGTTCTTATCTATGAAATGTAGATGATTATAATGATGCCTGCTTTCTGGGAATGGTCTAAAGATCAACTGAGTTAGTACATGACAGCATAAAAATATGACGCAAATATCAGGAGGAAGTATTTTTGTGATACATTTGGTACCCACCACATTGGTGATGAGAGAACTGACCCTTATATTCAGGAACTACTGGCTTTTGTGTGTTTCTTTTTCTCCTTTGCTTTCGGAAATTATGCTGCCTAATTAAAATCTCCATTAACTATGTATGAATGATTAGCCTCTGTAGTTATTATCTAAAGAGATATTGCTATAACAACTTTGACTTTTAGACTCCAGACTAAGTGTTTGTTCAGAAAAGAATATTTCATTCCTAATAGCTGCATGTGGGACTGGTCTAGTCACTGCAATTACCACTAAAAGCAAATGTCATAAAAAATTAGTCTCTGTAAGTAGAGTGTGAGTTTTCTTAAAAGGAGATTTACTTTACAATTAGACTTTGTTTAGTCTATTATTAACAGGATTTCATATTACCCTAGTATGTGTCATCACCCGCCTTCTCTGGAAACTCTGATCGCAGTCCCATTATCATTCCTTACTTTGTTTTGCATTTATCATCTCTATTGCATAGTTAATACTTAGGTTACTGGCACTACCTCACATAGTGGACACCTAATGAGACCCCCTTCCTTCCTCAACACTTCTTCTGTTAATAAGACACTTCTTTATCAAGGGGAATCATTTTCATGTGGTTAGAGCTAAATCTCCAAAAAGCCAGATCCCCTTCCAACAGTGACTGGTTCAGGAACAGGCACATGGCACAACCTGGGGAATAAGGCTTCCCAGGGACTTTTCTGCAAGAGTTTTCCAGGGAAACATCTCCAGTGGTTCCTGAGTGGTAGAATGTGAGCCTTTCATTTGTGGCAGCCATCCAGCCAAGTACCTGGGGAACACTTGCCCAAAGAATGAAGCTAAGCAGAGACAAAGTGCTATGGTTTGAATGTGTCCCCTCCAAGTTTATGTACCAGAAATTAATCCCCAGTGCAATCATCTTGAGAGGTGAAACCTTTAAGAGGTGATTAGGCTGTGAGGGCAGAGAGCTCGCATGAATAGATGAATGTCATTATTGCAAGAGAGGGCTCATTATCATAAGAATGGATTTGTTATAAAAGTTTGGCACTCTTTTTTTCTCTTCTCTTCTCTTCTCTTTCCTTCACACATGTGTGTGTGCATGTTCTCTTACTCTTCCACCTTCCACCATCAGATGACACAGCAAGAAGGCCCTTACCAGATGCAAGCCCCTTGACTTTGGACTTACCAGGCTCCAGAATTGTAATAAATAATTTTTAAAAAATAAATCCAGCAGTTTGTGTTATTCTGTTATAGCAACACAAAACAGAGTAAGACATGAGGTGAGATTTAAAAATGGAACCAGATCTCTGAAAGAACATCAGAGCTCTTTGAACTCACCATTTGTTAAAGATAGCTGGCCCTCTACTTCCCAGTTATGTATCAAGATATTTTGCCCCTACTTTTAATTTTGTTTATTTTGTTATTATTTGGGTTGTGTTTCTGTCACTTGCAACTGAAAGTATACTGATTAATTCACAGCCCAATTGAAAATCTCTGTAAAAGTGATGTACATGTGTAAATCTTGTGCCTAATGTCACAGACATAACTACAGTAAGTGGGATGCTGTCAGTGAGGATGGTCTCAATGATCAAGGGGCTTCACAGGCTCATTACCTGCTGAAGAAGAGGCATGGTCCCTGGGATTACTAACCAGCCCCCCCATTCCTTCTTCCTCTAACTCTTTCATGGAGGCTAACCTTGGTTTACCTCTTAGATTTTGTATGCTACTCTGCATTTTTACAGCCCATTGGAACTAGGAGACCTGAGTCTTTACTCCTAATTCTTTGTGTGATATTGGGAAAGTCACTTATTCTCTCTTGGCTTCATATTTTTTAATCTATCAAATAAAAATGATGGACTAATCTCAGAAAATCGCATGTAATCTTATGAAATCACTATGATTCTTTTGCTGTAATTGGTCCCTGCAGTTGTCTCATCTTCTTCCCACATAAATCTTAAGCTCTTCACATGCAGAAATAACAATTCAGTCTTCTTTTTGTGTCCTCAGCACATTGGCTTTTATGTCACTTAGAATATTTTAGTTGGCCAGATTTAAATGTTTTTGAAACAAACATATTTTGTTAATAAAACAATTGACAGTACAGTGATAAGAAAGTAGTGCAATTCTTCATTTCTCCCAGAGAAAAGGGAATTGAGAAATTCAGAAATCTGCAGTTTATTAGAGTAAAATTTCTCAAACTGGTACTAGTAGTTGGAACAGAGATCCCATAAAATATATGAAAGCATAAACCACAGAAGAATAATCAAGGATCATAATTTCTTAGCACAAGATTACTTAACATATTTGTTTTCAAAAACATATTCATCTTTCCTGATTATAGAATTAGTAACATTAATTTTTTGAGGTTTGAAAAAGAAAAAAGAAAATAAAAATCTTTTGTAATAATTTCACACAGAGAAAATTAATAATTAGATCTATTCTTTTCAGTCATTTGAGGGATAACTGCTATTTCTGGGGGATCCCCAAATTGGGAACAAATGGTATGCTTGCAATTTTTTTCATTTAATATAGTGAACACTTTTTCGTATCATTAAATAGTCTTTGAAATCACGATTATTGATAGTTGCAAAATATTCTACCATGTGGACAAACCATAATTTATTAATGAAGTTAACACTTAGGTCATTTTTAATTTTTTCTTATTATAAATAACACTCCTTTGAACTTCCTGGTATATAAAATCTTTGTGTGCATCCTCTCTTATTTCCTTAGGTGGCATTAATTGTAAATACATTACTCATGAAAAAGAATTGAGATATTTAATGGCCAAATTTCTTGAAAAGAATTTCCTAGTGAATGCAGAAACCATATCTATGCTGTTTGTTGTAAGGACCCTAATTGAAAGCCAAGGGTAGAACGTTAATGTGCAGCTTAGTTAAGGCAATTTCAAGGGAAGCATCAATGATGTATTCTTTGTCATGTACCTGAAAAATCTGGCAGAAATATCTTAAGGATTAAATGTCAGACTGCTATGGGTGTTCAGAGGTATGCTGTCTGTTCAATGTTCATTCCTACAAAAGTTTCACTGTGTTATTTTATTATCAAAAGACATTAATAAGTATTTCACATCTATATCTTGCTGTATAATTTACCAGGCACTTTCATATATGCTTTATGCTACATATATGCTACAACAAATGTTGTAGGAGGCATATTTTAACTCGTTCCTAAGTAAAGTAACCACAGATCACCATTACCTTTCAGAAAAATAAATCTCATTATGTCAAACATCATCCCCTCTTTTTGAAAGTTTCTGTGATGGAACATTGTATTGCATGTATTTTTACCTTCATTGTAAAATCTTCCTTTGGAAAAGCACTCTCCAGTAAACAGCCTAGGAAACTTCCAGAGCTGGCTCCAAGCCCTATCTCTTCCCTCTCTTCCCACCTTACCAACTTCTTCCTGCCTTCTGACCCAGCCATACACTGAATACCACCCCATGTGCACTTCCTCATGCCTTGAAGGTCTCTCCTCACCTTGCCTGATAAACTACTACTGAGGTTTGTAGATTGTTTCAAATGGTAATTCTGCAAGGAATTCTTTTGAACTCGTGAAGTCACTGGTTTTTTTATTTAGAGTCTAGAGCCCTCTGTTCAAATTATTCCACTATTATAACACGAACGATATCACTATTGTAATGTATTTGATTACCTGTGCTTTTCTCCAACCAAACTAAGCCCCTTTGGAGCAAAAATAATCTCTTAATTGTCTGTAATCCCAGCACCTTGCATGCTACCTGGCACACAGTAGGTGCTTAATAAATATTTGTGGAATGAGTGAGTTCAGGGACAGGCTTCATCCTCAAGGTCAGCTGATGTACTCTAGGGATCCAACAGAAGCCTCAAACCATGGCAAGAATGAAAACATCTGGAAAAAAAGCACTGATACACAAATGCACACATCTGAGTTATTCTATTTATATTCTCCTTGCCTACTTAAAACGTTTTGTAATTTGTTTTTGTTTTGTTTTGTTTTCTGAGATGGAGTCTCGTTCTGTCACCCAGGCTGGAGTGCGGAGCACTGCAACCTCCGCCTCCGAGGTTCAAGCAATTCCCCTTCCTCTCCCCGGTAGCTGGGAGTACAGGACGCGCCACCATGCCCAGCTAATTTGTCTGTATTTTTAGTGGAGGTCGGGTTTCACCATGTTGGTCAGGCTGGTCTGGAACTCCTGGCCTCAAGTGATCCACCCACCTCTGCTTACCAAAGTGCTGGGATTGCATACGTGAGCCATCACGCCTGGCCCAAACGTTTTATAATTTGAAGCAAAGTTGCATTTTTATAGAGCTGAGTCTTCAAGTAATTCTCTAAAATAATAAAACTAAAGAATAAATTTCACATGACATATCGTGGAAAAAGCCCTGGGCTGAAAGCCGTGACACTTGGTCTTTGTATTGCTTCGGCCACTGTTTAGCAATTAATTAATTGTCAAGCACAGCCCCTCTCTAGGCTCAGAACAAGGAGCCTGGATTAGGTGACTCTAAAACAGCTCCCAATTCTATTAACTGACTATGAAAACACCCCGATCTGTTCCATATAAAATTGATTCATTTATATTCTTTCATGATTTGGACTTTCTCATTATTTTTTGTCACCACAAACTTTCATTAAAATTATCTAATTCATATTTGTTAAGGGTTTTTCTAGATCTAAAAGGCAAAAATAAAGTATTGCTTCTTGGAGTCTCCTTCTGAATGTCTTCCTCTCTCTAAATTTCTGTCTCCAAATCATTTCTCTTTGCTCAGGCCAGGAGTGTAGGACTTCCAGCTTAGGGGTATGTGAAGTGGATCAGGCATGGTTTGGAATTTCCCTAATGGACAAAGAATTCCTCGGGAAATAGTCACCTTCTCTGTGCTTTAGCCAGATTTGCCAACCTCATATGTTGTAACAGAGTCAGTTCTAGCCCAAATTGGCTCCAGAGCTGCCTAGGGCACTGATCTACAAATGCTATTAAATCATAAATAAATTAATAACTTAAATTTAGTAAATGTAAATATGTATCGCCAGGCATCTCAAGCTCTAGACATGCTTACCTACATACCTGAAGACATCAAAATTGGCTCTACCATAACTTAAGTGGTCAGTGCATTTATATGAGAAAAAACAAATTGTCCACCAAGTATTTTTGCAAGGCACACAACAGGCTGCAATGCAGGCCTCCCCATCTGCAGGCCTTGCCATCACTGTTAAGTCAGGCAGTAGATGGTTACCTAAGGTCAGCAGAGCCATATAATTGAACTTCTGAAAGATAATAGTACATGATTCCATACCGGTTACAAGAATGAATCACTTACTTTAATATCTCAATTTTGGACAGTTTACTATGCCCCCAGGTAGTTGCCTAGTTTGGAAAACTTGCATGTAATAAATTTATCTTGAACATTTAAAAAGCATACAACCTCAGTAAATGTAAAATTAACTTCTCTATAGTGATGGTTAATTATATCTATCGACTTGATGAGGCTATGTTCCCCAGTCGTTCTGTCAAACCCTGATCTAGATGTTGCTGTAAAGGCATCTTTCCTATGTGATTAATGTTTAAATAGGTAGACCTGGAGTGAAACAGATTACACTCCATAATATGAATGGGTCTTGTCCCATAGGGTGAAGGCCAAGGAGCAAAAACTGAGGTTACCCTGAGAAAAAGGACTTTGGTCTCAAGACTACAGCATAGAAATCCTGCCTGAGTTTACATATGTTTCCTCACTTAATTCTCACCATAGTTCCATGGGGGCAGGGGAAGCATATTACTCCACTTTTTACAAATGAAAAATCAAAATTCAAAGAGAGTTAGTAATTTGCCCTATGATGAATATGTTAGAAGCAGCAAATCCCAGGTTCAAAACCAGGTCCCCCTGACCTCAGAGTTCATGCATTTTCCAACCCCTACGTGGTTATCCTCCTACAAACAAAATGTACAGAAGAGCACATTCACAACTTACTACTTGTATTTAGTGTTCAGAAGTTTGACTAAGGCATATCACAGTATGGATTTCTTTGGGTTTACCCTGCTTGGAGTTTTCTCATCTTCTAGAATCTATAGATTTATGTCTTTTGTCAAATCTGGGAAGTTTTCAGCCATTATTTTTTGACTTTTTTTTTTTTTTTTTTTTCAGTTTTACCATCTCTCTTCTCTCCTTTCCTACCTCCAATGGGGGAAAAAAAGTTACATCTTTTATTATAGTCTCCCAGGTTTCTGAGACTCCTTTCAATTTTTTTTCCATCTATTTCTGTTAATCAGACTGGGTAATTTCTATTGTCCTCTCTTTAGTTCACTGATTCTTTCCTCTGTCTCCCCCATTCTGCTATTGAACCTATTCATTAAGTTTTAAATTTCAGGTATTATATTTTCCTGTTTTAAAATTTCCATTTGGTTCTTTATTATACTTGTAAAATATACTTGCTGAGACTTTTATTTCTTTGCAGAGATCTGCAATTTTTTCATTTGTTTCAAGTTTGTTCATAATTGCACTTTGAATCATTTTTTATGATGGCAGCAGTATAATTTTTATCAGATAACTCTAAACTTTTTGTCATCTTGTTGTAGACATCTGTTATGGGCTGCATTGCGTCCCCCACTTCAAAGCTTTTATATTGAATTCTCAACCTCCAATACCTCAAAATGTAACCATACATGGAGATAGAGTCTTTAAAGAACCAATTAAGATTAAATGAAGTCATATGGGTGGGACCTAATCCATGTGACTGTATTTGGAGACAGGACCTTCAAAGAGGTGATTACATTCAAATTAGGCCAATAGGGCAGGATCCTAATCCAATATAACTGGTGTCCTTGTAAGAAAAGAGACATCAGGGATGCACGCTCACAGAGAAAGTCTATGTGAGGGCACAGCAAGAGAGAGTCACTTGCAAGCCAAGGAGAGAGACCTCCGTAGAAACAAAACCTGCCAATACCTTGATCTTGGACTTCCCAGCATCTAGAACAGTAAAAAATGTGTTTAAGCCACCCAGTCTGTGATACTTTGCTATGACATCTCTAGCACTAATACACCATCTATTTATGGTCTTTCTTCATTACCTTTGAGATCTTCCTAGGTTTTGGTATAATGAGTGATTATCAATTGAAATCTGGACTTTTCCGGTTTTATCTTACAGGACTCCAGTATAATGAGTGATTATCAATTGAAATCTGGACTTTTCCGGTTTTATGTTACAGGACTCCAGATCTTAGTTAAATTTTGTATTTTAGCTTGCTTTCATTGACGCACTTCTAGCAAGGCAAGGGAAGGCTCTGCCCCATTACTGCCTGGTAAGGGAGGAAGTTTAAGATTCCCCCTTGGTCTCCGTGATAGTTGATTCTGGATGTCCATTTGACTGGATTTAGGGATACCCATATAGCTGGTAAAGCATACATTATTCTCAATGCTTCAGTAGACATTGAGCTCATCCCTCTTCTGCTGAAAGGGAAACCCAGGTGGTGTGTTATTTGACTAGAATGATTGGGCTCCCCCAGGTGTGTCTGTGAGGTGTTTCTGGAGTAGATTGGCAGGTGAGTCCGTGGACTGAGTGGAGAAGATTTACCCTCAATGTGGGGGTAAATCCATCCAATCAGCTGGGGGCTCAGGTGAAACAAGAAGGCAGAGGAAAGGTGAATTCTGGCTCTCTTTTCCAAAGCTGAGATGCCCTGCTTCTCCTGCCCTTGGATGTCAGAACTCCAGGTTCTCTGGCTTTTGGACTCTGGGACTTGCATCAGTGCCTCTTCACCCCAGGATCTTGGCCTTCAATCTCCCAGTGAGGTCACACCATCAGCTTCTCTGGTTCTCAGGCCTCCAGACTTGGACCAAGCCACACTACCAGCTTCCCTGGTTCTCTGGCTTGCAGACGGCCTATTGTGGGACTTCTCAGCCCCCATAATCAACTGAGCCATTCCCCTAATAAATCCCTTCTAATCTTTTTCTCTAGGATGTATGTTCTAGAAGACATATGATACATATAGAGAGACAGAACATATACACATATATATCCTATATTTATATATTACATATCCTATATATGCTTATAGATAGTATAGTATATATAAGTACATATACACTTATATATCCTATATATGATATATACACACATATATACTGTTTATATAACTCTGTGGAGGCCTCATTAGGCCTCCACAGATCTTCTGTAACTGGCGGATTGGTGTGCCTCATTACTTCTTCCCATACAGCTTCCACTGACCCCACAAGGAAGTGAATGACCTCATTTCCGCTAGGCAGTGGTGGAAGTCCTGTCTCTCTACCAGGCCTCCTCTGATACCACCCCAGCAGAGGCGGGTGCAGCACCTCTTCACTGCCGGGTTGTGGTAGAAGTCTAAGCTTTCCACATGACCTTCAGGGATCCTGCAGTGTGAGAGGGTCTCATTACCACACAGTGGGAGCGAAAGCCTTATTCCCTACCCAACATTCTCAGACACCACCTTGGTGAAGGGCTTGGGGTTTTAAAGCCTGACAAGAGTAGAAGTCGAGGTGCCCCCTTAGCCCTTTGCTGGTGTAGGTGGGGGTGTGACCACAGATTTTTCTGTGGTGTTTGGCTGGAGTAGAGTGGATATTATGTAAACATTTCCTGTTTTGCGAGGTTGCTGCTTTCCTGGTTCTTTGGTTAGAGAGAGTGGGCTTTTATCAGGGCTGTTTCATGTGTCCTTGCAGGCATTTCTAAAGTGCCAGCTTCTTCACCTCCTGGACTGGATTTGATGAAGCAAAAAGAAAACCTGAAGAACTCACCACGGTATCATTTCTTGTGTGCAGAGGTCCCTATGCAGTATGCCGCCTTTTCCCCACCTTTCACAGTCGTCTTATGCCTGTTTTATATATTAATAGAATGTCCAGGGCTTTTAGTTGTACGTGGCAAGAGGAATAGGGAAAAATATGTCTACTCCATATTCCTAGAAGCAAAAGGGTTGATCCATTTTTGAGCACCCGAAAAGCCAATTTATCAAACAATTTTATAAATAACTTTAAGCGGAAGAATAATCACTGCAGATCTTCAAAATGTTTTTCAACCCGTATCTGTGGGCACTTTGACTTAACCTAATCCCAGCCTACCACCATCTTTTTGGATTTCTCTCTCTTTTTTACATTTCTTTTCAATGGTCTTTCTCTTTCCTCTTTAGAGAAAATCCAACAAATTATCTTCCCCACACTTCCTTGACATCTTAGTGAAGTTTATCAAGTGTCTGCCATGTGCCTAGCATGGCAAACTGTGTCCTGCTGAAATTTTCCTTCGCAGAAGGAGGGAAAGCTGCTGAGAAAACATGGAAACACAGAAAGAGGAAAGTAAAAAATACCCAGGGAGTCTCTGAGTTTGTGTGTGTGCATGGGTGAGGTCGCAAAAGGGGAGCAAACCTCCCACCTCCTACAGCTCAGATGACTTATCAGTCAGAGGTCAGTGTTATTAGCAACTTTTTGTCCTAAAAAATATGGATGTGACTTTTTTAACCAAAAAGAGGCTAATGCAACTCTTTAAGAATGGAAAAACATTATTTGCTGATGCAATGACCCTCCCATGTGACCCAACTCCTTTGTCATCCTTTCCTCAATATTAAAATCCTCATTACTAATGTGAAGATGATTAGCATTTTATTTATGTACTTACCTTAAAACTGTGTTTCTCAGGGTTGGGCACAGGGGCTCACGTCTGTAATCACAACGCTTTGGGAGGCTGAGGATTACTTGAGGCCAGGAGTTCAAGGCCAGCTTGGACAACATAGTGAGGTCCCCTCTCTACAAACAATTTTGAAAACTGACAGGTACAGTGACTCGTGCCTGAATTCCAGCATTTTGGGAGGCCAAGGCAGGAAGATCACTTAGCCCAGAAGCTTAAGGCCAGCCTGGGCAGCATAGCAAGACTCCATGTCTACAAAATATTTTAATAAATTAGCCCAGCATAGTGGTGCGTGCCTGTAGCCCCAGCTGCACAGGAGGCTGAGACAGAAGGATCACTTGAGCCCAGGAGTTCAAGGTTACAGTGAGCCACAATCACACCACTGCACTCCAGTCTGGGTGACAGAGGAAGACTCTGTCTCTAAAAAAAAATTTAAAGACCCCATTTTTCAGTTTTTCCCCATCCAGTTTTCAGTATTTAGAAATCCTGGCTCTGAGGGTCAGGTCCTGAAAACTGCTCTGGGCCCCCCACCAGCTTTATTTACAACCCCACACAGTTCCCACACAGCTACAGATGGGTCCTGAGGCCTTAGTCTATCACAGATTTCTTTCTGGAATGCATGAGGAGTGACCCAGATTTTTCAAATGCCTACAATCTCCTTTGAAATAGCAGCTGCTTCAAAGGAAAGATCTATTATAGAAAATACAAACAAATATTTCAGCTGGGTGCTACTTGGAGATTTCATAATTTGCCCCTTACTACGATTTTTTCATTGGCAAACAGAAGGCATTCTGTCACCGTGAAGCATTTCAATTGATTAGAGTTCAGCATCACATAGCTAAAAGGCAAAAATAATCTTACCATTCATCTAACTAAGTAGATCAGCCAGAACGCTTTATAAATACAACTCAAGAGAGCTAAGCAAGCTGTGATAGGAGATAAGACCTCTGTAACCAATTGCAAACACTGCTAATTTTTCTAAGCCTTTGGTCAAATCATTTTTTTCTAGGTACTGCCTTAGAGAAAAAGCCCTATTTCTAAATTTCTTCTGGAAGTGTGATTTAAAAACAAGAAAAAAAATCCATCTTATTGAAAATTTCTTGCTGTCGTAGGCTGTTCCTGAGACACCCCCTGACTTCTAACAGAAGAATATACCCTTTAGACAGATTAATTTTATAAACTATGACTTTTTAATCTTTATCTACACAACTGCACTGGGAATAGTACCTTGAATTCATTATGTTTTTCAAATTAAATTTAAATTGATGAATTTCTCATGCATGCTGTACAAAACCATCTACTCTATAATACTTATTTGTTAAATATTTGCACTGTGCTTACCAGACATCACAAAAGGCAAGGTTGTTGGTTTTGACTGGTGCCAAAAGATTTTTTAAATGAAAAATTAAGATTTAAAGAGACCGATAGGAAAAAATAATTAATCCCATCTGGAACTCAAGTCCACTGTTGGTAAGTAAACTATATGAAAACCAAAATTCAATCCATCTTTAGTATAGGCATGTTCAAATTCTATTTACTATTTTATATAAATATTAATACTTCTAACAGCTTCATTAGGGGAGAAAAAAATTCCTTCCCATTATCTGGCAGTGTCAGGTAAAAAGCAGCACGAAAAATGTGCATTTGAAGCATCATCTAGCTGAGCACTTGGTGACTTTGCCTGGGCACTCAGCTTCATGAACACAGAGTCAGCATTTTAACCTCTGCCTGGGAATATCACAACCTGGTTCACCTTCCTGGCTCCCTCCTTATCTTGGCATCACCCCATCTGCTCTGCTGGCTTGGCTTAGCCTTAGCCTGGTGGGCTCTCTGGTCCTTTTCAGGACACGATGTCTAGGAAACCACTCCACTCCACCCCACCTTGACCTTGACTTCAGTCCCTGGATGAATTCCCTCCCTTTCCCTCAGAGTGGGCCTCACTCAGGGCTGCAACCTCCACTCCTCTCTCTCTGCAGCCACCATCCTCACGCAATGGATTGATCACTGAGAAGCAGGTAAAACTCTAGAAAATGAACTAACAAGCACTTTAGATCAGAGAAATGGACAGGATCAGAAATCGCTGGTGTACATCTTTTTTCTGGGATGAGAGGTGCAGATTGTTGAATTCTTCACACTCAGTTCATGACACATTATCATCAAAGATCTCTACAAGGTTCCCCTTTTGTGTTGTTAAAAAAACAGTAAACGAATTAATTACTTTTTATCTTATTACCATAACCAACTGCTTTTCCTCAACCCCTTTATGAAAAACCATTCTGACATGTGTACATGAATTTTTTTGTTAAGTGCATTGCTACAAAATTCGCATTGGTGTGTGTGTGTGACAGAGAGGGAGTGTGTGGCTGTGAGTGTGTGTGTGACAGAGAGAGAGAGAGAGTGTGTGTGTGTTACAGATCTCATTCTGTTTCTTTTCTCACTTGGGATTATTTTTAAGCTCCATTATGTAGCTATGTATAATTCAATCTGTTACTTTTAACTACTGCACGATACCCCATGTGCACGTTCCCCACATGGATTGTACTCACTCTCCTAGTGTTGGTCACCCAGCCTGCCTAGAACTCCTGCCATCACAAATAACATTGCAAACATCCTTACATGTCTCCCAAATGAAATGTCGTGATCATTTCTTTAGGTTTATACTTGAGTGGATTTCCTGGGGCATCATGGGCGGTAGACGCTATCGGTGCCATACCCACGTCTCCTTGTCTTACTGCAGGCCAGGCCTCCTTAACTGCCAATGGCGAGCACCTGCCCTCTCATTCTCAGCAGCCCTGAGCCAATGCATGAGGAGCGTTGTATATAAATACCCCAGCTCTTTTGCCCCTTGGATGGGAAAATTGGGAGACTCTTGTTCTACACTGGCTCCTGGAAGTCCCCAGTTAAGCTCCAGTGACTCACAGCGGAACTTGCTTGAAAACATGCCCTTATTGAGTGCTTTCCCTTCCTACCAGCATATCCTGGCATCATCTCCTGAATAAGCCACTTCCACTTAAATCCTTATCTCAGAAGCTGTTTCTGGGAGAACCCAAACCAAGACATAGAGGGTATGTATCTTTACCTTGACTCAGTAGTATCAGGTTGCTCAACCGAATGACTGCCTGGATCAGGCTCCCAACTGCAATGAGTCGAGTGCTGCCCAAGTCCCTCATCCTCTCCAACACCAGCAACGTCTAGCTTCCCCATTTGTGCCCATGTAACTGGCTTACAGTGATATCTCACTATTATTTTCATTTCTATTTCTCCAATTGCCAACCCTTCTGAACTTTTCTTCTGTCTTCACCTCTCTGTGAAACCCTGCTGCGATGGAGACAATAATAACAGCGAGCACTTAGATCATCCTTGCAATACTCACACCACATTCTTTGACTCACTTAATCATGACAGCAACCCTAGGTACTATTCTTATCATCATCTGCATTTTGAAGATAAGCCAAAGCACAGAGATGTTAAGTGATTTGCCCAAAGCCACATGGCTACTAGGCAATAGAGCCGGAGTTTAAGCCAAGATTCAGGCTGAGAGTCTCTGCTTTGAGTCTTCTCTCTCTGCTACCTTTTCCTAATCAATATTTGAAAAGCCTGTCCCTCTTCTATCCTTCAGAGTCTCCTATTCCTCGTCCTGGTAAATGAAGAATGCAGGGAGTGAGTCCTGGAATTGGGCACGGAACCTCTGCAACTGCACAGTGCAAAGTATACCTGGTCAGCGCAATCATTACAGAAAGAAATATTCTGCTTAACTAAATACTCTGGCTAATGGAAGATGACATGACTATCAAACTGAGATGTAAAAAATAATACCCTAAAGAGATATAGTCTGTATTCATTTTCTATTTCTGCTATTAAAATTGCCACAAATTTAGCGGTTAAAACAATACAAATGGATTATCCCATGATTCTTTAGGCCAGAAGTTCACACGAGCTCAATGGTCCCAGAGATTGGCATCAAAGTATCAGCTGACCCAGACTCTCATGTGAAGGCCCTGGGGGAGAATTTGCCGCCAAACTGATGCAGGTTGCTGGCAGAATCATGTTCTGAATTCTTGTTTCCTCGCTGGCTGAGTTCTGGTCTTTTCCCTGGCTGGGAGATGTGACCTTCGTCACCAACATAAGGCCACCTACGCTACCCATCATGCTGCAACCTCCATCCTCAAACTAGCATTAGTGCATCCCATCGCCCTCACACCTCTAATCTCTCTGACTTCTGCTTCTGCTGCGTCTCTCCTGACTTCAGTCACAGAACGTTCTCTGTGTTTAAGAGCTGTGCGATTAGGTTGGGTCCACCTCAAAAATCCAGGATAAACTCCCAATTTTATGGTCGGTTACCTTAATCACATCTGATATGTCAGATAATATATCCACAGGTCCCAAGGATTAGGACATGGATGTCTCTGGAGGGCCACTGGGACATCACAAGGTTTTAAGAATCTGGGGTCACCATTGCAAATTTCAATGGGGGTAATAATAATACCTACTTAGAGGATGATTATGAGAATTAAGTAAGTTAATATTTGTAAAGTGCTTAGAACAATGTCTGGAAAGTACTATATAAGTGCTTGTTGAATGGACACATGGATGGATGAATGAATGAAATAAATGCTGGAATAAATGAAGTTCTGAATTTACTTTAAAGATTAGAAGTATAGGTGGCTAAGCTGAATCTTTTGTCATCTAACAGCAAAAATGGGACGTATTAAGTAGCTTACAGAACTGATTTACTTTAAGGCCCAGTTAGTCAATAAATCTCTGCTCTGGCGTGGACTTCGGGATAGATAATCCCACACGTCACATCATACACTGTGGGTTGTCTTAGAGCATTTACGGCCCTTGCCTTGGTATCCATAGACATACAGATTTCCTGGAAGTTGAGAAGTAGATACAGGCTTTTGTCTACACTTGATGGAAACTCTTAACTTCCATATTCCCATAACTTTCCACAGTCCCTTTGCTGTATTCAGGACAGAGATAATGAACAGAGAGACCGTAAACACTAGGCTATTTTCTAGTTTCAGAGTGCTTTCATCTCCTGAAGCAGCAGCATGATAAAGTGAATTTGAATCTTGCCTCTGCTATTTACTGGCTATTTGTTTTTGGAAAACTTCCACATCCTAGATACAAAATGGAGTTAGTAATAACCGCCTTCAGCTGCTGTTAGAACTATAACCAATGTAATCTCGCTACCTAGTGGTGCCTGGCACATGAAATAGGGACTCAGAAAATGGCTACTATTATCATAACATTATTTCTAGGCATGCCAGGTAAAATACATGACGTCAGTTAAATTTGAATTCAAAAGAAACAATAAATACTGTTTTGTACATCCAAAATATTGGGTGGAATATAATTTACACTGGTTTTATTTGCTAAATCTTGCAACTCTATTTCATTTGACCCTTATGACACCATGGATATACATATTGTTCCCACTATTCGGGAGAGGAAACTGGAGCTCAGAAAAAGTGTTACAAAGTGATCACAAATACATTGAGAGATAGAATCTGTTTTGCTTTGTTTTTACCAAGATCTTGTCCTCGCCTCCAAAGGAAACTCATGCTTTTCTCTCTTTATCTTCATCCCACCTCCAAGATGCTTAACACAGCCACCTAAACATAAGTGCTCCATACATAGACTGTTGACATGAACAGACAAAGGAGTAGCATGGAATTGTTATGCTACAACAGACCCTCGCTCACTCCAGACAGGAGTGCTGCCGCCTCTCCAAACAGGAGAACTGACTTGAAACAAATGGAAAGAGATGAGGTGAATGTAAAAGAAAGATGAACATTCATTCTACTCTTAGTTCATACTGATAGAGTGTTATCTTTCGGGCAATATTTATTAAGAGTCTGCTGTGTGTACCCAGAAATGAGCTTGCTCCCTGTAGGTGTGAAGTAGGTGGACAGGGAGGTATCTTGAGTAGATCATTAAGATCCTCAAGGTCAGGAGCCAGGACATTTTCTTCTGTTTTGCATTGTGGCCACATATCCCCAGCTCCCACCTGCATTATTTTAACTGCATCTTGTTCCTTGTGTTTTATTAGTGTCCTCGCCAAAAAGCGAATAGAGGAGCTAAAGTTCGAACTAAGTATTGACTACTAACAAGTCATTCCAGTTGAGGTTTAGGTTGTCTGCAAGATTTCACTAAGCCAGGTCTGAGTTATAACAGCCACCAAAGATTTGGCCTTATCAGTAATGATATCATGAAGGAGGTGGAAGAACTTTAGACGCAGCTTTGAGTTACTCTCTTTTGGAGACAAGCCAATTTAAAAGAAGTCACCATAAACCTAGAGTTCAGGGATACATCTCTGAGATCCTATTGTAGGCAACCTCCAGGAGAAGTGTAATTTCCACAAAGCATCCTGTCTCAGGTCCTTTTTCAGTCTCTTTGGAAGAACTCATATTTCTTATTTCTGCAATCACACACACAAAAAAATTGTTTCCTATAGTTAAGTACATACTCAGAAAGAAGAACACACTAGTGCTGAGGCCTTCTGTAAGTTGTTAACTCACGTGGCTACAACAGGAACCCTTCCATAAAGAGAAAGGAGGCCTTCAGATTACCACTGCACCCAGAAGCCTTTCTCTTCTCTTTCTACCGTACATCTTGCAGACTTTTTCACAACCATTTCCACAGCCTCTTTCTCTTTTTTTTTTTAACCATTGCAATGGTACCCTTTTCTACCTATTTTAGCTTTACTTACATTGATTTACTTGGTTTTATAGAGACTGAATTCGGAGTATTATTTTTAATCCTTATGAAAGAAAGTCCCCATTCCCCCTTTCTATATTCATAACAGTCTGATCTGGCATCTCCTTGAGAAGGAAATGTCTACACGGTGCGAAAGTGCTTACAGCAGCCCGAAGAGAGCCAGGCCAGCCGGGCCAAAGGAACTGCCTATTGACAACACCTGTATCTCAGCTCATTTCTACACACATAGGCTGGAAATGTCTGCCATGAAATTTCAATTGTTTACTTTTTTTTTTTTTTTTTTTTTTTTGAGACAGTGTCTGGCTCCATCACCCAGGCTAGAGTGAAGCGGGCATAATCACAACTCACCATAGCCTCAAACTGCTGAGCTCGAGCGATTCTCCTGCCTCAGCATCTCAAGTAACTGGGACTACACGTGTGCACCATCACACCCAGCCTCAATTGTTTACTGTCTAATAAATCAGCAAATCATTTAGCTCAGGAACCAATTTTTCCTTAAATCAGTTTCTCAAAGTGGAGCCATGGAGCCGTGGACCACTTACATCAGATTCACCCTGGGATTCTTACATAACAGGCAGACTTTGGGGTTCCACTCCAGACCCACCACCAAGTCAGGCTTTTAAATTAAAAGCGAGTTTTTAAAACCTTGCCTCAGGGAAGGTATTCTAACTGTGATTCTAATTGAACTTGATGACTTATTTCCTCCATTGACTAGCTAGTATTGCCTAGTTAATAACCACCTCTGACTATATCACTTAATTACACTCTCTGGGCCCATGTACCTAGGTCAAGAAGGGATCTGGGAGCCGTATAGTGGCCACATCTGAGAGGAACCCTGGGTAGTGCCAAGGATCCACCCAGGCTGGGTAGGGTCAGTCATCTGTTGCAGCACCAAGTCGCATGATCTTGTGATTTCTCTATAATGTGTTCAGTACCTACAGAACCCTCTAGACTGAGGCAGCCTCCATTTAATCCACTTTTGAGGAGGGAAGATAAGAATATGTAATGCCACACAAAGGAAATGAGAATTATAGAAAGCAACTGAAGTAATTTTAGCAAGCATATATATGCTAATATACTGAAACTACAAATTGAATCTCCTGTGGTTTTTCTATAAACTTTCAATCTCCCCTCACTGGAGATTAGTAAAATCATTAGCCGGATAGAGCGAAAGGAATTATATTTTTTCCTGGTCTGGTCTGGATTTTCTTTCTTTGTCTAACATCTGCATTGTGTCCTGCTTCTCTTCTATTTAGACTGCTCTTTGCTGGAATGGTCATTCCTCATTTTTTGACAATACCAGCGTTTAAACACTTCCAGACTCCCTCGAATGTTCAAAGTCTAGATCCTACATGCTGAGATGGCATGAATTGGATTTCTGTGCTCTATCTCACTCTCTAATCAAAGTACTTCCCCCAGAGTTCCAATCCCTCTGAAAAAATGGTTTTTTTTTTTGTTTTTTGTTTTTTGTTTTGAGATGGAGTCTCGCTCTGTTGCCCAGGCTGGAGTGCAGTGGCCGGATCTCAGCTCACTGCAAGCTCCACCTCCCGGATTCACACCATTCTCCTGCCTCAGCCTCCCGAGTAGCTGGGACTACAGGCGCCCGCCACCTCGCCCAGCTAGTTTTTTTTTGTATTTTTTAGTAGAGATGGGGTTTCACCATGTTAGCCAGGATGGTCTCGATCTCTTGACCTCATGATCCGCCCATCTCGGCCTCCCAAAGTGCTGGGATTACAGGCTTGAGCCACCGCGCCCGGCCGAAAAAATGTCTTTTCCTGGAGGAAACAATGCAGTTCTTAGTCTGCCCTTTGGCTCCGTGCCTCCTAGAGGTTGCCTGCCACGGTCACAGGAAGACTGCAGGTCTCTTCATTTTACTAGGTGAGTAGACATTCTAGGTTGAGACCCCTCTACTCTGAAAAAATTCCCAGTTACACAAAAACCCTTGCATTTTTTTCATATTTCCTGTTATCAAACACTCTCCGAGTCACCTGAGGTCTTTCTGCCTCTGTCAGGTAGGCCATATGCCCCTGACCTGCATAACCCTCCCAACCTGTCTGCAGGTAAAAGAATGAAGTGAATTATCCCTTCCTGAGGGGCATAGTACACAGGTACCCAGTCTATGACATTCTGCTTTTAGGAAGAGCAGAAGTTGGTGGGAAGCTTCTTCGTCTAGTGGGTGTTCTGCTATCACAGAGCAGCCCACGAGGTGAGGCATAGGTCCATCCATGTGGTTCGTGTTACATGCAGAGATGTTCATATGTTATATGCAGAGATGACGCTGCTCCTGTTTGCTGTGTGTGATAGAACAAACTCACAATCCAGGAATGTTCCTAACAGGAGCTTTGGATGCATGAGAAACAGGCAGTACAGTTGAAGGAGGCTCTTCTATTCTCCTCCCTTAGGAATAAGTTTAGTTGATGCTCATCTGGTTCAAATAAAGATAATAATCATGTAAGTATTAACATTTTTATTAAAATTTGAGCTATTGTTCAAATCAGATAATGATAATAATAAGTAGAAAGATAATTTTACTTGGTGCTTTATAGGTATTGGGGGACTTAAAATGAAGTCCTCTAAAGTAGAAGCTGAATTTTAAACTGTCCTTGGATTTTGTTCAAATTCAATTTTCAAAAGAATGAGGTGCCACAAATTTTTTAAATCACTCTGGAAGATTAGTCTTTCTCAAAAATTGACTATTCCTCAAGGAAAACATCCTATAATGAAAGGCAATAAAGATCTATAATTGCGTGAAATGAGACTTTTCTAATCAATTTGGGCAGGGAACTGAATCAACTTGAAAATCCTGGCCTGCAAATTTTTGGTCCTCCAGCTAAATAAAGCACCAGTAGAGCCATTTATATTTGCTATTGTTTTTTAACCAGAATTATTTTGAAAATAGAAATTACATAGGACTGAAATATCAAAATAGAAACGTGATGCACTAGAATAACCTGCCTTGGGAAAGAACAAAAAGGATCATTCTTGATTTTTAAAATGGATTTAGCTGTAGAAATATCATCTCCCTCTATGCAGGAAACAGAGACATACATAAGTGTGACAATGGATCCGAGACACTCATTTATTCATTCAACAGATATTCATTTGTACCAAGAATTGGTCCAGCCAACACATGTAATGGCCATTTCTTTTCTTTAGTCTTTTGGATCAGATACCAATAATACATGCTAGCCAAAACATTTCCAAAGATAAAGATGTTTATAAAGTAAAATTGTTCGGCTGGGTGAGGTGACTTATGCCTGTAATCCTAGAACTTTGGGAGGCTGAGGCAGGCGGATCACTTGAGGTCAGGAGTTCGAGACCAGCCTGGCCAACATGGCAAAATCCTGTCTCTACTAAAAATACAAAAAGTAGCTGGGCGTGGTTATGGGCGCCAGTAATCCCAGCTACTCAGGAGGCTGAGGCAGGAGAATCACTTCAACCCTGGAGGAGGAGGTTGTAGTAAGCTGAGATTGTGCCACTGCACTCCAGCCTGGGGGACAGAGCAAGACTGTTTCAAAAAAAAAAGGTTGTTTTCCTTCCAATCTCAAATGGGTGTTAACAAAGCTTTGGTAATCCCACTGAAAATTTCAAATAAATTCATCTGTGCTTCTTCATTTACTTAAATAATAATATGAACAAATATTTTTCATTTTCCTTACATTACCATATGTTATAAATGCAGGCATGTATATATACATATTACCCTATAACTTTTTCCACTTTATTATATGTTGGTATATGATTAAGACAACTATAGGGATATACTTCATTATTTTTCTTAACTACATGGTATTCTATAGTCTAAATTTCTATAATTTAAAAAATGCAAGTATTATCTTATTGAAAGATCTTCCATTTTTTCTTGTTTTTATACAAAAGAAAATTGCCACAATAAACATTACTTAATATATAAATTTATATGCAAATTATTCTTCTGTAAATATATGCTCAAATATATACATAGTATATCCATTTTTAATTTTCATAAAAATGCCAGATTACTTTAGCATGAGCTAGGGCAATTTATAAGCAACCAACAAAGTGTGTGAGTTCTTCACATCCAAGCCAGCACTTGATACTATAAAGGAGGAAACATTTTAGGTTTTCCAGCTGGAGCACTGTGAACTGACTGACAAAAGACAGGTGAACTAGAGTAAAGCAGAAGTTCATTAGCATGTGCGTCACTCATACACATGAGCACACTCAGCAATGAGTAACTCCAAGGGGTGGTTAGAACTTGGGCTTAAGTAGCATCTCAACAAAAGAACAAAACATTTTTAGAGAAGTGACAAGGCAAAAGAAAAGGAATTTGAGTCTTTAGGACCCCAAGTTGTGGGAAGGAAAATACATGGTGGAAACAAATGGAAGACAAAGACTAGTGTCGTTTGTTAAGTAGATTCTCCTAATGCTCTGATAAAGGTTCAGAGTTGTCTCCGATGACTGACTTCTGTCCTTCCTGGTAGAGAGGGGCAGGAAGACACAGTGACAAATTTATATTCTGCTTTTAGGCAAATAGGGAAGGGCAGAGAGCTTTGCTTTGCTGTTTCTCAGTTGTCTTCAGCTCAAAATAATCCTTTTGCCAAAGTAGCATATATTGGAGTGGCTTAGTCCACTTCAATATTAGCAATATTTTGGCCAGGTGTGGTGATTCCTGCCTGTAATCGCAGCACTTTGAGAGGCCAAGGCGGGTGGATCACTTGAGGGCAGGAGTTCAAGACCAGCCTGGCCAACATGGCGAAATCCCATCTGTTCTAAAAATACAAAAATTAGCTAGGCATGGTGGTGCACGTCTGTAATCCCAGCTACTTGGAGGCTGAGGCATGAGAATCACTTGAACCTGGAAGGTGGAGATTGCAGTGAACCAAGATCACACCACTGCACTCCAGCCTGGGCAACAGAGCAAGACTCCATCTCAAATATATATATATATATGTGTGTGTGTGTGTGTGTGTGTGTGTGTGTGTGTGTGTGTGTGTGTATGCATATATAATCAATATTTTAATTTTGGAATCTAATAGTTGAAAATGGTAGTTGTTTTTATTTTAATTTGCATTTTTAAGATGACCAATAAAGTTCATATATTTATTGAACCTGATGGGGCTCAGAACACCATACCCCAGAGTAAGGTGCCTTGGCATGCTAAGTATTTTGACTGAAGGAGATTGGAGGCTGCAGAAGCATGCAGGTCTCTCACCTTTTCCTGCCCTCCTTTCTCCCACCACCCTTGCTCCCCTCAAGCAAGTCAGAAACTAAAATTCCTATCCCACAAAGTAAGTTACAAAACTTACAAAGGTCACTCTCTGATTTCCTCCTTTCATCCCTGATGATCTTCATGTGACAGGTGTCCTGCCCCATGGGGACAAGGGATATCATACAGAGACACAGGAAAAAATCTGAATAAACAGACCTAGCTAAGTCCTCCACCCCACTCCACTCCCCAGTTTATTAGATAATATCTCTTTTTGTCCAATCATCTTTCTCCACATCTCCACAACTATCTATTTCTTTCATCAGACTAAGCATAGGAATACACAGTCTTCCCTGGGTCTTTGGGTCTTCATTTCTAAGGCTCCAGTGTCACATAAAACTTTGGTTAAATAAATGTGTTATCCTTGTCTCTTGTTAATCTGCCTTGTGTTATAGGGATGTCAACTTTGAACCTTGCGATGGGCGAAAAAGATATTACTTTTTCTCCCCTACAGACATTTTCTCTTTTCTGTGGCCTGCCTGCTGATTTCCTTGGCTCATTTTTCTACTGAATTGTTTATAATTTGCTTGCATATTTGCTAGAAACTCTTTGCATATAATCCTTTGTTATGTGTATTGCAAATGTTTTATCTTGATCTATTTGATTGTCTTTTGTTTTTATGTTTTCTTTTGCTGTGCTAAAGCTTTTAATTTCTGTGTAAAAAATTCTGTCAATTTGTATTATTTGTGGCTTTTTTTTCTGTCTTGGTTAAGAAGTTTACTCCCACTACAATCTCTATCCCAAGGAAATATAAAAATTATCTGCTTTTTGTAGCCTTTACAACTGTAGGTTCCAATATCGTTCAGAGCCAGCCTTTGCCTGTGTTTGTTTTTCTAGAACCCTTTTTTTAACACTTCTGTATAATCTCTTCCTATGCTCCATCCTCTAAATTGCCCTGGATTTAGTAACAGAGATTTGTTTGTTTGTTTTCATTTGTTTGTGTCTTGTTTTTGCAGACTTGATCTGTTCTGTCAAAGAAGAAATCAATATGGGATTATTAGCAAGGGCAGCTTCATTTTCAAAAGGCCAAGAGAGAAGAAAACACAGATATGAGCCCCATTGCTCAACACTTCCTGCCACATATCTCTATGCCCACACATTAGCATATTACAGCACCCCCATACTACATGGCATGGCTTCAAATTCTTCTCAGTAAAACACCTGTAACAGACTGTTTTTCTCAAAGACATCGCAACTGTACCTCCCACCCCAGGTGCTTTCTAGAACCTTGCTACTCTTTCTTTAAGAAGTGGAGTCTAATTCCCCTCCTTTTGAGTCTGGGCAGATTTGAGGCTCATCTGTAACCAATCATGTATAGCAGAAGCAACTCTGTTGGCCTCCCAAGATTAGGTTATGAAAAATAATGCAGCTTTTTCCTTATTACTTGAAATGCTCACTCATAAGGGTAAAATACATGCCCTTGAAGTCTTTAGCTGCCAGGTAAACAGTTCAGTTACCCTGAGGCCACTATGCTATAAAGAAGGCTAGCCCTACAGAAATAATATATGTGTGTACATATGAATATGTGTATATATACATATGTATATATCTATAAATACATATAGAGAGATGGCAGCTCCCAGCTGCTCTAGACCCCACTACACTAAACCACTGTATGACTGAACTACGTAAAAGACTTTCAACCAGAATTGCCCAATTGAGCTCTTTCTGAAATTGTGACCTACAGAAATCAAGAGTTACAATAAAATATCCACTGTTGTTTTAAGCCATGAAGTTTTGAGGTGTTTTGTTAGAGAGCAATAAATAATTAGAATGCCACAGTAGATAGAAACAACCAATAGAATGGAGTTTGCCGTGAGTTCAAACCTATTTACATCCTTTGCCTAACTATAAATGAAACTTTAGGCATCTATAAGCAAGACAGTTTTCAACAGAGGGCTTTTATAGGTTTTCAAATAACTCAATGATTTTGTTTCTTACTCTTGGGTATAATTCTGGTTTTGCTACCTTTCAAGAAAAGTATTCCCTACACTTCTGCAAAATAAATAAATAAATAAATAAAATGTAGAGAACTGAGGACTAGGGCCATATAGAACAGCTGTCTACCACCTTCTGGTTCATTTCTTTCCCTCACTTGACATGCCTAGATAAAACTTCTTTCAGTAAGTCCCAAGGGATTATCTGGTTAAGATGCTCAAAAGTCTGAAGGCAAGTTAATTTCTTAACATACCTTTTGATAATCTTATAGACATTCATAAATGTGATCAAACAGATGCTTCATCTTATTTTTTCCTGATTCCCACTTGCCCTCTTCCTACCTCAATTCCCCACATACACATCATCTCCAAGGTAACCCATGTCAGCAATTATATCATCCTTCCATATAACCCTATACAGCCAGACATGCATGTATATGACTGTTCAAAAAAGCTAAGGCTTTTAAACTTGTCAGTCCCACAGACTGTGTTCACTGCTATGTGGCTGATAGTAAACCATGCCTCCCATGCTTCTTCTTTGCCTCCCACTTACACCTTTATAAAATTTCCACTTTCCAATCTTCTTTCTCACAGGGATTACTTTAATTTAGATCATTTGAAGCCCTAACATTGCTGCTTATGCTTTCATCTCTCCATCCCTCTTTTTCTCCTACCATTATGTTCTTTTTAGCAATGTTTATTGCTATTCTTCTGACCTCTTCTCAGGGAATTCAGGCACTAAAACAGACGAAAGGCTGGAAATGAGCATTACTCTTGAGAAGGGTGGTTGACAAAGGCCCTAGTCCTTCTTGATTTGGAGAACAGACAATGCCTCGCCAGATGGGTTCACTGACCTCTTTCTTTACTGATCGCCTTGCTGTTGCTTCCACATCAGCTACATATTCCAGGAGGCAAGTCAGAAAAGCACTATTAGCTTTTCCAGCTATCACTCTCCTACTGTCACCATAGCGACAGATGTTATATGAAATCAACTGCTTTATTGTGAAAACAATGTTGGTTGAACACTGGCCTTGAGGAAGTTGTGAAGATGAGATTCAATTTTGATATACTCCCTATGGGTTTTCTTTTCTATATTACTTTTTAAAAAATATACTTTATTGCAGAGTAATAATATAAAATAAAGTGAAAAGTCAAACGGTCATCTTTTGAATTTCTTCAGTGGTTCCTTGATTTAATGGTATGAGAAAAGGTCTTGGTGGAAGACTTGAAAACAAAATCAAATACGTACAAATTCACAGAACATCAGTGCAGCAAAAGAAACCATAATGGTAAATGTGTTGTGCATTGAACACTGGCTGGAGTAATTTTATTCTTCTGAATGTAAACATGAAATTCTATGTCTGGATCAAAATCGGGATTAAAAACACATACATTTAGAATATGATACCTTCCCATTAACTAATTAGAACCTGATTCATTGGAAATGAGACCATTCAGAATCCAGATGGTTGCAGACAAATCAAGTTAAATAATGGCACAACTAATGTTTTAATCATAAATAAGATATATAGAAATCCATGGATGGAATAACACAATAAAGTGAAAATAAAGGAGTAAGAAGGTCATATTATTATCACTAGTTTGTGCTGACAATGAATTCAGGAGACATATTACCTAAGGGGCATCTTTCTACAAATGGCTGGGGAGCAACATTCATTGACTAAGCCATCAGAGTTCAAAGGACTTTGAACTAGATTTGATTTCAAAGACATATTTAAAAAATGCCTGACCCTTGGCATAAAATTACCCAGGATTCTGTCAGGCATATGACAAAGAAAGTGATACACACCATCTGCAAGCACCAGGAATTAGAATAAAATAATTAGATGATGAATAGACACAAGTGTAGTTTCAGTGTTTAATCATGTTTTTATAACCACAAATTAGAATTTAGGTATATTGCAAAGACACATTTATGAGCTTCTTTAAAACATTATGGATATCAACTTGAGTAACTGTACCACGTATTAACCTATTTCTTTGAGGCTAAACATCATAATATATGGTAATTCATATAGACAGAATTTTCAATTAGGAAATCAGAAAATTTTGAAAACTAAAGAATGAGATTTAGTTCATTTCAAGGAAAGGTATGACTATGTTTATATGTTTATTATGCTAAATCTAGCTAAGAGGACTTTCTGGGAATATAAGGCGTTGGTATCAGAAACCTAGGTCCACACCTTGGATCTGCCTCTTTCTAGCCATGTGATTTAGATGAAATCCTTAACCTCTAAACCTCAGTTTTCTTATTTGTAGTATCCACCTGGCAATGGGTTGTAAGGATTCAGTGAGTAGATGCAGAGAGCTTATTTCAACTCTTAGGATACAGAACTATTATTATTGTTAGTATTATTCAGCTGTGCAATCTACCAATTTTAACACCTATTTTTCAAACATTAGGAGTTTTAAGCTAATAATATACATTTTTAAAGCTAATTTTATTAGTGTCCTTATTGAACCGGTACAAAAAATATATCAGTTGCTCTTCACATTCACATTGATGCCAAACAAGGCCTCAAATCTACATATTCCATGTTTCTGACCAGGATTAGAAATTATCATAGGAAATACTCACATGTGCAAAGAGTTTCCCTGGATGGTATGCAATAATCTGAGAGCTGTCAGAATAAAATAGCCCAAGAAGTAATGAGAAGAAAGGAAATTGGAAATAAACCCATGTGCTTAAAATACTTACCCCCATGATAAATATTAGCCTTACATTTGCAGTATCACATTAAAAGATTATAAATGTCAATTTATTTGTAAGCTAAGATGCCTAGGATTTAGATCAACAAGTTAATGTCAGGAGTAAATGGGCTCCTTCAGCAATCTGAGGCATAAGAAGAAAAGTAATTGGGAAACAATTAAGGATTATACAATTATAACAAATCTAGTGAATTTGACAGATAACCATTTACCTCTGAAATTGGCTTCTGAGAAATGAAAAGAACACAGGGAACATGTAGAAAAATCAAATTAGGTTTGGATAAGAGCTTCTGAAAAGGCAGTGTACTTCTCTTCTGAAAGTTACACCTGTCTTGTGTCTTGTTATTTCAGAACCCCTAGTTGCAGTATCTGAAGTAACATGATGTGGAAGCAGTGGGTCTCAGATCTTTTGAATATTACAGTTTTTTAAAGAGCTCCCTAAATGTCCTCTGCATCAAATCTCCCAAGCAAAAGAAATCATCTTTGGACCTGCAAGCTAGCTTGTACCTTTAATCTCAGCACTTCAGGAGGCTGAGGCAAGAGGATCACTTGAGGCCAGAAGTTCAAGACCAGCCTGGGCAACATAGTGAGACCCCACCTTTACAAAAATAAAACTTAACCAGATGTTGTGGCACGTGCTTGCAGTCTCAGCTACTGATGAGACTGAGGCAAGAGATTCACTTGAGCCCAAGAGATTGAGGCTGTAGTGATCTATGTTCTCACACCTGCACTCCAGCCAGGTGACAGAGTGAGATCCAGAATTTTTCTGGGTTTCCCAGGCCTGCCTGATCCACCTGAGACTATATACCCAAGAGGTGGGTAAAACACCCAAGAGATGTTTTTTAGAAAAAGAAATCATCTTTGGTATTTTCTTCAGTTGTCACATCAGATCTTTTTTTTTTTTTTTTTTATTATACTTTAAGTTCTAGGGTACATGTGCATAACGTGCAGGTTTGTTACATATGTATACTTATGCCATGTTGGTGTGCTGCACCCATCAACTCGTCAGCACCCATCAATTCATCATTTATATCATGTATAACTCCCCAATGCAATCCCTCCCTCCTCCCCCCTCCCCCCTCCCCATGATAGGCCTCAGTGCGTGATGTTCCCCTTCCCGAGTCCAAGTGATCTCATTGTTCAGTTCCCACCTATGAGTGAGAACATGCGGTGTTTGGTTTTCTGTTCTTGTGATAGTTTGCTAAGAATGATGGTTTCCAGCTGCCTCCATGTCCCTACAAAGGACACAAACTCATCCTTTTTTATGGCTGCATAGTATTCCATGGTGTATAGCTGGAGGCGTCACGCTACCTGACTTCAAACTATACTACAAGGCTACAGTAACCAAAACAGCATGGTACTGGTACCAAAACAGAGATATAGACCAATGGAACAGAACAGAGTCCTCAGAAATAATACCACACATCTACAGCCATCTGATCTTTGACAAACCTGAGAGAAACAAGAAATGGGGAAAGGATTCCCTATTTAATAAATGG
This sequence comes from Rhinopithecus roxellana, assembly GCF_007565055.1. Classification (NCBI taxonomy): domain Eukaryota; kingdom Metazoa; phylum Chordata; class Mammalia; order Primates; family Cercopithecidae; genus Rhinopithecus; species Rhinopithecus roxellana. Next base: position 125,096,356 of record NC_044552.1, read on the forward strand.
TGCTGGGAAAATTGGCTAGCCATAAGTAGAAAGCTGAAACTGGATCCTTTCCTTACCCCTTATACGAAGATTAATTCAAGATGGATTAGAGACTTAAATGTTAGACCTAATACCATAAAAACCCTAGAAGAAAATCTAGGTAGTACCATTCAGGACATAGGCATGGGCAAGGACTTCATGTCTAAAACACCAAAAGCAACGGCAGCAAAAGCAAAAATTGACAAATGGGATCTAATTAAACTAAAGAGCTTTTGCACAGCAAAAGAAACTACCATCAGAGTGAACAGACAACCTACAGAATGGGAGAAAATTTTTGCAACCTACTCATCTGACAAAGGGCTAATATCCAGAATCTACAAAGAACTCAAACAAATATACAAGAAAAAAACAAACAACCCCATCAAAAAGTGGGCAAAGGATATGAACAGACATTTCTCAAAAGAAGATATTCATACAGCCAACAGACACATGAAAAAATGCTCATCATCACTGGCCATCAGAGAAATGCAAATCAAAACCACAATGAGATACCATCTCACACCAGTTAGAATGGCAATCATTAAGAAGTCAGGAAACAACAGGTGTTGGAGAGGATGTGGAGAAATAGGAACACTTTTACACTGTTGGTGGGATTGTAAACTAGTTCAACCATTATGGAAAACAGTATGGCAATTCCTCAAGGATCTAGAACTAGATGTACCATATGACCCAGCCATCCCACTACTGGGTATATACCCAAAGGATTATAAATTATTCTACTACAAAGACACATGTACACGTATGTTTATTGCGGCACTATTCACAATAGCAAAGACTTGGAATCAACCCAAATGTCCATCTGTGACAGACTGGATTAAGAAAATGTGGCACATCAGATCTTAAAAGCAAGAAGAGAAGATTTTCGGGGAAAAGCCTGGAGACCATGGTCTGTCTCCAGCTCATGGTGATTACCCAAGATCCTTTACTGCCTCCACATGCGGTGGCCTGGGGCCGCACCTTCCCACCTTCCCCTGGCTAGCACTGACCAGAGGCGCTTTTCTGGATTCTTGACCTCAACCTCCAGCCACAGTTCTCTTCTCCACTACTCCAATCTGAAAGGTACCATTTAGCTTCCAGTTTCCTTCTGTCGCAGTTGTTTCCTATGACTGGGAAGGCAGGATAGTGTAAAGCAACCATGGAATTAAGTAACTGACCAACTGTGTAGAACTAAAGTTAAATCTGATGTCTGACCTAGGAGCAAACAAACTGAGAAACATGCCGTGAGACAAGTGATCTCAACTTCTATCGCCTCTCTTCTGGCCTAACTAACCATAGGATAAATAACTATATTGCAAAACCCCTAGGGTACAGACTTCTTATATATACAGTCACCCTCTGTATCCATGGGTTCCATATCCATTGATTCAACCAACTACAGATCAAAATTACTTGGGCAGGGAGAGGTTACATCTGTACTGAATAGGTGCAGATTTTTTTTTCTGTCTTTATTCCCTAAACAATACAGTGCAACAACTATTTATGTAGCATGTACATTGTATTAGGTATTTTAAGAAATCTGGAGATGGTTTAAAGTCTAAAGAAAGAAAGATGTATATAGGTCATAGGCAAATACTGCATCATTTTTTAAATCAGGGACTTGAGCATCAGCAGATTTTGGTATCCATGGGGAATCCTCCCATTCAGAGAAAACCTCCAGGAGTCTGAGTTGGCCCAGTGTCTCCTCAGAGTCTCTTTTCTTATGACTGTTCTACAGTTGTGCTTCAGGCAGGCACTTGAGTAGCAACACCCAGCAGACCCCGAACTGTCAGTTCCAGAATTTTTCTGGGTTTCCCAGGCCTGCCTGACCCACCTGAGACTATATACCCAAGAGGTGGGCTGGAACACTGGGCTAGTCTGTGGGAGTGGAGAACCGAAGCACAAATAGCAGATTCCTGTGAACAATGAACTTTAAGGAGAGGGAATTTCCTGAAGGAAATCAGATGGAGAGGCTGGGGCATTATGCTGTGCCCCCTGTCTTCAGTTAACATGTTTTTCTTGGAAATTCAGGTATGCAGGGTACTTGCAATTAGAGCTGTTGTGAAAGGTATGACTACCCTTTTTTCAAGTGAAAGTAAGTTTATTAGGAAAGTCAAGAAAGAATGGCTATTCCACAGGCAGAGCAGCAGCATAGGCTGCCCGACTGATTACGCTTATAGTTATTTCTTGATTAGATGCTAAACAAGGGGCGGATTTTTCATGAGTTTTCTGGGAAAGGGGTGGGCAGTTCCTGGAACAGAGGGTTCCTCCTGCCGTTCTTAGACCATATAGGGTAACTTCCTGATGTTGCCATGGCATCTGTAAACTGTCATGGTGCTGGTGGGAGTGTCTCTCAGCATGCTAATACGTTATAATTAGCATATAATGAGCAGTGAGGACGACAAGAGGTCACTTTTCATACTTTTACCATTGTAGTTTTGGTGGGTTTTGGCCGGTTTCTTTATCACAAACTGTTTTATCAGCAAGGTCTTTGTGACCTGTATCTTGTGCTGTTCTCCTTTCTCATCCTGTGACTAAGAATGCCTAGCCTCCTGGGAATGCAGCCTAGTAGGTCTCAGACTTATTTTACCCAGTCCCTATTCAAGATGGAGGCACCTGGTTCAATCAGCTCTGACATATTTCCCCTCTCCCTTTTACAAGGGAATGCTTAATCCTAAGAATTGTAGAGGGGTGAAGATCTATCTTCTGTAACTTCTTCAGACGGAATAGGAGCAATGATAGTCCTGCCTAACTATTGGGGTCTGTTGTATTCAGAGTAGAGAAAAGTTCAGTCAGAAAGCGTAGGTATGGCAAGGGCCATTCATAACTCATGAGTTCCACAAAAGGTGATATCTGGAAGACTAATAAGTATTCAAATGAAGAAAACATTGAGTAAGTTTATCTTGCATTCCTACACCAAGGGTCCAACAGCAAATATATTCCACAACAGTAAAGTAAAATAAGCAAAATTATCCCAAATAAGCTAAATAAGAAGACGTTTCATGAACTGATCAGCTGTTGGCACCAAACTGACATGGGGTTGCTAGCTGATTCCAATACATGCCCAGAATTAGAATATTGATCCAGATTTTTACGTTACCCATCCCTCTTGTTTCTTCTGGGCAGCAGCCAGAGATCACTGGTTGATTCAGAAGAATAAGCAGACTCAGTCTAAATTGTAGAAGAAAACTAAAAAACAACTGATAAGTCTAGAATTAATAACAGGAGTACTACAGTTCTTGAAACAATTTTTCTCTCCCCAGTCTCCCATTTTTACTAAAGACAAATCACAATAGGACCGATTTGTTTGCAAAAAAAAAGCTTTCGTGTTTTACTTGGCCTGATTATTTGTATAAAGTGCAGCAAGAATAACTATTTTCACAAAGGCTTTTAAAACCGGCTTTGATGGAACTTTGTTCCATAAAAGGAATCTCAGATAAGACTTTTTTAAAGCCAAGCCCAGCCATGGTTTGTTGCCATCAAATACTTATGAGTTGGGTAAATTACTCTCCTCTTGAGGTCCCAAGATAACCTGGGGCTCCTGGGCCTGTGAGAAAGTGACATTCTTTACTTACCACAGGTCAGGAAGCTGTACTGTGACTGTGTAAGTAAGGTGCGAAGCCACTGGAAGGTATTACTTCCAAAGCCCAATGCATGTTTGCTCACGACCTAATCTGTTCGTTAATCACATTAACGCTATGCTCATGTGTTCTAAAATTCTGTTTTACAGTAGGGACAAAGCTGATTCCCCAAACTCTCTTTGCCATTTAAGCCTTCTTCTGAACTCAATTTTAATTTCTGACTAGACTTGTCTCTTTGTCTTAAAATACTTCAATTAGAAATAAATCTTTAATATCTCAGACCTGAGGTCTGGCGCTTTTGCCAAAGAGGATATTTTTAAGCGAATTTCCAAGAAGGCCTCTTTAAGGATACCCGTCACCTGTGCTGAAGCAGTCAGGCTCATTAAAGTAAATGTCTGGTAAATATCCCACAACATCAGGATGTCTGAGTACTGAGGTTAACGATTTTGGTAACCCTTTTGTTATTGTTCACCTTAACGGTTATGAAAACCTGGAACATGTTTAAGGAATAGAAAAAAACTAAGTGCTTTTAGCGGAAATTCAGTAAACATGAAAGAATAACTCATCGTTGCTGGAGTAGCATAATGAGGGTGGGTTTTTTTCCAAACACAGGTCTGATATCAGGCTACAGATTTGTTGAGATGAGAGTAATACTCCCTGGAATCTTCAGTGAGTACCTGCTTACCCTGTTCCTCCTCTCTGCCTGCTTCTTCCCTTCCTCAGGAATCCCAGACACTGCGAGCAATGCTGCCTAATTTACCATCAAAATCTTCTTTTTCATTTCCCTGAATGGGTTTGATCATATTCAAGCTTAAGTATATTAATGAATTTATACCAACTAATATATATATATATATTTTCTCCTCCCAACTTGAGACCACTCTGAAACTAAATGGAAAGCTGAGAGGTGTTCAAGACAAGTTTTCAATGTTTTCACTGTATTGGAAATTCTTCGGTAGCAAGAAAAAAAAAACACATTTAACTTGTTTCTGGAAGCAGCAGACCCTCCTCCCTGCATCTGCCCCTCACCCTCCCTGACCCACCCCTCCTCTTAGTTCTTTGAGCCTTAAATAGATTTCTAGTAACCCACACTTTGTCTGGACTTACTGACATCCCTCATTAAATATTAAAACAAATATATATAAAGTACTTAAAGTTTGTAAAACTAGTGATATCAGAAATATTATAGGTATTGTTTTCAGTTAACTTTAAGAAATCACAAGTTTAAGGAATGTACATATTAATGCTTGTAAATAGAATTAAGTTGTATATGGATAAAATAAAGGAAATTACCGTGTTATATGTTTTTCAAAACATTTATTTGCTAAAATTTTTTCCAATTTACTCAGCTTTTTTCTTTTGTAACTTTAGAAAATAAGTTTTAACTTTTGTTAGAAAAATACATGTATAGAAAGAAAGTTACATTAGTTAAAATTGGATGTTCTCTGGGTTATTTGTGCAAGACAATAGGTGAATGTTGTCCATACTGAAATTAATGTTGTCATGCTTTATGACATAAACATTTGCAGCTTTAATTACTCATTTCTGTCTTGGGGAACCCCAGGTAAGTTTTCTGGAAAAGAAGGAAGTAAGAGAGGGAGACAGGAAATGTCCTGTCTGAAATAATCCATTGCCCTATCTTTACACAAAGCAGAATTAAACAGCCATCTGGCCACCTTAGTTAGATTTCCTAACAGTTTAAATATTGTCAGCCCTACTCAGTTTTCTTTCAAAACATATAATCTCCCCTTCATATGTAATGCAACAAATTATCTCCAAATATAAGTTACGTTTTCTCAAAATTTTAGTTATACTTTTTCATCAATTCCTCCTTTTTTATTACCTGTGTGAGTCACTCCTAATGGGAATAATCAGGAAATAAAAGAAATCTGATGAATGAAAGTGGACATCCTTATATTCAGCTGAAGCATAAACTGATACAAACTTTCTGGAAGATACCCAAGCAAGGTCGACATAAAATTTTTAAAATGTGAAGAGTTTGACCTAGAAATTCCACTTGTAGTGTTATAATTAAACAAATGCAAATGTTTAGACACAAAATATTGAATATATATCATTTTTTCTTAAAAGGAAAAATATTGGAACCAAACTTAATATCCTATAATGGAAGAATAACGAGTTAATTGTTTGTAGTTCATAACATAGAATAATATTCAACCACTAAAAGGTTATCATGTAATATACCTAGTGTTTGGATGAATGGAGGCAAGATGGTGCACTTCCGGGTTCTTCATCCCCCCAACTTTTCCCCCCGCGCGCGAAAATGCAGCCGCGACCCGGGAAGGTGCAGACCAACTAGGCATGCGCCAGGTGACGTCAATCCGAAGAGACCAAGATTTACCTGGTCGCACCTGTGGAACGCCCCCTGACACGCCCGTGCCCCGCCTATTGCCCTCCCACTCCTAGAAAAGCTGCTCCGGAGGCACGCCACGCGGGGCCTTCCTCAGTCCTCCACTCCTGTCGGGATGTCAGGACTGCGGGAACTCCGTCCGAGAGCCCCACCGGGGGGCTCTGTCGGCCTTCTTTGCCGGAGGCGGACAGACCTCTTCCCCACACCTTAGGTGACCAAAATAAACTTGCAGTTTTGCTCCTACACTTGCCTACTCGCTGGTTCTTTTGTGCCCGCTCTGGTGGTCTTAGAAAAACAAATCACCTAGTGTTAGAGTATGCTTTCTTTTCTTTTTTTCTTTTTTTGAGACGGAGTCTGGCTCTGTCTCCCAGGCTGGAGTGCAGTGGCCGGATCTCAGCTCACTGCAAGCTCCGCCTCCGGGGTTCAGGCCATTCTCCTGCCTCAGCCTCCGAGTAGCTGGAACTACAGGCACCTGCCACCTCGCCCGGCTAGTTTTTTTTTTGTATTTTTTAGTAGAGACGGGGTTTCACCATGTTAGCCAGGATGGTCTCGATCTCCTGACCTCGTGATCCGCCCATCTCGGCCTCCCAAAGTGCTGGGATTACAGGCTTGAGCCACCGCGCCCGGCCTAGAGTATACTTTTTAAAAGGTTAAAAAAAGAAAATATGTCAAAGGTTTTGTTTAACTCATTAATTAATGAAAAAACTGTAAAACAGGTTCAAAGGGCATTGGGGAAACTGAGCATTTATAGGTAATTTAATAAACAAATGTTAGGATAAGATTGCTGGGATGGGAGCAAAATTGGGTAAGGTCAAGATGGCAATGAACTACAGCCTTTAAGATTATCACCACACCATACACACACATTCGCGCGCACACACACACGCACAAACACGCAAACCTACCTGGCACACTGACCTAATAGAAATTATCTACATCTTGACACAAATCTATGTTAACCTCTGCTTCTACAGAGTAGTAAAATAGTTCAGGCAATAGAAAATCAAAGCTGCAAGCTCAGCAATGCCCTGGAAAAAAAGCCCAGTTTTGTTTTGTTTTGTTTTGTTTTTACCTATTTCTACATTTCAGATACTTTTTTCACACCTCCTAGCATTGGTATGAGAAATGTATGTGTCAGTACATGCAAAGCACATAGAAAAGTGCCTGGCGCAGAGTGATTATTAGCCGTCATCACCAACGCATAGCTGTACTTTTGGATTTTTGTTTATTAATTAAAAATCACTTACAGAAGGAAAAGAGACAAAGTGGGTGACAGAGTAGAAACTCAAGTTTTCTAGTGAAACCATGCATAATATATCGGAAGTTGAGAAAAAAATCATCATAGACCTGGATCTTTTCTAAGAGAGGGTATTGAAACATTCTTAAGAAGTGCCATTTCACTCTATTTGTTTCTAGAACATTGTGGGCTTGGGAGGTTGAAATTGACAACTTCTAGTGTCAAAATTTAAAAGGTCTTGATCATTTGAGCCAAGAATGAGAAAAGCCAGGCAGTGGGAGGCAGGAAACGGGTAGAGCTTTTTAGAATGCAGATTATTGCCAGCAAAGCAAAATGAATTTGAAAGGAGCTCAATGAGAAACGATGAATATGTTTCTCTGGAGCTAGAAATAATAAATGGAAATTAATTCTATAAGGTCCTTAATTTAAAAGATGGGTTTATATGTCACTTTCACTTGCTTTATTTAATGTGTTGCCCCAATTATATTGTTTTTCACAAGTTAACAACATATTATAATAACTTTCGCAGTTTCACTTGCATCCTCAATCCTCCCAACTCTGTTTTCCCATAAGGTCTTAGGTTATCAATCATTAGTTCTTTTACTGCAATGATTTCAAGAATGGTTTGGCATTTATACTTCAGAGTCTTTGCAAGGGATCATAGCTTTAAAATCTCTATTTCCCAATTTCTATTATAAACATTTATTGCAAGATATGGTCCTAATGGAATCTTGGCTAATGGTTAGGCAGCCTATTTACTCCAATTGTTCATTCCAGCAAAATAGACTCTTAAGAATCTGATTCGTGTTTTGGAACTCCGCCCTCAAAAAATGTACATATGCTCATACACACAACATTTTGCATATAATTTCGGGAGGGTTGTTGGGCCACTGAAATCCCTCTATGGGTCGGTTGGGGCTATATTAAGAACTACTGTTTGGTCTTGTTTGTTTGTTTAACCTTTCATTACAGAAAATTTCAAACACACACAGGAGTAGACAAAATAATATAATGAACCCCCATGTGCACATTACCCAAACCCCACAGCCATTGATCCCATGCCAATTCTGTGCTCCTTCCATTTTAAATCTGTCCATAAATCAAGTTGGACCATCAGATAACCATACATCTGAGATAGATTATTAGTCCTACAGGCAGCTCTCACCACATTATCCTTAAGCATGATTATAAGTTTGAAATGCTTTGATACATTCTTGAAGTGATCCCTAGAACAAAGTCACTTTTGTACCTCTTACAAATTCACGTTGAGGGCCAGGCATGGTGGCTCATGCCTGTAATCCCAGCACTTTAGGAGGCCAAGGCGGGTGGATCACCTGAGGTCAGGAGTATGAGACCAGCCTGGCCAAACTGGTGAAACCCAGTCTCTACTAAAAAATACAAAAATTAGCTGAGCATGGTGGTACACACCTGTAATCACAGCTACTCAAGAGGCTGAAGCAGGAGAATCACTTGAACCCAGGAGGTGGAGGTTGCAGTGAGCCAAGATAGCACCACTGCACTCCAGCTTAGGCAACAGAGCAAGACTCTGTCTCAAAAAAAAAAAAAAAAATTCATGATGAGGATGTTATCCACTCCACACCATCCCACCCCTCCTAGAGCTCATTGCTGGAACAATCTGCACTTCTCCTAAACTACTTCTTTGGGGGTATCTTATGAATACTCTGAATCTCATGATTGATCATTTATTACTTAAGACTTTTGGTGGATAGTTTAAATATTAATAATTATTGCAATTGTGAGTCCTATTCCTGTTTCTTTTATATTTAAACTCACTTCTGGCAAATCATTTGATTTTTTTGGTGTGATTATCAATGTACCCTGCCACTTCATTGACCTTTAAAATTAATTCCTAGAATTTTTCTGTGGAGTCTCTTGTCTATTTATTATAATGTTGATAAGTGTGTGATAATGTCATCCAAAAGTAATAATATTGAGACATCTTTTCTAACATGCATTTCTATTGATTCAATTTCATGTCCTATAGCATTGACCAGAAATTCTAGAGTGTTGTTAAATAATAATATTGGTAAAGGATTGCCTGATATATTTCTGATTTTAATATATTTTTTAGTTTCAGCATTAAATAGGCTCTATGTTGTTGATTTCAAATAGATATACTTTGTCACATTAAGGGCTATTTCTTCCATTTTTACTTTACAAAGAAATATGTTTATTTTATTTTAAACAAAAAATGAGGAGATTCTCTCAGATACTCATGTAACCTACTTTGAAATAAACATAGCCCATTCCTAATTTATTTAATAATGTTTTTTTTTTTTGGTGAATTTCATAATATTAGACTCAACACCATTATATTGCCAGAATAAATCCCATTGCATAGGGCAGGTCATTATCTTACATACTACTAAATTCTGTTCAATCCTTTGTTTATAATTTTTCATATATACATATAAGTGAGACTGTTCTATGGTATTTTGTCTGTGTCTATTTGATATTAGGGTTATATTTATTTCATAAAATGAGGTGTGCAATATATAACGTTTTTCTCTATCCCAGACTCCTTTCTATAAAATTAAATTAACTGATTCTTGAAAGAAGAACGTGGTATGAGTTTAATGTCTTTGGCGAAATATTGATAGCTTTCTCAATTCATTCCATATTTTTGTTTGTGTAATTAAAAAATACACTTTTTTAAAAAACTTCAACTTCTATTTTATTTATTTCTGTATTTATTCATTCATTCATTAATTTATTCTGAGACAGGGTCTCACTCTGTCACCCAGGCTGGAGTACAGTGGTGCGATATCAGCTCACTGCAACTTCCACTTCCCGGGTTCAAGTGATTTTCCCACCTTCCAAGTAGCTGGGACTATAGATGCATGCCACCACAGCCAGCTAATTTTTTGGATTTTTTTCGTAGAGACAGGGTTTCACCATGTTGACCAAGCTGGTCTTGAGCTCCTGATCTCAAGTGCTCCACCCATCTCGGCTTCCCAAAGTGCTGGGATTAGGGGTGTGAGCCACCACGCCCAGCCAACTTTTATTTTAGATTCAGGAGTACATGTGTAGGTTTGTTACATGGGTATATTGCAGGATGCTGAGGGTTGGGGTATGAATGATCTCATCACCCAGGTAGTGATCATAGTACCTAATAGTTAGCTTTCAATCCTTGCACCTCTTCTTCTTCTCCCTTCTAGTAGTCCCCATTGTTATCGTTGCCATCTGTATGTCCACATGTAACCAATGTTTAGCTCCTACTCATAAGTGAGAACATACGGTATTTGGTTTTCTGTTCCTGCATTAATTCGATTAGGATAATGGTCTCCACCTGCATCCATGTTGCTGCAAAGGACTGCTATCACTTTTTTTTTTCTTTATTTTTTGAGACAGAGTCTTGCTTCATCGCCCAGGCGGGAGTGCAGTGGCGCCATCTCGGCTCACTGCAACCTCCACCTCCCGGGTTCAAGCAATTCTCTATCTCAGCCTCCTGAGTAGCTGGGATTACAGGCTCCCACCACCACGCCTGGTTAATGTTTTTGTATTTTTCGATGGGGTTTCATCATCTTGACCAGGCTGGTATTGAACTCCAGACCTTGTGATCCACCCGCTTAGGCCTCCCAAAGTGCTGGGATTACAGGTGTGAGCCACTGCACCCGGCCCACATTTTTTTTCTTAATCTGGTCCACTTTTGACAGGAACCTAGGTTGATTCCATGCCTTTGCTGTTGTGACTAGTGCTACAATGAACATATGAGTGCACATGTCTTTTTGGTAGAATCACTTATCTTTTCAAAAAAAAAAATCTTAGTAAGTGGTTTTACCTTCTAACATTTTCATTTTTGTTAAAATATAAAAACAAACTATTTCCTTAAAATTGGTTAATTTTATAGTATATAAATCATACCTCAATTTAAAAAATGAATTTGGAGTTGGGGGGAAGGCATAGAAGGAAAAATCAAATTCACTTGGATTTCCTAATTCTTAAAAATATTTTTAGCCTTTACATTTAAATGTAGTTTGATGGTGCTTACAGACAGTCCATTTATCTTCTATGAGTATAAGAAAAATAACTGGGAAGACTGTTGTCTAAAGTAGTTATAATAATGTTGCTATGAAAAGCCACTGCTGTCTTGTGCTATGATAATGAGAGCAGCATGATGACAGGATATGCAGGAGCCAGAATTTCATTGTCACTCTATAATTACTGGAGCATGGAAGAAATCTTAGATGTGGTACCAAGTCCTAGTACTAATCCTTTGAGGTCTATGCTAAGGTATATGTTAAAATATATGATACATGGTATGTATTCAGTGATTGTGAATGCTTTTCATTTATTCACATAATTTTGGTGTCCTATTGAGGAAGTTATTGTCAAAACATTGAGAAGGTTGTCAATGGAAATGGAAAACATACTGTGAATCACTCAGAGAGGAAGGACATATGAATTTGTTCTTTCCATCACAAATGCCAAATCATGAAAAAGAGAATTGATAACCAGACTGTACAGAGAGTAGAATTCTAAATAAAAGAAATTATATTAACTGTGTGCCTGGTGCAGAATTTCATATTGAGTCCCTGCTCACTCTAATAGAATCCAAGCCTCAATCATGATTTAAAGAGCCAGAGAGGAGCATTAAGAAAACATTTAAAAGATCTTTGAAGGCTTCTGAGGACTGGTCAGAGATGACCTTTAGCTTCACTCAGCCAGAGGAAGTCTTGCTGCCAGTGTAGTCTTGGTAATGATATCATTATAGGAAACATACTCCATAATGATGGAGTATGTTTCCTAATCTTTGTGACATCTTTTGAAAGGCTCTCTGTTGATTAAAAAAACAAAAAACAAAACAAAACAAAACAAAAAAACTCTACTTCCTTAATATTTTATAACTATGGTAATGCTCAACAAGATTATTCAATTTACTGAAGAGTTATTTACACCTTAGCACAAACTTGGCATCTGAGATTAAGATCAATTGACATCAAATTTACTTACCCAAGGATCTGGGCAAACAGGGCCCACCAGAGACCTGTATCCAAATGCAGCAGGAAAGAGCACCTCTGGGAAAAGGAAAATGAGGGTAGCTGGTTAAAAAGAGAGCATCGGGTAAAAATGGGGTAAACTGTAGAGGGATGATCTTTGAAACTCAGACCTTTGATGCCTTCTTCAAATCATCACAGGACACTGACCCATAATCACCAGACTAGAGGCCCCTGTTACAAGTTACCTGAGTTTTCATAGTCCTGTTGATTTGAGCCTAATCAGTAGCTGCATTTTTACCATAGAGCTACTGCAAGCTCTCTGCTCAAGGTGTGTTAGTCTCCAGGCTAATGGAGACTAATAATGAATGAAACATTATATGTTCTATAGAAGACGAACTATGTTAACAAATATTCAGGCTTCTCAGAGCATCACATGGATATCTGCCAACATTCCTTGCAGTACTGCAGACTCAGAGTGTCTCTGGCATAATCTCACAGTTCTTGCTTGGTTTGTGACTCACACAGGCTGTTCATGTAGTCCATCCCTTTGACATCCAGGGAACCCATTTCTTTAGAGATACATTAGGAAAACCCTCAGAATACCACTAACCTTCCTGTCCCTGCATAATACAGCCAGGGTTTACAGTAGAAGAGTGTGCTCCTTCACCTAAGGCCAGTTCATCTACTTGTGCTCCATATCCCATATGTCAACTATCAAGACTTCTATCGCTTCTCTCTTCTACATGTTTAACCTCTCCATTTTGTCTTTTCCCATTAAGAAAGGGAAAAGAAAATCAACCAATTTCATTTCTGTCCTAGCTCTGGCTGCTATAACAAAATACAATAAATTGGTGGCTTAAATAGCAAACATTGATTTCTCACAGTTTTGGAAATTGGAAGTCCGAGATAAGGATGCCAGCAGGGTCAGGTTCATGGTGATGGACCCTATTCTTGGTTTGTAAACAGCTGTCTGATTGCTGTGTCTGCTTGTGGAAAGGAGAGTGAGAGAGCTCTCTGGGGTCCTTTTATAAGGGCACTAATCCCACTCATGAGGGCTCCACCCTCTGACCTAATCACCTCCCAAAGCCTCCACCTCCTAATACCATCACACTGGGGGGTAGGATATCAGCATATAAATTTTGGAGGGTCTCAAACACTCAGTCCTAAACACTCCCCATCTATTTTCCCCTCTCTTTTCTTCTTTTCATAACCAAATTTCTCAAGACAGTGCTCATTCTCACCACATCTGTGGCCTCATCTCCTGGACAATTCTCCACCCACTCTGCTGTGGCTGTCACCACCACCGCTCTTTGAAGGGGACCTCACTTGAGCTCCACAGTGTTGCTAAACCCAAAGGACACTTTGAGACTGCATCTTACTTGTCCTCTCAGCTGCGGTCAGGCCCCTGAGCCAAATCCTACCCAACCCAGCCCCTCAGTCTCTGCACTCCAATCACCTTGGCTTCTTTCAGTTTCACCAGTTTTACATTTTGTACTTGCTGTCCTTCCTTGAAATAAGCCCTCTACTAAGAGGGCTTATCATTAACTTATGATAATTTTCCAAACACAACAGTTTTGTTCACTCTGTACCCCCAGGCCTAGCATACCCAAGGCATCCAACATATGTTGCTTGAACAAATATTTTAAGTTATAGCACTGTTAGCAACAGTCATTATTTAGCAGTAATTTCTTTGAGCACCCTCTTTGCTCATAACTCTTCAATCTCTGCAAACCCACCATCATAATTTCACATGGAATCTCAGAAAAATGGCCTTTGTGCAACTGAAAAGAGAATGGTGATTATGTATGGTAGAATTATATCAAAAACCCAAAGCTAAGAAATCCCAAGAAGCCATCTAATACAACTCATATCCCATATGAACATTATTGGTCAACTGTGGAGAATACTGAAGTTTGAAAATGTTAACTGGATTATGCACAGTCTAACAGATATTGTGTGACTGAGTTGAAGCTAGAGCCCAGCTGCCCACCCAGGGCTGGTTCCAACATGCACATACCTAATGATGCTATGTGGGTGATAGACCACTAGGACTGGACACTGGCACAGACATTACATTGGCAGTCACTGCTTGTTTTCCCTTGGCTGCTTTGATTCAAAACTTGATCCAACTTCAATTCTGTATGAAAATGGGATTTCAAATATGAAGTCAGCCAGGTGTCATCCACAAAACAAGAGCCAGGCAAGAAGTCTAAATTTGGCTCTTCAGTACCATTTGTTGAAAACTTTTATCTCAAGATTTTGCTGGTAAACTGAGAGGCATTGATTTGTCTCCAGGTCTGAGGCCAAGAGCATTAACTCTAGTTTTGCTTCACTCTGCTCTCTGTGTGATTTTAGACTTATTACCACAGTTTACATTCACCCATTCATTCTTTCACTCATGTGTTCATTTAGTCCTCTTTTGAACACTTGTATTTGCAGGACATTGTGTTGGGTGCTATGGAGGACACAGTGATGTGTGGGATGTTGTTTAGTTTTCAATAAACTTGCAAAACAATTGAGAAGAAAAAACAATTTGAATATTTCAAGATGTAAATGAACATGGGATCCAGATATCTGCAAGAAAATAGCGAGGCACGGAAGAGAGGAAATCCTAAGAAAGAAGGAAAAACTACTCACTGAAATGTATTCATTCTAGATGAGTAGTTATTCCAAAGGATTGGGTCATGTTGGTGATGTGACCTGAGAGTAGTCCTTCAACTGTGTTGAAAGACAAAAAGCATGAGAAAACTAATATTGAGTGTCAGGGTTTCTGCACACTGATATTATATGCTTTAGGCCAATCACCTAACCTCTCGCAGCCTCAGTTTCTTCTGTAAAACATGGTTAATAATAAACTACTTTACAGGATTGCTGTAATATATGTGAAGCAATCTTAAAATTCAAACAGGCATGTACATGTATTATTTTACACCGTACTCTACTTTCCCACAGGATATTGTTAGGGCCAGCTTCCAAAGAGTCTGTTAACTACTATTCAGTGATTGCTTTTACAATATGATATGTATAGGTTGAGATTCAGGAAGAGTATGCACTGGAGTTTTATTTATTACTTAGGTGGCCTTGAATAAGGCACTAGCCTGTGAGCCGCTGTTTCTTCATCTGTAAGATAAAAGTAAGAATATTTATGTTCTCAATATTATTGGGTTGATGTGAGAATAAAGAAAACATATTACATATTTGGAATGCTTTAAGAGTATATAATTGTTCTTTATTCAGGAATGGAAAGAGATTTATAGACCAGGCATGGTGGCTCACGCCTGTAATCCCAGCACTTTGGGAGGCCGAGGCAGGTGGATCACTTGAGCCCAGGAGTTCAAGACCAACCTGGCCAACATAGTGAAAACCCACGTCTACAAAAAATATAAAAACTAGCTAGGCATGGTGGTGCAAGCCTGTAGTCCCAGCTCCTCAGGAGGCTGAAGCAGGAGGATCATTTGAACCAGTGGGGGCGGGGGTTTCAGTGAGCTGAGATGGTGCCACTGCACTCCAGCCTGGGTGACAGACCAAGACTCCTTCTCAAAAATAAAAAATAAAAATAAGAAAAGAATGAAAGGGGGGGGAGGGATAGCATTAGGAGATATACCTAATGTAAATGATGAGTTAATGGTTAATGGGTGCAGCACACCAACATGGCACATGTATACGTATGTAACAAACCTGCACGTTGTGCACATGTACCCTAGAATTTAAAGTGTAATAAAAAAAAAAAGAAAGAAAGGAAAGGAAGAAAAAGAAAGAAAGAAGGAAGGAAGAAGGAAGGAAGGAAGGAAGGAAGGGAGGGAGGGAGGGAGGGAGGGAGGAAGGAGTTTTATAAATCTGTCTGCATCTAAATTAGAAATAGTTTGCTTCCAGCTCTGCTCATTTTCCCCCTAGAATCCCAACACCATGACATAGCGACATTCACATTTTGATGGCCATACTTTCATGAATCTCATTATTCTATAAAACCCCTCACACATCCCCTCCACACACACATTTATTATTCCACATGAACAGATGTTAACAATATGTGAGGTTTCTTAAAACATGGTCACTTTCTGTTCATGTTTGACCCTTCCCCAAGTAATCTTTCAATAGTCAACTTGGGCTGTATTGTCTCTGTTGAGCACCTCCTAAACACTGTCCCACAAGGCAAAGTTTATCCCTACCTAACATGTACACAAAAAAACTTTAAATGATTCCTTTCTAAATTAAAAGACATATTATAAAATTATTTTCATTATCTATATATAGATTATATGTGCAGACTTCCCCAAAGCACATGTAATAGTATCTATCTATAACCTATACAAGGAGGTAAAAGATCTCTGCAGGGAGTACAAAACACTGCTAAAATAAATCATAGATGACATAAATAAATGAAAAAAACTTTCCATGCTCATAGATTGGAAGAACAAATGGTGTTAAAATGGCCCATACTGCCCAAAGCAATCTACATTTTCAATGCTATTCCTATCAAACTACCAACATCATTTTTCACAGAACTAGAAATAACTATTCTAAAATTCATGTGGAACCAAAAAAGAGCCCAAATAGCCAAAGCAACCATAGACAAAAAGAACAAGGCTGGAGACATCACATGATCCAATTTCAAATAATACTATAAGGCTACAGTAACCAAAACAGTGTGGTACTGGTACAAAAACAGATATGTAGATCAATGAAACAGAATAGAGAACCCAGAAACAAAGCTGCACACTTAGAGAAAACTGATCTTCAACAAAGTCAGCAAAAATACAAGATGGGGAAATGACTTCTTAGTCAATAAATTGTGCTGAAATATCTGGCTAGCCATATGCAGAAGAATGAAACTGGCTCCCTACCTCTCACCACATACAAAAATTAACTCAAGATGGGTTAAAGATTTAAATGTAAGACCTAAAAATATAAGCATTCAAGAAAAAAACTGAAGAAACACTATTCTGTATATCAGCCTTGGAAAAGAATTTATGAGTAAGTCCTCTAAAGCAATCGCAACATGTGTAAATATTGTCAACTGGAACCTAATTAAACCAAAGAGCTTCGTCACAGCAAAAGATACTATCAACAAGTAGTTTGTGAATTTTTTCTCCCATTCTGTAGGCTGTCTGTAAGCACTTTCTCCCATTCTGTAGGTTGTCTGTTTACAGAATAGGAGAAAAAATCCACAAATTACTCATTCAACAAAAGTTTAATACACAGAATCTATAAGGAACTTAAATAATTGAACAAGCAAAAACCAAACAATCGTATCAAAAAATGGGCAAAAGACATGAACAAACATTTCTCAAAAGAAGACGTACAAGTGACCAAAAAACATATGAACAAACGCTCCACATCACTAATCACTAGAGAAATGCAAATCAAAACCACACTGAGATACAATTTCACACCAGTAGGAATGGCTATTATTAAAAAGTGAAAAGTAACAGATGCTGGTGAGGCTGTGGAGAAAAGGGAATGCTTAAACACTGTTGGTGGGAATGTAAATTAGTTTGGCCACTGTGGAAAGCAGTTTTTCTCTGGAAAGAGATTTCTCAAAGAACCTAGAACTATCATTTGACCCAGCAGTCCCATTACCAGGTATATGTCTGAAAGAAAACAAATCATTCTACCAAAAAGACACATGCACTCACATGTTAATTGTAGCACTATTCACAATAACAAAGATATGGAATCAACCTAGGTGCCCATCAATGGTGGACTGGATAAAGAAAATGTGGTACATATACACCATGGAATACTATGCAGCCATAAAAAGGAACAAAATCTATGCAAACTAACGCAGTAATAGAAAACTAAATACTACATGTTCTCACATAAGTAGGAGCTAAACATTGGGTACTCATGGACATAAAGATGGCAACAATAGGAACTGGGGACTACTACAAAGGGGAGGGAGGAAAGGGTACAAAGGTTGAAAAACTATTGCATACTGTGCTCAGTGCTTGGGTGATGAAATGGATAATTCATATCCTAAACCTTAGCATCACACAATACACCACAGTAACAAACCTGCACGTGTACCTGCTGAATCTAAAATGAAAGTTGAAGAAAAGGTATCTATACATAGTAATATCAAAATGTAAGGCTTGTGACACATCAATAATATGCTGATTCAGACTAATTCTTTATGGTTATCTTGTCAGAGGAAAATAGTGAATAAAACTTTTGGTGATTTTACATGATAAGTTTAAGAAGCAAAGTTGTTCCAGTGAGATTACAATACTATTGGTGACCTCTCTGCAAATTCGCTCTTACTCCAGAAAAAAATCTGCCAGCCCAGATTAGCTGGGAGTGGTTTTAAAGAAGAATAAATGTGCTGCCCTTCTAAAATGTTCATATGCATAGGAATCACCAGTGAATCAGGTTAAAATACAGATTCTGATTGAATTGATGAGGGGAATGGAGACTGAGGTTCTGCATTTCTAACAGGTGTCCTGGGTTTGTCTGTTTTTCTGACCTATTTTCTACCCTTTGAGAAGTAAGGCAACAAAGAATAAGAAAAGATACTGTAATTGCTGTTAACTTTATTTCCAATGACAATATCCCAAGTCCTAGATCAGCATGAACTCAACCACTGCCAATTGAGACTCCAGTTATTGGACCTGTTTTGTAAAAAGGAATAACAAAGGTATATTTTGACAATTAATTGTAACAGCAACCCCAGATGAACCTGAAATGGCTGTGCTTAAATACTTATTCCTAGTTCTCCTGCCCTTTTCATTTCTGGAGTGGTTTCTATGGAAAAGTAATTTGAAACCAGAAGATCTTACAAAATGTAATTTTGAAATATCATCACCTTTGTTACCAAAGAAAACATCCCATCCAGACAAACATGTTTCCAGGATATGAAATTTAATGGAAGAACAAGTACAAAAAAATCATGTTCTACATGCTGCATAAACTCCAGGAAAACTGACATTCCAACTCAGCAGAACATAGGTATAAACCGTCTCAAAGAAAACTCTCCCCTGGCCTAAAGTGAGAGCAAACTTTACCCAAAAGGATGCATTGAACTCTAGATCAATTAGGGGAGAACTGGCATCTGAACAATATTGAATCTTCTAATTCATAAACATAAATCTGTCCATTGATTTAGGACTTCTTTAATTTCCCTCCGTGATGTTTTAATAGTGTTCACTCTTCCAATCTTACACATTTTTTCCTGTTTTTCATGTTTTTAGATAGTATTGTAGATGATTTAAAATTTTAATATTCAATTGGCATTGCAAATACATTAAAGATATAATTGAATTTTGTATACTGACCTGATATCCTAGGGCCTTGCTAAGTTTTTATTAGTTCTACCAATTTTTAACAGAGTCTATAGGAATTTCTTTGTATACAATTATGTCATCTGTGAATGAAAGTTGTTTTAATCCTTTCTTGTTTGTATTCCTTGAATTTCTTGTTATTGCTTTATTGTACTGGCTAGACCTGCAAGTACATTATTGTATAGAAATTATGAGAATGGACATTCTTAGCTTATTTTTGATCCTATGGGTAAAGCCTTCAGTCTTTCACCATTAAGTATGACATTAATAATAGGTTTTAAACAAACTTTTTTTATCAGAAAGTTCCCTGCTTTTCCTAATTTATTGAGATACTTAAAAAATGAAATATTCTTGAATTTTGTTAAGTGTTTATTCTACATCTCTTGAAATGATCATGTGGTTTTATCCTTTATTTTGATAATGTGGTAAATTACATTGATTTCTCAAATATTAAATCAAACTTTCAATCTTATGTAAATACTTGCTCATACTTGATACACACACAGAGACACACACACATAGAACTAGTTTTTAATTTGCTAAGTTTTTATTACTTATTTTTGTGACTGTTCCAGAGTGATATCAATCTGTAGTTTGGTTTTTTTTTTCCTTGGATTATCTTCTCTTTTGCTGTTAGAGTTTTATGCTGGCTTCGTAAAATGAAGTGAAAAAAATGTTTCCTCTCTTCTATTTTCTGGAAGAGTGTGCATAAGGTTGGTATGACTTCTTTAAATATTTGTTAGAATTCAGTAGTGAAGCTATCAGAGCCAGGAGTTTTCCTTGTGGGAAGGTTTTTAAATTATGGATTTAATTCTATTAATAGGTATAGCATTATTCAGTTTTCTATTTTTTAATTAAGTCTGTGCTGCTAATGTGTATCTTTCAAGGAATTTGTCCCTTTCATCTAAGTTTACTTTTTTTTTCAATTTTCCTTTATTAGCCTTTTAATATCAGTAAGATTTGTAAAGATCTCTCCTCTTTCACTCCTGGTATTAGTATTTTTTGTCTTCTTTCTATTGTCTTGATTAGTATTTGTTGTTTTTCAAAATTTCTCAATTTTGTGCCTATTTTCTATTTCACTGACTTCTGTTCTTATCTTTATTGTTTCCTTCCACATACTTTGGGTTTAATTTCTTTTGCTTTTTTCAGCTTCTTAAGGTGGAAGCTTAGATCATTGATTTGAGACCTGTCTTTTTTGTACTATAACATTTAAAGTCATAAGTTTCCCTCCATTCAGTACTTGAGCTGTGTCTCAAATTTCAGTATACTCTATTTTTATTTTCACTCATTTCCAAATAATTTATAATTGCCCTTGTTGATACATGAATTACTTGCAAATCTGTGTTTAATTTCCAAATATTTAGGCATTCTCTAGATAGCTTTCTCTTACTTCTTTCTAACTTATTTTCTCTATGTTTAGAGAACACACTCTGCAATATTTCAATCCTTTTAAATGTATTGACTTATTTTATGGTCTTATAACAAAAAATAAAATATGGTTTGTTTTGGTAAATACTTCATATGCATTTGAACAGAATTTTTATTGCATTGTTCTTGGGCAAAATGGTCTATAAATATTAATTAGGTCAAGTTGGTTGACAGCGTTATTCAGTTCTGTCAATTTTGGTTTCATGTACTTTGAAGCTGTTATTGGGATTATGCAGAGTGAATCAGGTTAAATACACTACATGTATTTAATGGGTGAATTTTCCCCTTTTCCATTATGAAATAATCCATCTTATCCATGACAATCTTCCTTCTGAAGTCTACCTTGTGTCACAAAGTAGCCACACTAGCTTTCTTAAATATAGTAGCCACATGGTATATATTTTCCCAACCTTTCACTTTTAATGCATGTCTTTGTAACTAAAGAAGGTTCCTCATAGACAACATATAATTGAGCCTTACTTTTTAAATCCAATTTGGTAATACTTACCTTTTAACTGGAAAAAAATAACTTTTATGTTTACCCAGGCATAGGTCTCAATTTGTATCATTTTCCTTTCACCTGAAGAATTTTATTTAACATTTCTTGTCATGCAGGTCAGCAGGCAACTAATTTTCTCAATTTTGTTTCTGAAAAGGGTTTTTTGGTTTTGCCTTAATTTTGGAAGAATATTTTTGTTGGTTATAAAATTTTGTATTGACATTTTTTTTCAGCATTTTAAAGATGCTTGTGTAGCTTGACCAGAAGTCTGCTGTCACTCTTATTTTATAACTGGTTTTCAGAAATTTGGGTATGCCTTGGTGTGGGCCTGGTTGTGTGAAGGTACAGATATGTAGATGTTTAACCTTGTTGAAATTTGTTGAGCTTCTTACATTTCTGAGATGTAATACTTTCATCAAACTAGGAAATTTTTCAGGAACTATTTCTCCAATTATATTTTCTGTCCCTTACCCATCCACAGTATCTTTCTTGGACTCTAATTTTAAGTCTGTCAGACTCTTTGACATAGTCCCATAAGTCATTAGGGCTATGTTAGTTTTATCTCCAGTTGTTTTTCTTTCTATTTCATTTTGGATAGATTTTACTGCTATGTCTTCAATTTCACTAATCTTTTCTTCTGTGGTATCTAATCTGCTGTAAATCCTATACAGTGAAAATTTCATTTCAGATATTAGATTTTTTATTTCTGGAAATTCCTTTTCATCTCCCTTGTCTCTTCTCATTATTTTTGTTTTCCTTTAAACACTTTACATAGCTATAATTCCTGTTCTAACCATTTTGTCTACTAATATCATCATCTCTGACATTTTGGGGTTCATTTCTCTTGGCAGTTTTTCTCCTGGTAACAGGTCACATTTCCTACTTTTTGATAAGCTTAATATTATTACAGTGTTGAGTACCTGGAGTTTCTTGCCTTTTTTAAAAAACAACATCAGTCTTTGTTTTGAAAGACAGCAGGTCAGTTTGATGCCTTTGAGTTCTGTTTTTAAGCTTTGCTAGAATGATTCTAGCATAGCCTTCTTTCAAGAGACAGTTCAGGGGCTGGGCATGGTGGCTCACACCTGTAATCCCAGCACTTTGAGGGGCTGAGGTGGGTGGATCACTTGAAGTCAGGAGTTCAAGATCAGTCTAGTCAATATGGTGAAACCTTGTTTCTACTAAACATACAAAAAAAAAAAAAAATTAGCCAGGCATTTGGGAGGCTGAGGCAGGAGAATCACTTGAACCTGGGAGGTGGAGGAGGTTGCAGTGAGTCGAGATCATGGCATGGCACTTCTCCAGCATAGGCAATAGAATGAGACCTTGTTTCCAAAAAAAAGAAGAGAGAGAGAGAGAGAGACAGTAGTTCAGATCTATTATTAAGGCAGCATCACTCTGAAATCTCTGCTGGATACCTCAGAGGTCTCAGGAATCTCCACGTTGCATGGCCAGAGTTCAGACATCACCCTGTCCTGTGTGAGCTCTGGGAAGTTTTCTGCTTATGACACCGCCGGCTTTCTTTGTGTTGACGAGTTTCACTCTGCACATGGATGGCCTAGCACTTAACAAAGACTCAATATAACCCCCATATAGATTTCTGGAACTCTTTTTATCTTTAGCATCCCCTTTTCCAGAACTCTGTCTCATAGCTTCCAGTCATCTCAGCTTCCCTGAACTTTGATCTCCATCTTCAACTCAGTGATGCCATGAGGGATTTGGGGGCTCCCCTACCAGTCTGGAATTGGCCTTTGGACTGAAAGCTAAGACATTTAGGGCTTTTTCTCTTCTTTCAAGGATCACAACCTTATGCTGCTTGCTGCCCAACGTCTGAAAACAGTTGTGTCATTTGTTTTGTCCAGTTTTCTAGTTTTTCATGGAAGAGAGAGCAGTGATACCTGGTCATTGCTTTTCTTTTCTTTTCTTTTTTGAAGTGCAGCTTCGCTCTCATTGCCCAGGCTGGAGTGCAACGGCGCGATCTCAGCTCACCGCAACCTTTGTCTCCCAGGTTCAAGCAATTCTCCTGCCTCAGCCTCCCAAGTAGCTGGGATTACAGGAATGCACCACCATGCCCGGCTAATTTTTTGTATTTTCAGTAGAGACAGAGTTTCT
The DNA here is from genome assembly GCF_007565055.1 of Rhinopithecus roxellana. NCBI lineage: Eukaryota > Metazoa > Chordata > Mammalia > Primates > Cercopithecidae > Rhinopithecus > Rhinopithecus roxellana. The sequence continues at coordinate 125,119,834 of NC_044552.1, forward strand.
CCATGTTGATCAGGCTGGTCTCAAACTCCCAACCTCAGGGGATCTGCCCACCTCAGCCTCCCAAAGTGCTGGAATTACAGGCACGAGCTACGGCGCCTGGCTGCTCATTGCTTTTCTTATCATGGCTGAAAGTGGAAGTTTGTAGCAGTTTTTCATGAATGGCATTTTGAGTCTAAGCCATGTGTTTAGAGGTCCAGATGATAAAATATGCCACAATACTGAGGTGAGGGGAATGCTCTCCATTTCTGTGAGGAACAATCATGGCCCTACCTAGTGAGGACTGAAGGGATGGCAGTACCATTTTGTCACCTCAGTGGTTTTCTGCTTTGGGGATGGAGCAAGTAATACTACCCTGCTCAGGGCAGCATTCTTCCAAAAGGGGCGTGTGTGGCAGAGCAGAGAAGTGAGTGTTCGATTCTCAGAACGTGATGCCTGGGCAGCTAGGGCATGAGATGCTGGATGAGGCCTCTCAGAAATTCTTGCTTGTGGAACAGGGAGGGATGACCTGGAAATAACTGGCTTATTTTTACAGAATACCAGTTCTCCAAACCTTCATTTCCAGTGCTATAATATATTATCTTTTAGGTCTAGAAAAGCTACGGTTCTCAATTCATAAACATTTTTTCAAAAACCTTGATTGAGGCCAGCCTCAGTGGCTTATGCCTGTAATCCCAACACTTTGGGAGGCCGAGGAGGGCAGATCACTTGAGGTCAGGTGTGCAAGACCAGCCTGGCCAACATGGTGAAACCCATCTCTACTGAAAATTGAAAACATTAGCCAGGCATGGTGGCGCTTGCCTATAATTCCAGCTACTCGGGAGGCTGAGGCACAAGAATTGTTTGAACCTGGGAGGTGGAGAGTGCAGTGAGCCGAGATGGTGCCACTGCACTCCAGCTTGGGCAGCAGAGTAAGACACTGTCTAAAAAAAAGTCAAACAAATATTGGTTGAGCTCCTTTGCATACAATGAAAAAAAAAGTCCTTGTCATTGAAGTCTTCCAAGATACCTGAGGGAAAGGCAGCTGCATTAAATTAATGATTATGACTATGTTGAAGGTGTAATGACAGCACACAAAAAGAAGCAGCATTCACTGCTGTTTGGACAGCAGCTGAACGTGGACAATTCAAAACAGATCTTTCACTGTACCATGTCTGACTGCAAAAGAGGGTCCCCCAGCCAACAGAAATATAGTCAATTTCATTTGCCCAGTGAGGTATAGATAATGGTCTACTATTTTTAGTCTTTAGTACAGTACTTTATTCTTTCTCAAGTGTGAAACAGTAACCACTGGAGAGTTTTTTTGTTTTGTTTTGTTTTGTTTTGTTTTTAATATGGAGTCTCTGTCGCCCAAGTTGGAGTGCAGTGGCACGGTCTCGGCTCACTACAACCTCCACCTCTCGAGTTCAAGAGAGTCTCCTGCCTCCCAAGTAGCTGGCATTAGAGGTGCACAACACCACACCTGGCTAATTTTTGTGTTTTTGTAGAGATGGGGTTCCACTATGTTATATTTTTAGTAGAGAAGGAGTTTCACCATGTTGGCCAGGCTGGTCTCGAACTCCTGACCTCAAATGATCCACTGGCCTCGGCTTCCCAAAGTGCTAGGATTACAGGTATGAACCACTGCACCCGGCCCCAGTGGAGAGTTTTCTAGTATGCTCAGCATAACAATGATGATATAAATATGTTTCAATGCTCTGTTTAGTTATTGGAATAGTCTGCTTCTTAATCATAAGTGTTTCATAATTTCAAACATGAAGTTTTTAATAAGCAAATAAAGAACACAGTCAACCTCAAAGGAAATGCAATAGAAAATGAAAACTGAAAACAGATCCATTTGGAATTGTAACAGATTTTAAAGAAAACCCAAGGAAGTACAGAATTGAGCTCAATGGCAAACTGAATCAATTCAAATAACTTGATATTAACCACTTGAACAAATCAAGCAAGTTCTCATTTAGGTATTATCTAGGTTCAGTGGTGCATTTTATACATCCCATGACACATCTGCATACCATTAAAAATGCAACAGCAAACCAATTTGCAACTGGTTATTCTATCCAAAATTGCAAGCCACTTCTCCCCAACCCCCAAACAACACATGAGTGTGAATGCGTGTGTGTGTGTGTGTGTGTGTGTAGGAGAGCTGGAAACGGGAGTCGCTACTTTTATTTACCCAACAAGTATTAAACCCTCTATCTGCTAAATATGTTCACTTCAGTGAGAATTCCAAAGTATAGTATTAATTTCCTCCCAAAATAATGGCTTCCAGCACGTGAAATAGCAAAACTCTGCAGCAAAGACAATATGTTACTTACAATGGAAGTGGACACACGTTGGTGGAAGCTGAAAATGTCCCTCAGGCAGTAAAATACAAGCCATGCTTCTTCTCACCTCCTCTAGATCCAACTCAATTTTGTGGCATGCACAGGTATGCTGTGCAGGCACAAAAACCTGTGCTGAACAAACCTATGCCTGTTTGGAAGGTCAGCAGTTTTCCAGCAAACGAGGCAGCGGTGCTGCCAAGGATTATCTCACTAGCAGAGAAAAAACTCACTGCTCAACTAACAAAAAAAATTTAGTTGAATATGAATAATTGTGTTTCCATATGCAAAGACTCAGGAAAGTCTGTAGGGAGGTGAGTTTTCTTCCATCATGCCTCTGGAAGACATATATTTGAACATGCTCAAAATAGAAAAGACAAATCAGAATTCATATGCTTTAAATAGATGAAGCTCTTGTTACATGAAGGAAAACAGTGTTGCTGCCATGCCTCACATATTTCTCCATTTCTTTTAGAATGTCAAGATGGAATCTGTGTAAGTTCTTCAGTCACTGACTCTTTCCTGCCCTCTTCCCTTATCTTGTATTCAGCAAAGATAAGTATTCTTTTAAAAATAAAAAAGTATATATTATGCTAAGCAAAAGAACCCAGCCTCAAATATGCACATACTGTATGAATTGACTCATGTGACATTTTAGAAAAGGCAAAAATGTAGGAACAGAGGACACATAAAAGGTAGCCAGGGGTTGGGGTGGGGGAGAAAGGGTCTAAATACTCCAGGGCAGGTTGAAAGTTCTCTTCAGGAAGCTAAAATTGTTCTGTAGCTGTCTATGATGGTGGTTACAAGAATCTATTTATGTATAAAAACTCAGAATTGTACACTCCCCAAAATTGCATTTTAATTGCGTAGAGAATGTAAAAATTGATTTGATTTAAAACTTAACTAGAGTGCCTATTTTGTACCAATACAACAGTAAGATTTTCCTTGCTATAATGACGCTGATATTCAGCACGTCATCCACAGTGCTAATCCACATCATTACTGCATTGTTACTTCAGCATTGTTAGAGCATTGTTACTGTACTATTATTTCCAGCATTATTACATTATTACTTTAGTGTCACCTAAGCTTCCTAAGCTTCTTAACCAAGTAATATAACTCAAACTACAGTAATTAATGCTTTGTGTGAAGAATCTACTTTTCCAATTCTCTTGATTGTCATTTCATTTCTCTAGCTTTTGGGCCACTATTTAAAAATACTTAATTAGCAAGGCATATAAAACACAAGATATGTTTGTTCTCCTATGCCAAAAAGCTGTGCCTCACACCATAAATTCCCTTAATTTTTCCTTTACTCTTTCTTCTTTAAAAGAATAACCAGAAATTATAAGAAAATTTTACTATTTGCTCACTTTTGAGAAGCAGTTTGTCTTGTAACTGGGTATCAATGATGATGGAGTCTAAAGAAGGCTTTCATAGACTGTATCTTCCCCCATTCTCTTTGGTTTCCTTCTCTTTTGCTATTTTCAAGCTGTTAATGGTATTTTATTTTTGAACACACACTATTGCCGTATACAGTGTTGTCTTCAAACTCAGAGGCAACATTAGAGAGTAAGGACTTACCACTTTAGCTTATTGTAGATCCAGATGTCCAGAACATTCTAACGCCTCCATCTGAAAACCCTTCCTGGAGTGAACATTTTCTATTTTGCTGGAAACAGGAGTTTCCAACACCATCTCTTCTTTAAGTCCTGTAAATCCTGTACTAACCACAAATGCCTAACATAAACCTTAGGGGGATGTATTCGTCCATTCTTCCATAGTTCTTGCTATAAAGAACTACCTGAGGCTGGATAATTTATAAAGAAAAGAGGTTGAATGGACTCACAGTTCTGCAGACTGTACAGTAAGCATGGTTGTGGAGGCCTCAGAAAACCTGAAATCATGGTGGAAGGCAACGGGGAAGCAGGCACGTCCTCCATGGCTGGAGCAGGGGGAAGAATGTGAAGGGGGAGGTGCTACATACTTTTAAATAAGCAGATCTCATGAGAACTCACTCAGTAGTGTGAGAACAGCAGAGGGGAAATTTACCCTCAGGATGCAATCACCTCCCATCAGGCCCCTCCTCCAACACTAGGGATTACAATTCTGCATGAGATTTGGGGGGGACACAAATCCAAATCCTATCTGGGGAGAAAAAATCTTCTTATGGTGTGTCTTAGGATCTCTCATTAAGGATCTCTGGACATTTGTCACAACTGGCTCTTAGTGCTTAATATTGCATCTCTATCCTTAAAACAATGTGTTGCTACCTCTTCCCAGTTGTCCTTCATCCTCTGCTATCTTGTCTTTGTCCATCATGGTGACTCTGTTTGTCCTCTGTATAAGAGACTGAACTTTTCTTGAAGGTTTTCCTGTTCTAATCTGTTTTCAGTTCCCTAAGCCCTGACATTGGCTGAGTCCCATGATCTGAGACTCCTCTCTGAAGACTTTGCTCACATTTCCCAGCATGTGCTAATGAAAAGTGAATCTGATTTTTCTTCCAGATCCTCAGTTATATTCTCTAGAGGAAGCATCTTCAATGATTTCTTGGGTATCCTTCCAGAACTTTCCCTGTATATACATACTCTATACACATATACTTTTCTGAAACAACCTTATGAATAGAAGCATATTATTCCTATGGTCTTGTGCTTTGCATTTTGCTTTATATGCTTATTATCTTTGTATTTCAAAATAACTATATTCACATCATTCTTTTTAACAGCAGCATAATTGGTATGTACCATAGTTTATTAATCAAACCTTTATTGCTTGAGTATAAGTTGTTTTCTTCTTTTGTCATTGTTGCCATCATAAACCATGGTGCAGCAAAAATCCTTGTACTTATGTTTCTGCAAACACATGCAAATGTAACTGTTGAAAATTTTTTTGAAATGGAATTAATTGCTGAGTCAACACCTTCATTATAGATTTCACCAAATTCTCCCAAAATATGGTATAAATTCCTATTTCTACCTGTGTTAGTCAGTGTTCCCTAGAGGGACAGAACTAATAGGATATATAAATGTGTAAAGGGGAGTGTAGGCCAGGTGCAGTGGCTTACGCCTGTAATCCTAGCACTCTGGGAGGACAAGGCAGGCAGATCACCTGAAGTCAGGAGTTCCAGACCAGCCTGGCCAACATGGTGAAACCCCATCTCTACTAAAAATACAAAAAAATTAGCCAGGCATGGTGGCAGGTGCCTGTAATCCCAGCTACTTGGGAGGCTGAGGCAGGAGAATTGCTTGAACCCGGGAAGTGGAGGTTGCAGTGAGCCGAGATCATGCTACTGCACTCCAGCCTGGGCAACAAGAGCGAGACTCCGTCTCAAAAAAAAGGGGGGAGTTTATTAAGTATTAATTTACACGATAACAAGTTCCCACAATAGGCTGTCTGCAAACTTGAGGAGCAAAGAGAGCCAGTCCGAGTCCCAAAACTGAAGAACTTGGAGTCTGATGTTCGAGGTCAGGAAGCTTCCAGCATGGGAGAAAGATATAGGCTGGGAGGCTAGGTCAGTCTTGCCTTTCACATTTTTCTACTTGCCTTGTATTTGCAGGCAGCTGATTAGATTGTGCCCACCAGATTAAGGGTGGGTCAGCCTTTCCCAGCCCACTGACTCAAAAGTTAATCTCCTTTGACAACACCGTCACAGACACACACAGGAACAATACTTTGTACCCTTCTGTCCAATCAAGTTGACACTCAGTATTAACCACCACACTACCAAAATGATGTGACAGCTCCTGCTTCACACACCTGCACCAAGCTCATGTATTATCAAACTTTCAAATCTTTACTTCTCTGAGAGGTTTTTAAAAAGCTACCTCATTATTGCTCTAACTTGCTTTATTTAGTCATTAGTGAAGTCTATATATCCTTTTTTATTTTTATTGTTTTTGAAATGGAGTCTTGCTCTGTCACCCAGGCTGGAGTGCAATGGTGCCATCTTGGCTCACTGCAACCTCCGCCCCCCAGGTTCAAGTGATTCTCCTGCCTCAGCCTCCTGAGTAGCTGGGATTACAGGCACCCACCACTACTCCCGGCTAATTTTTGTATTTTTAGTAGAGAAAGGGTTTCACCATGTTAATCAGGTTGGTCTTGAACTCCTGACTCCACCCGCCTCAGCCTCCCAAAGTGCTGGGATTACAGGCATGAGCCACCACGCCTGGCCTGAGGTCTACATCTTTATATGTGGTTTGGGTCCATCTTTTTTCTCTTTCTGGGAACTATGATTTTTGCCTATTCTGTGATTGATGGGGATCATCTCTCATGGCACCCCCGGTCCTCAGAAATCTCGGCAGGCAGTGTGGCACAGGCTCTCTTCGGCCTTCTCAAGCCCCAACAAGCCCCACCACCCTTTCTGCTCTTACAGCCCACCTCCAGGATAGCAGCAAGGGTCACTTCTATCCTAGGCTGGCCACCTCTCTGGCACTTCTGTTGTAGGACTCTTTCCTTAGTTCAACTAAAGATGGGGGTCCTCATCACACGACCACAAAAAATTAGACTTGCAGAAATTTGAAGGGTGAGAAGGGCAGAGTTTATTGGATGAAAAGGAAAAGAGGGAAACATGGACTCTCTGCAAGGCCAGAGTCCCTGCTAGTGCCTTCCCACCTCGCAGATGGAATCCCAGGTACCACACCCCGGAACAGGAGAGAGAGGCCAGGCTCCTCCCTGCTGCAAAGGGCGTGAACTTCCGAGGGCTCCACACCAGAGTGCATTCCCCATGGTGAGCAGGTCATCAGAGGATCTACCAGGGAGCCCTTCCCACCTGGCTGTCTGACTTCCACCAGAAACGAGGCAAAAGATCTCTCCACTCTCAGGTTTCCCAAACTTTAAGGAGGGTGGAGAATCCTAGTTTCGCCTCCAGCCGACTCCGCAGAGCAAGTCAGAGGAGGCATGGGAGACACAGCCCTCCCCGCATACCTAAGTCACCTCGCCAAGCTCCATCTCCTCCCCACCCTCCTAGGTTTGAGGTTCTTATCCAGCGTGGGCAGAGGCCACGGGAGGCTAATTCAGTCAGTTGTCTTGCTGTGACCAGTGTGTTGAACAAACAGGACTCGTGGCATTATCCAAATACAGCTTTGTTTTTGTCTTCCTCACCTAACTTTATTCTGTGAGGATAATCTTCACCCGGATAAAAATTCTCGCAGTTCCTTGGATTTTTGGCTTTCTCTGTTGTAATATATATAGAGAGAGAAAGAGAGAGAGTTACAAATGCCATCTGCTTTTTCAGTCATCAGAATGTCCAGTCCTGGTGACAGTCAAAACGCAACGCTGAATCCCCTCCCTGTAAGGCAGGGAGGAGACGTGAGGGGTACCTGGAGACAGGTACAGACCTTTCTCCAATTTTGAGGGCTTTGGTATTTAAAGGAGAAAAGCAGGCTGCAGAGGAAAGAGGGAAGGTATGGTCATGTGACTCAATCCACGTGTTGCAAGGGAAAGGGGGCAAGTAGCATAAAAGTCAATTATGTACTTATTGGGTGGCTGCAGTGGCTCACACCTGTAATCCCAGCACTTTGGGAGGCCGAGGCAAGCGGATCACCTGAGGTCAGGAGTTCAAGGCTAGCCTGGCCAACATGGTGAAACCCCATCTCTACTAAAAATACAAAAATTAGCCTGGCCTGGTGGTGTGCGTCTGTAATTGCAGCTACTGGGGAGGCTGAGGCAGGAGAATCACTTGACCTCAGAAGGCGGAGGTTGCAATGAGCCAAGATCCTGCCACTGCACTCCAGCCTGGGCGACAGAGCAAGACTCCATCTGGAAAAAAAAAAAAAAAGTATGTCTCATGCTCAGTAAATCGGCACTTTACATAAGATAAGGTGAACCTAGAGTAGCTACCTGTGGAAATATTTAACCTTTTATCTGTAACTATAAAGACATTTTTTTGCATGACTGAGCTTTCAGCTTAATTGTTTTTCCTTTTGGCAGAGTGAATTGGGGACCCAAGTTTTGATTTTCCTTTCACACACTTGACCCCAGAGGATATGCTTCTGCTCCTAGGGGCCTGTGCAGTACCTCCTCAGGCCTCCCACTCTTCTGGGTGAGACCTTCTTAGGCCTCTGCCATGCCCCTGCAAGCCAGCCTCCCCTCTCCCCCATGAGGGAGAGTTGTCCACTCTGGGCTGTGGGCAGGGCCCCATGCAGTAGCACCCACGCAGGCCCGAGGCCACATTTTCACTCCCTCTAGATCCCCAGGTGGGAGTGCAGCCACCACCATTCCCCTTGGCTGTCTCCCAGCCCTCAAGCATCAGTCCTCTGCATCCTCAACCAGAGGAAATACAGTCCCAGGTTCTCCGTGTGGTCCTTAAAGCCTCCATCCTTGAAGCTTGAGGTGAGGAGGAAGTGTCAGAGATAAGCAAGGCTTGGCATTGATGAAAGTGGGAAAAGCAGGTGATGGGCTTTGGGGCATGCTATCCTAAAAGGTAGTGCTTTGACATTTGAGGAAACTGCAGTAAAGGGGACTTTGTGACCTTCTGCCATGCTTCTTCCCTGAAGTGGGCATGAAAGAATTCTTCTGAACTTCCTCTGAAGTAGGTCATGAGCTCCTCGTTGGAGACATATCCTCCCCATCCTAGAAGAAATGTCCTTGTCTGAGGTAGATTGGATTATCGTTCCCAATTCTTTATCCCTCTGTGTATCCTTTTCCATGTGACTGCCTTTTCCATGTAATTTACGGTGAATCTCACCAAAGGCAGAGCACAGTTAACCCTTGAACAACACAGGCTTGAACTGTGAAGTTCCACTTACACACAAATTTTTTTCAACCAAATGCAGATAAAAAATACAGTCTTCTTGGGACGTATGGGGACACAGGAAGAATCTGAACAAGCAGGCCTTGCTAAGTTTCCTCCAGCTAATCACCATTCCATCAGACCTTTTTCGTCCAATCATATTTTTCCTCAGTGTCCCACGTCGCCATCAAATCTAACAAAAATGTACAGGTTTCCCTGTTTCTTTGGGTCTTCATTTCTGAAGACTCCCATGTCATGTAAAACTTATGTTGAATACATTTGTATGCTTTTCTCTTGTTAGGCTGTCTTTTGTTATAGATGCCTAAGCCTTGAGCCTAGTTATGGGAAGAAAAGATGTTTCCTTTCCCTTCCACAGGATTTATTCAGGAAAGAGCTGAGCTCCATTTCACTTTGCACAGAAGTGCCTGGGCATTTTAAATAGAGAATGAGGAAGTAGGGAGGGGAACAGGCAGGGGCTTCAGTGGAGTTAGGGCAGTGAAAAATACAAAAAGCCAGAAAGAGAGTTAATTCAAAATAAATGTGTTAGGCCATCTGTGTCTGCTAACTGGCATTTATGGAACTGGGGCTTCTGCCCTCCCAAAGGAACAGGAAGACAAAAATCCTATCGTTTCTGATGATTACATTTCAAAGGAATGACGTTCAGGTCCTTGACAAAGGCGCTCCTCTGTTGTAGCAGATTTATAATACTTCTCAAAGGGACTGAGAAAGGCTTTACAGTTCTAAGCTTTTTAAAAGTAAGTGTGCTAAGAAAGGCACGTCAAGGGCCCATGGTCAGGTGTTGGCTAGAACAAATGGTAAATTCTTTTGGCAGCCTTGACCTTTTCTCTATGGAAACTCAAGGTGGGGGAGGGAAGGAGTTATCTTAGGGACATAGCCTTAGGCTGCCAGAAGCTATGGCAGAGTTTGAGCAAGTCCCCTAGTGCAGATGTGGATGGATTCCTTCCTGCTGAGAATTTTGCAGTTTTCAGCAGACACTCCCCACCATGGAGAAGATAAGGTGCAAAGCACAGCTTGCTCCAAATACAGCCTTCTCACAAAATTTTTACCCCTTTCTTGTGTTCTTGACCTCACTGAGGCATCTGGGTGTCACTCCCTCTTTTGTGTAACTGTGGCAAAGGGTCTGTCTCACACACACATCGGTATTCTGTATCTAGGTCGCTGATGCTTCAGTGGAAACAGCCCAATTCCAACATCTTGTTACATTGAAAACTGATGATCATACCAAAAGTTGGCCATTGGGAGCTCAAGAGCCAAAATATATGAAAATCAGCCTCTTTGGTCTATTTTGGTTAGTCTCTCGCAAAAGCAAGGTCTTATTTGAAATTAGAGAAGTGATGGGGCAAACAGAGATTACAGAGAAAATAATAAATACATCTATATCAATATGCTATGTATCATTCTGACAGATGGGTCTTACGCATACTAAGCACCCAGCCCAGTATCTGACCCATAGGAAATAATAAATGCAATGAGTGGACTCTGTTTCTGAGTGATGCAATCTTCATGCAGTGCTTATTTATGGCTGACACACAATGAATTGTCTAATATCTGGCTATATTCATTTTATTTTTAAAATGACATTTGCAATTTGATTTATAACAATATTTATTATGTGACATTTTGAAAATCCTAAAGCGCATAAATTAGGAAGCAAACTCACCTGTAATCCTACCACTCAGAACTCATCACTGTTAACATTTTATATGCATATAAGCATATGTTACTTAAAAACAAAAATGCTAAGCTAAATTATATAATACTAAATTTTTATGACCAAAAAATTATATGTACTCAATGGATGCTATGGCCTTTTTTTGTTATTGCTAAGTACAACTTTGCTCACATTTGTTGTTGTGTTTCAGTTTGACTTTTAGGTCCTGCCCTACTCAGTTTTGCCACAATAATGCTACGTAACAACCAACCATCATTTCCCTCTCACTCACATGTCTTCAGGGGCAGGTCTGCTAGTGACAATGCACGTGGCAGGGCCTGGCTCCTGGCTGCAGGCCTGTTTCAGATGTTTCGCATGTCTCCGTATTTCAAGTCCTTACGTGCTTCATGTCCACTAATATCCCATTAGCCAAAGTCAGTCACATGGCCAAGCCCAAAATCAATAGGGCAAAGAAATATATAGTTATCCCTTAGTATACAAGGGGGATTCGTTTCAGGACCATCTGAGTATACCCAAATCTGTGCATACTCAAGTCCCACAGTTGGCCCTGCTGAACCCAGATATAGGACAAGTCGGCCCTTGCGTACTCAAGTTTCACATTCCAAGAAGACTGTATTTTTTATCTGCATTTGGTCAAAAAAATTTGTGTGTAAGTGGAACTTCGCAGTTCAAGCCTGTGTTGTTCAAGGGTTAACTGTGCTCTCTGCCTTTGGTGAGATTAACCGTAAACTATATGGAAAAGGCAGTCACATGGAAAAGGATACACAGAGGGATAAAGAATTAGGAATGATAATCCAGTTTACCTCAGGCATAAACATCCCTATTTACCATTGGTCCTCGGAATCCAAGAGTTCCACAGGAATGATTCAACCAACCAATGATCAAAAACATCTGGGCGGGAAAAAAACAAAGAAAGTTAATACGAGTAGAAGACCAATACAATATAATATCCATTTATGGCCTTTACATTGTATTAGGTATTATAAGTAATCTAGTGATTTAAAATATACTGGGAGGATGAACATAGGTTTTAGGCTAATACTACACCATTTTATGTCAGGGACTTGAACATCCACGTATTTTGGTATCCTGGGGAGGTCCTGGAATTAATTCCCCCAAAATATCAAGCGACAACTGTGCACTGTTTTACTGCAGTTAGGTCTAGAGTATTGACTGATTTTCATTATGCTTAACAACAAACTATAATATTTATTTAGGATGGGCATAAAAGACATTCCGAATGCAGTAAAGTCTGGTGATTTCTGTGCTAAAACAAAGTTCGAATCCTCTGCATCTGTATTCAATGTGATGTGCTCACTCTCTTTTGTCTGCTTACTTCATTCCTTTGATTTGAATGCTCTCTTGAACTTCTCTGTGTATTTCCTTGTGTGTCAATCAGGAGTCACCTTTCTCCAGGTGTTAGTAGAGCCAAAAGGAATAGTTCTTTCCCATTTCTATCTAAAACATTTGTATCATGATTCCCAGGGAAAATTAATATTTTTCTTATGTTAAAATATTCCTACATTTCTAACATATAACTAATATTTCTTATATCAAAATATAGTAGTCCCTCCTTACCTTTGGTTTCAGTTACCTGATGTCAACCTGTTATCGAGCAAATGGGGCTCCTTGCCTGATGTGCTATAAGTCAATACTGACACCAAATTTTTTCGAGAAAAGAAAAGCTTTATATTGAAAATCGACTCTCAAAGAGACAGGAGTCAAGCTCAAATCTGTCTCCCTGTGCTGGCCTTAAGGCAGTAGTTTTATTAGGAAAGGTTTAAGGGGTGGATACTAGGATTAGCAGGTGGTTGGTGGAAGGAAAGGGGAGTTCTGGAAAGTCCTTGGGCATGCACAGTTATCTCTTCATGCCACTTCATGGGTCCTGTGTGCAAATTCAGGGGGAGTTAGTATGAAACATGCAGTGGGAATTAAGGCTGTGACTTCAGCATACTCGTTCTGCACAAATGCCAGTCTGCTATCTTAGTTCAAACAGATTTCAGCCAGTTCTTCTATCTCATAAGCAGAGCAAGTTTCAGTGTTTCAGCAGAGTGTTTCTTATCTGCCATCATGAAAACTCAAGAATTTCTGATAGACGTTGGTTGTTGGTTTCTTTTTTTTTTTTTTTTTTGAGATGGAGTCTTGCTCTGTCACCCAAGCTGGAGTGCAGTGATGCGATCTCAGCTCACTGCCGTCTCTGCCTCCTGGGTTCCAGCGATTCTCCTGCCTCAGCTTCCCCAGTAGCTGGGATTACAGGTGAGTGTCACCATAGTTGGCTAATTTTTGTATTTTTAGTAGAGATGAGGTTTCACCATGTTGGCCAACTTAGTCTCAAACTCGTGACCTCAGGTGATCCACCTGCCTCAGCCTCCCAAAGTGTTGGGATTACAGGTGTGAGCCACCATGCCCGGCCTGTTAGTCATTGGTTTCTCTAACTCTTTGGGACACAGCTTCAAACTAAGTTCTGAAAATAAGTGAGTACAGTACAATGTATTCTGAGAGAGAGACCACATTCACATAACTTGTATTACAGTATAGTATTATAATTGTTTTATTTTATTATTGTTGTTTATCTCTTGCTGTGCCTAATTTATAAATTAAACTTTATTGTAGGTATATATTAGAAGTATAGAATAAACTTACCTGTGTATAGGGAAAAACATACTATATATAGGGTTTGGTACTATCCACGGTTTCAGGCAGCCACTGGGGGTCTTGGAACATAACCCCCATGAATAAGGGGGGACTACTCTATATTTATTGTAGACTTTTCCTCTTAAGCATATAATGTAAAATATTTTAATTTCCTTTTTAAATTAAATGAGTAAGAAATATCCCTGTTAACACATTAAGTGATAATATGCTAATCATGTCATATTGTTTTAAAATTTGGAGGCTATCTTCTCTATTTCACTCTCTAAGTCTACCCAAAGAATCACATAAACCAAGACAATTCTTGCAACAATGGCATCGTAACTGTCATCACAACTGATCCTTTCAGCCATTTTGCAAGTGCAGTAACTAGGTATTTTGATCCATGTCACATAAACTATGCCGGTGGTTTCATTTTCCTGTTTTCTATCCTAGTTCCTGATAATGTGTGTACAGAGCCCCAGTGAACATGTGCTCTTCAAGACTAAATTACCTCTTGGTAATAGTGGAGGCGGGAAGGAGCACTAACTCTTTAACACTGCTGGGAGAGCACTATTTAATAGTGTACTCCTCAACTGGGGGTTGTGTGACCCCAGTCTGAAGGGGACCGGGAAATGTATTGCAGGAAGTAAGGGACCCTGAACAGAGGTACCAGCTGAAATCGTGGCAGAAGAATATAAATTGTGAAGATTTCATGGACATTTATCAGTTCCCAAAATTAATACTTGTAATTTCTTAAACCTGTCTTTACTGCAATCTCTGAACATAAATTGTGAAGATTTCATGGACATTTATCACTTTCCTAACAATACTCTTATAATTTCATATGCCTGTCTTTACTTTAATCTCTTAATCCCATTATCTTTGTAAGCTGAGAATGTACGTCACCTCAGGACCACTATTGTATAAATTGATCATAAAATATGTGTGTTTGAACAATATGAAATCAGTGCATCTTGAAAAAGAACAGAATAACAGTGACTTTCAGGGAACGAGGGAAGATATCCATAAGGTCTGACTGCCTGTGGGGTTGGGCAGAATACAGCCATATTTTTCTTCTTGTAGAGAGCCCGTAAATGGATGTGCAAGTAAGAGAGATATTGCTGAATTCTTTTCCCAGCAAGGAATAACCTGGGGAAGGAATGCGTTCCTTGGGGGAGGTCTATAAATTATCACTCTGGGATTGTCTGTCTTATGGAGTTGAGATAAGGACTGAAATACGCTCCGGTCTCATGCAGTACCTTCAGGCTTACTAGGATTGGGAAATTCCAGTCTGGTAAATTTTGGTCAGACCAGTTCTCTGCTCTTGAACCCTGTTTTCCGTTAAGATGTTCATCAAGACAATACGTGCGCAGCAGGACATAGACCCTAATCAGTAATTCTAATTTTGCCTTTGCCTTATCATATTTATTGCCCTTTGAAGCATGTGATCTTCGTGACCTACTCCCTGTTTGTACACTCCCTCCCATTTTAAAATCTCTAATAAAAATTTGCTGGTTTTGCAGCTCAGGGGACATCACAGACCTACCAATACGTGATGTCACCCCCAGGGGCCCAGTTGTAAAATTCCTCTCTTTGTACCCCCTCTATTTCTCAGACCAGCTGACACTTAGGGAAAATAGAACCTATGTTGAAATATTGGGGGCTGGTTCCCCCGATAGAAATGTGTGGGGCACATTTTGTTGTCACAATAACAAGAATCTGCTACTGGCATTTAGTGTCTGGGGATCTGGATTGGTAACTTCCTATGCACAGAACCATCCCACACTACGAAGAAATCTCCAATCCAAAATGCCAGTTGTGCCTTGTGTTGAAATACTGATTTAGTGAGTAGAGCCTTTATTAGTCAAGATTTTTAGCTGCAAATAACAGAACCAACTTTGGCTAGTTTAAATGGAAAGGGAACTAATTCAAGGATATTCAGTAGCTCACAGAATCTTTAGAAGGTCCAGAAAATTAGGCTGAGTGGCTAAGCAGTAGGAACAATGCCTTGTTACACTGCCAGCTGCTCTGGAAGAATCCAGCTAGTGCTACTTTTTACCAGCTTGTAATTCCTACACAGAATAGGGATATGTGGGATGTGGGACGCCCCTGCTAGGTAGGGCCTTTGCCGCTACTGCTTCTGAGGTGGCTATCTCTCCACCATCCCTGCCAGGATGAACTGATTCCATGCAGGGTTTCCCTGTTGCTTTGTGGAGCCCAGGTCACATATTTGAACCCCAGTGACATGGAAGGCTGAGAGGGTGAGTTCTTGGCCTCCACCTTGGGGTCTCTGTCCTGGGGAAGCAAGGCTCACAAGGTAGAAAGCTACACGAAGATAGGAGTTCAAAAGATACTGGGCAGTCACCAAGTGTGACAAATGTCCACCAAATCATCAAAGGCCCTTGTTACAGACCTCTCCCTAAAGACACTTCTTGAGCATGGACCTGGGAAAAACAGCTTCTAAATTTGTCTTCCAGAATCTTGAAAAGATATGCTTAGTCTCTCCCCACTGTTGCATTATTCATTCTATTTTCTCTACTTCAATTAGCACATCAGATATTCTTTGGATTCGTGTATAAGTATCATTTTCATTTCTTTCCTCAGCACTGTAATTCCTGTCCAGCTGTAAGATTTATTTCTTTGTCCTCTCACCTCCTACAACTTCATATATCCCACATTAGTGGTTTCAAAAAAAGATTTTTTGAAATTATGGGTAAGATAACATATTTGGCTGAAAAAAATCAGTGAAGACAATGTCTTTTGTTCAAAGACATTATCATGGCAACATTGTGCCCAAGTGGTTTTGGGCAGGAAATATCAGGAATAATTTAAAGCATTGTACCAGGCCAGGTATGGTGGCTTATGCCTGCAATCTCAACACTTTGGGAGGTCAAGGTGGGAGGATCACTTGAGGCCAGGAATTCAAGGTCAGCTTGGGCAACAGTAAGACCCTGTTTCTACAAAAAATTTTAAAATTCACTGGGCATGGTAGTGTGCCTGTAGTTCTAGCTACTATGGAGACTGACACAGGAGGATCCCTTGAGCTCAGGAGTTGGAGGCTGCAGTGAGTTATAATCTGATTGCACTGCTGCACTCCAGCTTGAGTGACAGAGCAAGACCCTGTCTCTAAAAATAAGTAAATAAAGCATTGGACCAATTTGCTGTGTTTACCTAAGAACAAGAGCTGCTTCTGCATATACCAAAAGTTGGCAGGACTGCAAGCAGGACTGTGTAACTTTTCTCAGATCAGTCAAAGAATGTAACACATAAATACATAGGTCAGTGTCATTGAACAGCAGCTTTTCAGAAACAATGTGAACCATTACAGGGAAAGCAACATAGATTTACTGAAAACAATGAATTAATTTCTTAGTTTAATTGTCTCTTTGATGCTGTAATAGAATTTCATGGTCTTCCAATAAATGATTAAATGATGGAATATGCAGAGGAATAAATATTATAGTTTACATTTTAAAATCATCCCAAATCACCTAACTTTATCAGTTACACTTAATGGATTCAAATAAGCAGTTTTGAGCATATCACCTTGGAGATGATAATAGCACCTTCCTCTTTAGAAGCTCTCAATTACATTATAAATAAGCCTTTATCTTCAAAACCGTGATGCAGAAATGAAGTGCTGTAGTTAACATCACAATTTTAAATTCACTGACTCTAAGTGAACTGCTTTAATATTCATTTTCACTGTGAATGAAATAATCTAGGGACTTGTCTCATTAGCATCTGTGCTGCTATCAAATTCATATAGGGACCTAGAAACTGTTTTTTAAAGTACACCAAGTTTATGTATTTTTATATGAAGTCTATCTACCTGGGCAAACTGGAATTTAGGGTTGTCTCTATAATTTGTTTAAAGATAAAATTATTATAGGTGAGATTTGAAAGTGTTGAAAATAAGGGATGATGACAGGTTATCCATCAATTTATGTGTGGAGATACTAAAAGTTTTTATAGTATAAAATCTATAGTTTGATTATATAACAAAATAAATCACTATCTTGATTGTAGAATGAAATAAATTCCTAATTTGTTACATGATGTGATAGATGGTTTCTGCATCTGTGATCGAATGCATAGAAACAAACACATCTGTTTGGTCACATGCCTGAAATAATGCCCAGAAAATGAAGTCAAATGGCTTTAATTACCTCCTTATGGGAGTGCCTGGCTGCTGGGATGACTGGAAGGTGACACATTTGGGGTTTTGGAATGAATAATTTGAATCTTACAATTATTAATCTTAAGATTTTTTGTCTCAAATTAAATTTTAATTAAAAATTATTAATCTTAAAAATTAAAAATTATTAAATATAAATCTAGTATATCTTAAAGGCCTATAAAAATACTTCTGCACTGAGAAGTAGACTAATACAATAATAATCTAACATTTTATAAATGGGACCAAGTTCAAAGCTGACAAGAATTTTGTCCTACTGTTGAAAATATTACTTTTTGACATTCCTAATTAATCTAGGACACATTCTTTTTCCAGTGACTGATTCCCAAAAATGTTGGCATTTGTTGATAAATATGAATATGTGCCACTGGGGCTTCCCTACCCGAAGCTGAGAACCAACACAAGTCAAACAGAGTGTAAAGTCTTCTAGAATTCTAAGCTCCTCCTGCCAACAGATGCAATAGCGTGGCCCCATCAAGGCCTCACACAGCAGTAGCTGAGACAGTGGTGTCAGCATGAGTAGTATCATGGTGTGGTCACAAAGAGCACTGTTCTAGGATCCTTGAAAATCACCCAGCCAAACTCTTTCCAATTCCAGAGTGGGCAGTGAGGCTCAGAAAAGTGAATTGGTTTGGTCAAGATCATGTGTTAGTGGTGGACCCAAGTCTAGAAGACACAGTCTAGAAGGCCCAAGCCAGCACTCTGTGGCCAACCATGCAGCCTCCCTGTCACAAGACAAGGCTACATAACATACGGTACTGACTCAGGACAACTCACTCTGCCTATGTGACCCAAAGAGCAATTATTCCGTGACTAATGGGAATAAAGTCACTTGGAACATTTCAGATCCCAAACTTAGAGTTCTGCAAATTAATGTCTTATTCACTTTTAAAAATGGAAAATAAAACTTGTTTTATTTTATACCTTCCATTTTCTTCATAGACCTTCTTAAATGGAGATTTCATTGATAAGGATGAGAATCCTTAATCCCTATATTAAGCGTCTGGGTGATTTTTCAGTTCCATAACATCAGCTGATCACTCTCATATATGTTCAGAGAAATTCAGGGCTGCAAGGAAGCTGGTTTAGTCAAAAGAAAGTGACTTTCCTTTTCTTACACTTCTTTAATTTGTCAAATATATCGTACTTGGAAAGAAGCAGCGCTGCATTTTGGAAAAAGTGTTGACTTCGAATTAGAAAAGATCGCAGTTTAAATTTGGCCTTACCTTTATTAGCTTTATAACCTTGGGCTATTTAACCACACAGGGCCCCGGTTTCCTAATCTGTAAAAGTACTAATTACTTCCTAATAGGGTCACTGAAGGGAAGAAATTTAATCATGAGCCTAAATCACCTGGCACACAATCTGGGACTTAGTATTTAACAAAAATCATGATTTTAAACTAAAGTAACAATAAGACACGTACCCCAGATTGCAAAATGTATATACTATTGCAGCCTTTCAAATTATCTAGATGGATTGGGAATCGCTCCCAGAGGATATCTGTAGATACATGTTGAGAAGTGCCTTCTCTCCAGAAATACTGTTAACTTAGACTATGGGGTGGTAAGGATAACACCGGGACATTGACATAGAGCCCTGGGTGACAGTTCAAGTCCAGTTCCCTGATAGCAGTGGGGCCCTGGATAAGGCATGCCACTTCTTGGAGTCTGTTTCCTTGTTTGAAAAACAAGGCAAGGCCAAAACTATCTTTGCTTTCTACCTTAAGGATTTACTTAAAGAAGCCAAGAGGCCGGGCGCGGTGGCTCAAGCCTGTAATCCCAGCGCTTTGGGAGGCCGAGACAGGTGGATCACGAGGTCAGGAGATCGAGACCATCCTGGCTAATATGGTGAAACCCCGTCTCTACTAAAAAATACAAAAAACTAGCCGGGTGAGGTGGCAGGCACCTGTAGTCCCAGCTACTCGGGAGGCTGAGGCAGGAGAATGGCGTAAACCCGGGAGGCGGAGCTTGCAGTGAGCTGAGATCCGGCCACTGCACACCAGCCTGGGCGACACAGCGAGACTCCGTCTCAAAAAAAAAAAAAAAATAAAAATAAAGAAGCCAGTTACAAACAGTCAAGCCCTCTACCACTGAAAGGGGTTTCATGGCAAACAGCTCCCAGGATTCTGCACCTGGATGGATCTCCACTTTTCATCTTTGCTAGGATGTCACACCAGTGACACATTCTTAGCTGTTTATAAGATGCTATTTAGATTTTTCTTTGAATTTAAGGTTCTGTTGTTAATTCTCTGTGAAGCTGACTGATTTGATATCATTTTAAAGGGTAAAGTTAAAGGTGCTTTAACAACTGTGCTATCTTAGCATGAAGGACAGGAACATGAAGGTGAAGCAACACTGAAACTATCGGAGTTCCTATTTATGACTTCGTTACACCAACATAGATCCAGCTACTCTCAAGAGTGAAAAAAAGAAATGAGGAAAGGCAACAAGGGAAAACAATATGTTTATTAAGAGCCATGAAAATGCATAAACTCATTTGTAAATAAATGTAGTATAATTTACCCAGTGAAAAAATAGCTAAAATCTATGAGTAAACTGGATTTTATATTTGAAGTGATTTCACATATTTGATCTCCAGTGATTTCCCCCTCCATCATGATCTATTGGTAGCAGCAGTTTTGCAATGACTATAGAAAAAGCTGTTACCAACAGTCATCACACCAGGGGAAGTTTTCAAGAATGCTCTTCAAAACAGAAGCAGCGCAAACAAATTCAGATGACAAGGGATACGGTAAGACCTGGAACTTATCTTCAGAAATGTAAAAAATAAAAATCCCACACATGTATTCCTTAAGAAATGAAAAAGCAAAACTACATTTTGATCAGTGAAAAATATTATAAGGATATATAAAACATTCTTAACCAGTGATCATAGTAATTACGTTTATAAATGCTCATTCAAGTACTATTGTTCAATAAACATTCAAATTCTCATTAAAAGTAACACTAGATGTAGACACACCTGGACAATGCTTCTTTTGATTTAGCAACAATCATGTCAACAGGAGGCAAGTGACCCTTAAAATACTGTTGTTGGCTCTGTTTTATTCTATTTGTCTGTGAATGATTTGTTCACAGTCTGTATTTTTTTTTTTTTTTCCTGCAAGGACCCGAGGAGTAACTCACAATAGCTAATTAAGAAATCATTTCTATAAAATGATTCTCAATATTACAGAAACAGACATTCTAAAACACAAGTGTAGCTCAAAAAATAATAGGGCAGAATCAGTTTTCTTTGGCAAGAAATTCCTAATTCCCCACCAAATGTTGGTTTGCTGTTGTGCAGACACTATCAGAAACTTCTTTGGTGTTTACCAAAGAGCTACTTAATAAGCTGGAAAGATTTCATAAGCTATGTTGTCACAATCACAATGTAGAGCTTATGTCAAAGTTGTGCTGAAATCAACGTCATTTGCTGGATTACTGTTGTTAATAAGTCTTTCTTCAAAAAGTTCCCTCCTAATTTTGGCCTGAGTCTCAGGCTTTAATAAAAATTCCTTTATCTGTTTCACTTTGGACTTCAGACCCATCATTTCTCGATGCAAAGCTTCATTAATTAAGTCTCGAATTCCAGTAGGTTTCTTGCCTAAGAAAAAAAAATTATATAATACATTTCATTAAATATGGCATACTGACTTATCAAAATAGGATTAAAAAAACTTTAAAATGTTGTCCACATTTTATAGAAAAGGTTGCATTTCACCAAAAATATATCATTTACATGAAACATAATTTACTATAAATAAAGATCACTGCATAGCAACAGCACACTTAGGACAAAAATGAAACATTATGGACTAATTGTACAAATGACAATTTCAACAGTGATTATTTTAAACTTAGCACTTGATAGCTGTGTGTGAGAGTTCTGGCCTCAGATAAAGTAGTCAAATGCCCTGCTAAGTAATATAAATGGCAGTATTCCATTGATGGCAAGGCCTCTTTTACGGCCTTTAATTTGTGTCCAGGAGGCATAACCCAAAGTTCCCTCTCCCTTGTGCATGGCTGAGGGCGAGCAAAACTTGGGCCATTCTTCTTTCATCAATTAATTTCCTCTGCCAGTCTCAGCACTCCGTTTTTCTTCTGTTGTGTTTCAGAAATGCAAACACATCGATCATGAAAGTATTAGGCAATCTCCACAGATTGGACCAGAGAGACTTAAATAGCACGCTGCAAGTCAGTCCCTAGACTCAGCAGAGGGGAGCAGGGAGGCTTTGCACAGAGACATGGGGGCCTGCGTTCTGGCCTCATTTCCTGTTGTTCTCATTGTCATTGCCATTCCGATCAGCTGCTTCAGTTTTCACAGAGCTCCCCTCCCCTGGCTTGTTTTTATTCTGTGTTTCCTCCAGATACTGCTGGACAGCCTTGAGCACCGCGTTCTCCACCAGCCTTTTACTGAGCCTTACTAGTTCAGCGTCATCGGGCTCCCCTCCGTTCTTTTCACCTACATTCCACAACAGAGAAGAGAGGTCACTGAGATCACATTGCCATAGAAACTTGGCATGCAGGGGCCGGCTAGTTCCATTAGTTAAAAAGAGCAAGTGTAAATTGGATCTATAAATTCAAGAACAGTGGGTTGGCTTTTCATTTGGTATTTGCGGAAGCAGAAGCCTGTCTATTCCTGAAGCCTTCAGATTGAAAAGTAGTTCATTAGTCCCAATCTAGACAAGCTCTACCTACCAGTGCGGGATGTTTCCCATTTATATGTGAATTTCTGTTCTCTCATCCAAGGCTAATTACTACTACTAACGTCCATGTCCCTACCACGTGAAGTCTCAGACATGTGAATTCACACTAAGTAGACCTGTGTCTGCTTCTCATTCTCCAATATCAAATATCAAGTCGTCAAGATTTCCCCAGCATCTCATTACTTAAGATCACTAATTTAAAAATGCTTGGCCTATAGGTTGGTTGTTAATAAATGCTCAGCGCCACCATGAAGATAAAGGCAGTCACTACCACTAGGAATTGGTTTAAAATATGCTTGTAAGACTAATATTCTTTTTAATTCCAGTGCCATCACTGCAATTTAAGAAATAGGAAATTCTTCAAAGGAAAATTAGGATTATAATGGTAAATTACTAGATGTAAATATTTTATGGTCATTTTAGTTCCTTGATAGTAATGATCCAGGTCTAATTATTCCATCTTTTGTTTTACTCTAAAAGAGCTGGTTTCCAACTATTCTCATGGTAGACATTTCCCAGTCACTCTCTTTCTTGTCTCCCTTAACTGGGGAAAGGAACTAAGGGGCTCCTTCCCCAATTAAGGGAGACAAGGAAGAGAGTGACCATTCAGTGCTCAATCTCCTCCCATCGAGCTGGGGACCCAGGAAAGAACAAGGTTGGATGCAAAGAAGTCACAGGATGCTTGCATATTAAGATCAACTCAGTTTTGGAAGACTACCCATGGGTTCCAGAAGGCAAAGCCAGTGTTGCACTTCCATCTCTGGGTCTGGGACAGGCAGACACAAAGGGTGTGAGCTGGAAGATGGACACTACTTCCCGTACTCACATATAATAGGGATTGAAGAACAGAAGCAGGTAGGCCAAGGGTAAGAACTGGCCCCCAACCTTGTTTCAGAGCCCCCTACTTGTACGTAACACCCATCAAGACCAACCACGTTTATAACCATCCCCATCATTCCTACCAACATCCCAAGCAGAAGAGAGGGTGGGATAAGACCCATCTAGAAACAGTAATAGTGGGAACCCTTAGCAACTGCCTTCTCCTCAAATATGGCAATATGGCACCCCAGACCCATGATCAGAAGTCCAAGATAGAACACCTGCAGTGCAAAATATGTTTAGAATTGAGTAAATGTCAACTCAGTAATAACTAAATATAACTTACTAAATAATACTATTAAAGAAAATCATAGATAATATATTTACTATTAAAGAAATTCACTGGTAATGTCATCTTGGGTGGCAAGTTAAGACTTTTTGTTTATCAGTTAGAGTTAATGAATATATTGCCTAATATCTAGGGATTTTATTTCGACCTTATAACACGGTGTTTATACTCTATAGACAACATCTCCAAATAAACGCGGAACTGTTTGTATAATGACTCTTCCCATTTAAAAGGGAAAAATCCAACTGCAAATGAAGGAATACTTTTTAAGTACCCTCTAAAACACTACACTGTAAATGACTGTCTACATCTGCCATCCTACTTGTGCTCTGTATCAAGGCCAGACATTGTACCCTGGGGGCTATTCCTGAATCTAGTCAGCTTTCTCATCAGCAAGATGACAGGGTTGAATCTGAGTCTAATAAATGGCTCAACCTCCAAATCCCTTTGGGGTCTAATGTTCCATGATTCTGTGATTTCT
Source organism: Rhinopithecus roxellana (assembly GCF_007565055.1). NCBI lineage: Eukaryota > Metazoa > Chordata > Mammalia > Primates > Cercopithecidae > Rhinopithecus > Rhinopithecus roxellana. Next base: position 125,143,773 of record NC_044552.1, read on the forward strand.
ACTAGTCCACAGTGAAGTGTCCCTATTATCTTTTTTTTTTTTTTGAAATGGAGTCTCGCTCTGTTGCCCAGGCTGGAGTGCAGTGGTGCGATCTCCGCTCACTGCAAGCTCCACCTCCTGGGTTCATGCCATTCTCCTGCCTCAGCCTCCTGAGTAGCTGGGACTACAGGCGCCTGCCACCACGCCCGGCTAATTTTTTGTATTTTTAGTAGAGACGGGGTTTCACCGTGTTAGCCAGGATGGTCTCGATCTCCTGACCTCGTGATCCGCCTGCCTCAGCCTCCCAAAGTGTTGGGATTACAGGCGTGAGCCACCGAGTCTGGCCTCCTATTATCTTAAACACAAGAATCTTCCTACAAAAAGCTAATTTTGGCCAGGCATGGTGGCTCATGACTGTAATCCCAACACTTTGGGAGGCTGAGGCAGGTGGATCACGAGGTCAAGAGATCGAGACCATCCTGGCCAACATGGTGAAACCCCATCTCTACTAAAAATATAAAAATTAGCTGGGCGTGGCGGCATGCACCTGTAGTCCCAGCTACTCAGGACGCTGAGGCAGGAGAATCACTTGAACCCAGGAGGCAGAGGTTGCAGGGAGCCAAGATCACGTGACTACACTACACCCTGGAGACACAGTGAGACTCCATCTCAAAAAAGAAGAAAAAAAAGTGAATTTTCCCTTCTGACATCTTATTTTCGTTTATGCTGTTACTATTATTTGAGGCAGTCAAGCTCAAAACAAGATTGTAGCCATCTTTGATGCCTTCCTTTCCCTCAATAACCCCCTTAATTACCAAGCTTTGTCAATTGTGCTTCATGATTTCTCCCATCTTCAATGCGCCTGTTATAAAACCTCTAGATTACTATTTCTAAAACATCTCTTTCACTCTTTACAGGGAAATGTCTGTCTGTCAAGCCTTTCCAAAATTTGCCTTTCCAGCCTGATGGCCCACCACTGCACACCTCCACTGTCAGCTTCCAACATCTCCTCAGAGACTTCCACACCATTCCCAATTTCGAGACGACCCTCTCTCTCTTTCAGCAATTAGAATCCCATCTACTCCATGAAGCCTTTCCTGATTAGCTAATATAGTTTGGATTTGTGTCCCCACCCAAATCTCCCGCGGAACTGTAATCCCCAATGCTGGAGGAAGGACTTGGTGGGAAGTAACGATCACGGAGGTGTGCTTCCCCCTTGCTGTTCTCATGATAGTGAGTGAGTGCTCATGAGATCTGGTTGTTTGAAAGTGTGTAGCACCTCCCCCCTCTTTTCTTCCTCCTGCTGTGGCCATGTAAGATATGCCTGCTTCCCCTTCACCTTCTGTCATGATTGTAAGTTTCCTGAGGCCTCCCCAGCCATGCTTCCTGTACAGCCTGTGGAACCATGAGCCAACTAAACCTCTTTTCTTTATAAATTACCCAGTTTCAGGTATTTCTTTATAGCAATGCAAGAATGGACTAACACACTATCCTAGCTGTAACTGATGAGCCTCCACTGGACTCTAATAACTCTCACTGCATGTATAGTACGTGGCCATTTGGTCATTCATTGAACAATTGTGTACTGAAGATCTATAAGGATACAAAGCAGTGAGCAAAACGACATCCCACTGGGTTTTTTTCTTAATTTCTTTACAAATTATGAGAATTATTTATTAATGTACTTATTCAACATTACTGATCCAGTATCTGCTCTGCTAAAGACAGTCTTGAGTACAGAAATTATATCCTTGGCTTCTCAGTTCTCTCTCCCTCTGCTAACATAGGACACCAATTATTCATCTCAATAAGAGCTCAATACATTTTGTTAGTCAAGTGAATCGATGATTGAAGTCCTTGAAAGCAATAGCAACATTTAAAAATGCTTCTATCTTCCTATAAGGACAGCACACGAATGATCAGAAATTTAAATTTAATACTAAATTTAAAACATGAGCAGAGAATTCTGGAATCATTTAAATATCCATGTGAAAAATCTACCTCCACTTCACTTGACGAACCTGGTCAGTAAGAAAAAATATCCGACCTACGGAACAAATACTAGCTACCTATAATAACTAACTAACTAACCAACCAATCAGAACAACAAATTTACAAGTCAGTCTTCTAGATCTGTCCTGGACTCTGGCCTCCCTTTATGATTTCCACAAAGTATCCTCAGACTATGACCATTAGCCCAGGGATGAGTCTACAAGAAGGCTTATCACAGAGCCCTGCAATAATGCAGCAATTCAAAAAATAGACATTTTCATTCCTGTGAGATCTCATTTGTGTTCCCACTCCTAGCAGACTTAATTCATATTAATTAAAAACAGGGATCTTAAGATTAGAATTATGCTGTATTTTTCTTCTGCCAACTACCTGACAAGTATCTGTCTCTCTGAGTTCTCAGACAAATGGCTCCACTCATTTTAACTGTAGCTCCTTCAACAATGGCAGTTCAACATGCTAGTGTAACATATACAAACTGTCTTTTGATATTCCAACAGGAGTACATATAAAAAATATTGCCAATGTAAGCAACACACTCTTGATAGGAATATTCTTTTTTGGACTACAGGGTTACTTAATATCCTACTTAATAAAATGACAGATTAATAGCCTTTGTCTTTGACATTGTTACTTTAGAAATCCCCCAGAATATCCTTGATCATTTTCTTAGGAGAATAGTAAAAATATAAAAGAAAGGTCACAAAAACTCTTCTAAGCACACCAAACACAGCACTGGCCCTAAAAATACAGACTTAAGAAACTTTTCAATCAACTTCAAGTAAGCAATTCCACTTTCTGTAGGAGTTGTGGCATCATTCACCCAGGGTTTGTACCTATGATTCCATTTTGTTTATATTAACCCGAGATCTCTGATATCAAGTCAATACAGGGATGGAATTTATATCTGTGGTTACTGAAAAGAAAATAAGGTGGGCGGAGCAAGATGGCCGAATAGGAACAGCTCCAGTCTCCAACTCCCAGCGCGAGCGACACAGAAGACCGGTGATTTCTGCATTTTCAACTGAGGTACTGGGGTCATCTCACTGGGGAGTGCAGGACAATTGGTGCTGGTCAGCTGCTGCAGCCTGACCGGCGAGAGCTGAAGCAGGGCGAGGCATTGCCTCACCTGGGAAGCGCAAGGGGGAAGGGAATCCCTTTTCCTAGCCAGGGGAACTGAGACACACAACACCTGGAAAACTGGGTAATTCCCACCCCAATACTGCGCTTTAAGCAAACAGGCACACCAGGAGATTATACCCACACCTGGCCGGGAGGGTCCCACGCCCACGGAGCCTCCCTCATTGCTAGCACAGCAGTCTGCGATCTAACCGAAATGGCAGCAGCGAGGCTGGGGGAGGGGCGCCCGCCATTGCTGAGGCTTAAGTAGGTAAACAAAGCCACTGGGAAGCTCGAACTGGGTGGAGCTCACAGCAGCTCAAGGAAACCTGCCTGTCTCTGTAGACTCCACCTCTGGGGACAGGGCACAGCTAAACAACAAAAGGGGAAGCAGCAGAGGCCTGTGCAGACGCGAACGACTCTGTCTGACAGCTTTGAAGAGAGCAGTGGATCTCCCAACACGAAGGTTGAGATCTGAGAGTGGACAGACTGCCTGCTCAAGTGGGTCCCTGACCCCTGAGTAGCCTAACTGGGAGACATCCCCCACTAGGGGCAGTCTGACACCCCACACCTCACAGGGTGGAGTACACCCCTGAGAGGAAGCTTCCAAAGTAAGAATCAGACAGGTATACTCGCTGTTCAGCAATATTCTATCTTCTGCAACCTCTGCTGCTGATACCCAGGCAAACAGGGTCTGGAGTGGACCTCAAGCAATCTCCAACAGACCTACAGCTGAGGGTCCTGACTATTAGAAGGAAAACTATCAAACAGGAAGAACACCTATACCAAATCCCCATCAGTACGTCACCATCATCAAAGACCAGAGGCAGATAAAACCATGAAGATGGGGAAAAAGCAGGGCAGAAAAGCTGGAAATTCAAGAAATGAGAGCGCATCTCCCCCTGCAAAGGAGCGCAGCTCATCGCCAGCAACGGATCAAAGCTGGTCAGAGAATGACTTTGACGAAATGAGAGAAGAAGGCTTCAGTCCATCAAACTTCTCAGAGCTAAAGGAGGAATTATGTACCCAGCGCAAAGAAACTAAAAATCTTGAAAAAAGAGTGGAAGAATTGATAGCTAGAATAATTAATGCAGAGAAGGTCATAAATGAAATGACAGAGATGAAAACCATGACACGAGAAATACGTGACAAATCCACAAGCTTCACTAACCGACTTGATCAACTGGAAGAAAGAGTATCAGCGATTGAGGATCAAATGAATGAAATGAAGCGAGAAGAGAAACCAAAAGAAAAAAGAAGAAAAAGAAATGAACAAAGCCTGCAAGAAGTATGGCATTATGTAAAAAGACCAAATCTACGTCTGATTGGGGTGCCTGAAAGTGAGGGGGAAAATGGAACCAACTTGGAAAACACTCTTCAGGATATCATCCAGGAGAACTTCCCCAACCTAGTAGGGCAGGCCAACATTCAAATTCAGGAAATACAGAGAACACCACAAAGATACTCCTCGAGAAGAGCAACTCCAAGACACATAATTGCCAGATTCACCAAACTTGAAATGAAGGAAAAAATCTTAAGGGCGGCCAGAGAGAAAGGTCGGGTTACCCACAAAGGGAAGCCCACCAGACTAACAGCAGACTTCTCGGCAGAAACTCTACAAGCCAGAAGAGAGTGGGGGCCAATATTCAACGTTCTTAAAGAAAAGAATTTTAAACCCAGAATTTCATATCCAGCCAAACTAAGTTTCATAAGTGAAGGAGAAATAAAATCCTTTACAGATAAGCAAATGCTTAGAGATTTTGTCACCACCAGGCCTGCCTTACAAGAGACCCTGAAGGAAGCCCTAAACATGCAAAGGAACAACCGGTACCAGCCATTGCAAAAACATGCCAAAATGTAAAGACCATCGAGGCTAGGAAGAAACTGCATCAACTAATGAGCAAAATAACCAGTTAATATCATAATGGCAGGATCAAGTTCACACATAACAATATTAACCTTAAATGTTAATGGACTAAATGCTCCAATTAAAAGACACAGACTGGCAAACTGGATAAAGAGTCAAGACCCATCAGTCTGCTGTATTCAGGAGACCCATCTCACATGCAGAGACATACATAGGCTCAAAATAAAGGGATGGAGGAAGATCTACCAAGCAAATGGAGAACAAAAAAAAGCAGGGGTTGCAATCCTAGTCTCTGATAAAATAGACTTTAAACCATCAAAGATCAAAAGAGACAAAGAAGGCCATTACATAATGGTAAAGGGATCAATTCAACAGGAAGAGCTAACTATCCTAAATATATATGCACCCAATACAGGAGCACCCAAATTCATAAAGCAAGTCCTTAGAGACTTACAAAGAGACTTAGACTCCCATACAATAATAATGGGAGACTTCAACACTCCACTGTCAACATTAGACAGATCAACGAGACAGAAAGTTAACAAGGATATCCAGGAATTGAACTCATCTCTGCACCAAGCGGACCTAATAGACATCTATAGAACTCTCCACCCCAAATCAACACAATATACATTCTTCTCAGCACCACATCGCACTTATTCCAAAATTGACCACATAATCGGAAGTAAAGCACTCCTTAGCAAATGTAAAAGAACAGAAATTATAACAAACTGCCTCTCAGACCACAGTGCAATCAAACTAGAACTCAGGACTAAGAAACTCAATCAAAACCGCTCAATTACATGGAAACTGAACAACCTGCTCCTGAATGACTACTGGGTACATAACAAAATGAAGGCAGAAATAAAGATGTTCTTTGAAACCAATGAGAACAAAGATACAACATACCAGAATCTCTGGGACACATTGAAAGCAGTGTGTAGAGGGAAATTTATAGCACTAAATGCCCACAAGAGAAAGCTGGAAAGATCTAAAATTGACACTCTAACATCACAATTAAAAGAACTGGAGAAGCAAGAGCAAACACATTCAAAAGCTAGCAGAAGGCAAGAAATAACTAAGATCAGAGCAGAACTGAAGGAGATAGAGACACAAAAAACCCTCCAAAAAATCAATGAAATTGACAGACCACTAGCAAGACTAATAAAGAAGAAAAGAGAGAAGAATCAAATAGATGCAATAAAAAATCATAAAGGGGATATCACCACGGACCCCACAGAAATACAAACTACCATCAGAGAATACTATAAACACCTCTATGCAAATCAACTAGAAAATCTAGAAGAAATGGATAATTTCCTGGACACTTACACTCTTCCAAGACTAAACCAGGAAGAAGTTGAATCCCTAAATAGACCAATAGCAGGCTCTGAAATTGAGGCAATAATTAATAGCCTACCAACCAAAAAAAGTCCAGGACCAGATGGATTCACAGCTGAATTCTACCAGAGGTACAAGGAGGAGCTGGTACCATTCCTTCTGAAACTATTCCAATCAATTGAAAAAGAGGGAATCCTCCCTAACTCATTTTATGAGGCCAACATCATCCTGATACCAAAGCCTAGCAGAGACACAACAAAAAAAGAAAATTTTAGACCAATATCCCTGATGAACATCGATGCAAAAATACTCGATAAAATACTGGCAAACCGGATTCAGCAGCATATCAAAAAGCTTATCCACCATGATCAAGTGGGCTTCATCCCTGGGATGCAAGGCTGGTTCAACATTCGCAAATCAATAAATGTAATCCAGCATATAAACAGAACCAAAGACAAGAACCACATGATTATCTCAATAGATGCAGAAAAGGCTTTTGACAAAATTCAACAGCCCTTCATGCTAAAAAACGCTCAATAAATTCGGTATTGATGGAATGTATCTCAAAATAATAAGAGCTATTTATGACAAACCCACAGCCAATATCATACTGAATGGGCAAAAACTGGAAAAATTCCCTTTGAAAACTGGCACAAGACAGGGCTGCCCTCTCTCACCACTCCTATTCAACATAGTGTTGGAAGTTCTGGCTAGGGCAATCAGGCAAGAGAAAGAAATCAAGGGTATCCAGTTAGGAAAAGAAGAAGTCAAATTGTCCCTGTTTGCAGATGACATGATTGTATATTTAGAAAACCCCATGTCTCAGCCCAAAAGCTCCTTAAGCTGATAAGCAACTTCAGCAAAGTCTCAGGATACAAAATTAACGTGCAAAAATCACAAGCATTCTTATACACCAGTAACAGACAAACAGAGAGCCAAATCAGGAATGAACTTCCATTCACAATTGCTTCAAAGAGAATAAAATACCTAGGAATCCAACTTACAAGGGATGTAAAGGACCTCTTCAAGGAGAACTACAAACCACTGCTCAGTGAAATAAAAGAGGACACAAACAAATGGAAGAACATAACCATGCTCATGGATAGGAAGAATCAATATCGTGAACATGGCCATACTGCCCAAGGTTATTTATAGATTCAATGCCATCCCCATCAAGCTACAAATGAGTTTCTTCACAGAATTGGAAAAAACGGCTTTCAAGTTCATATGGAACCAAAAAAGAGCCCGCATTGCCAAGACAATCCTAAGTCATAAGAACAAAGCTGGAGGCATCATGCTACCTGACTTCAAACTATACTACAAGGCTACAGTAACCAAAACAGCATGGTACTGGTACCAAAACAGAGCTATAGACCAATGGAACAGAACAGAGTCCTCAGAAATAATACCACACATCTACAGCCATCTGATCTTTGACAAACCTGAGAGAAACAAGAAATGGGGAAAGGATTCCCTATTTAATAAATGGTGCTGGGAAAATTGGCTAGCCATAAGTAGAAAGCTGAAACTGGATCCTTTCCTTACTCCTTATACGAAAATTAATTCAAGATGGATTAGAGACTTAAATGTTAGACCTAATACCATAAAAACCCTAGAAGAAAACCTAGGTAGTACCATTCAGGACATAGGCATGGGCAAGGACTTCATGTCTAAAACACCAAAAGCAACGGCAACAAAAGCCAAAATTGACAAATGGGATCTAATTAAACTAAAGAGCTTCTGCACAGCAAAAGAAACTACCATCAGAGTGAACAGGCAACCTACAGAATGGGAGAAAAGTTTTGCAATCTACTCATCTGACAAAGGGCTAATATCCAGAATCTACAAAGGACTCAAACAAATTTACAAGAAAAAAACAAACAACCCAATCAAAAAGTGGGCAAAGGATATGAACAGACATTTCTCAAAAGAAGACATTCATACAGCCAACAGACACATGAAAAAATGCTCATCATCACTGGCCATCAGAGAGATGCAAATCAAAACCACAATGAGATACCATCTCACACCAGTTAGAATGGCAATCATTAAAAAGTCAGGAAACAACAGGTGCTGGAGAGGATGTGGAGAAATAGGAACACTTTTACACTGTTGGTGGGATTGTAAACTAGTTCAACCATTATGGAAAACAGTATGGCGATTCCTCAAGGATCTAGAACTAGATGTACCATATGACCCAGCCATCCCACTACTGGGTATATACCCAAAGGATTATAAATCATGCTGCTATAAAGACACATGCACTCGCATGTTTATTGCGGCACTATTCACAATAGCAAAGACTTGGAATCAACCCAAATGTCCATCTGTGACAGACTGGATTAAGAAAATGTGGCACATATACACCATGGAATATTATGCAGCCATAAAAAAGGATGAGTTTGCGTCCTTTGTAGGGACATGGATGCAGCTGGAAACTATCATTCTTAGCAAACTATCACAAGAACAGAAAACCAAACACCGCATGTTCTCACTCATAGGTGGGAACTGAACAATGACATCACTTGGACTCGGGAAGGGAACATCACACATCAGGGCCTATCATGGGGAGGGGGGAGGGGGGAGGGATTGCATTGGGAGTTATACCTGATATAAATGACGAATTGATGGGTGCTGACGAGTTGATGGGTGCAGCACACCAACATGGCACAAGTATACATATGTAACAAACCTGCACGTTATGCACATGTACTCTAGAACTTAAAGTATAATAAAAATAAATAAATAAATAAATAAGAAAATAAATAACTCCTTTGTGGTAGGAAAAATATTTTACACCTACTGAGAAAACTGAAGGTCAACATTAATGTGCTTCAGCTGGTCTTATGTGTGAGTTGACCCAACACAGCTTAACTGATGTCACAGGAAGGGCTCCAGAAACCATCACCACACCCTACCCACTGCCAATATCTAGGGGCCCATCTGTCCTGAAAAGAACAAATCAGACTAATTTTTTGGAAAAGCGAACAAATAAAAATGTTCATTACAATACAAGATAGAGTGTAACCATGTTAAAATAATAACATTCAAACACTAAACATGAAAACATTAAAAGCTCTCACTTGCTCACATTCTAACTATCAAAAACTTCATTTGGTATCTGAACGAAGGCTTCCTAAGCATCCTCCCCTTCACTGGAACTTCCTGTTCCCAATGCATAAGGGTGTCCTCCTTGGAAGTGGATTTTTTTTTTTTTTTAACTGAGCTTACCTTTTCATTGGTCCATCTAACTAAAAAGAAGCACTAAATATAGATCTGTAGGCTATTCAAAAAGTTAGGATGGCACACTCAGCTGCCTTGCACACTACTTGCAACTGATGTCAGGAAGGACAGATCAGGAATCATCCTCAACTGTACATTTCAACTGACACTGTCCTGGGGCCCTTATTTGCCAAAAGTATTAGCTGCAGTACCCCAGGAAACAGAGTTCCTGCAAATACAGCTCCCTCCTCTCGCCAAAAACCAAAACTCACCCCCAACATATACACACCAGAAAATTTTATAATTAAAACACTAAAACCATATTTTAAAACATTTTCTATGATACAAATTTCAAAAAGGAAGGAACCATGCCTTTGTAAGGTGTATTCTAGATTCAGTAGCACAGAATAAATATAAAAATGATGTTGTTGTATGTACAAAAGGACATCCCCACAGGGGTTTTAGAGACCACTACACTGTATGTCCCTCCAACCCAACCCCACCCTCATCATTTTTACACTGGGGATGGTAGGGGTGGAATGCAGCTAAACTGAAAATCAAGAGTAGCCTTGGGAGAAGAAACAAAGGGGAGATAAAGTCTCAACAGGCATTTGGCTTCCAGTCTGAGTGGGCTGGGGTGGTGATTCCAGCCTCAGCCAAAGTATCATAATGACAAATGTTATGAACCCTTCAGGCCCTTTGTAAACACAGCAGGTGCTGGCACATTCAGAGTCTTCATTTCTTTCCGCTGTTCCCCAAGATGGTGTCTGAAGCCAGTCCCTTGATCCACACATCCTTGTAGGAATCCCCAAACCACATGGTTCAGGATGATCCCTATGACTTGTGCCCTCCACATGGCTCCTCATATGGTCACATCAAAGATGGCGGCAGACATGCGATGGACGTTTGTAGGCCACGCAGCCTACCTAAGAACCCTCCTGCTTCCCCTTTCCTGATATCCCAGAACAGCCCCTTAGAGACGTTTCTGTCAGTCTGTGACATCAGTTCTCTGACTCTATATTATGATTCTCACTGCTACCTATACAATTTCTGTAGATAGCTGTCATTTCTTACTGGAAATCTTAGAAAATACTGACGGTGATATGACAGAACTCCTAATGTGTTTGCAAGGAGAGAAAAGCAAAATATACCTTCAAGTTTGAAATCAAATTTTGGCATTTTCTATCTGCACAACCTTGTCCGTGACCTCTCTAAACCAAAGTTGGGGTATCACGAGAATGACAATATATACATTGCATTGATGTTATAAGGATTAAATACAATGTATGAGAAGTGCCTAAAATGGTGCCTGAAACATAGCAGGCTAGGCTCTCAAAATGTAGGTTATGATTAAATCTGAGTTCAACTTATTTTAAAAATAATATGCCCAATACCTGCTAAATGCCAATTATTTGTTTGTTCAATGAACACTTTAGTAAGCATCTATTATATACCACTACTAAGTATGTAAAAATGAGTAAGATACAGTCTCTGACCACACACAAGTCAGTCTAGGAGGATGACCTAGATAATTGCAATAATGATTGCAAAACTATAGGTGAAGTGCTATAACAGAATACACTCAAGGTCTAGTGAAGTTGGGATGGAATAAAAAGGTAAGTTTTAAAGGAGAGGCATTTCAGGTCAATGAATAAGAGTTTCCAGGCATGGAGGCAGGGATGATGGAGGGGTAGGGAGGTTTCCAGACATAGGAAGGGCATAAGTATGTGCACAGAAGCGTGAGAAAGCATGATGCATTGGAGTACTGGAAGGATTCCATATTTCCAGGATAAAGAGTTCAGAGAGTCATGGGTGAGGTGAGGATGGCTTCGGGGGAAAGAAAGCTAGAAAACAGGTAGGGATAAAGGGACCTATGTACCATGCTATGGACTGAAGAGGGGCAAATATAGAGGCAGAGAGTTGGGTGCGGTGGCATGCACCTGTAGTCCCAGCTACGCAGGAGGCTTGCTTGAGCCCAGTAGTTTAAGTCCAGTCTGGGCAACAAAGTGAGACTATATCTCTAAAAACAATAGAGGGAGGTTTTGCAACAGACAGAAAGAGAAACAATGAGGATTTGAACCATGGTGGATGCAGTAGGAAAGTGAAGTACATATTACAACAAGAGTTAAATAGGAATACTAAACCATGGCACCAATTTAATTAGGGAAGGAAGGTAAGGAAAGAGAGGGGGAGTGCAGAAAACGAATGCAGAAATAATGGTCAAAAATGTTTGAAATTCCACAAAAATTACATACCCTTTGAGTTTCTTGATACTACATATCGAGAAGCTCAAAGAATCCCAAGAAATGTGATTCTTGAGAAGAAATGTGAAGTACAAGAAATGTGAAGAAAATCACACCAAGGAATATCATGATCAAATTTCTGAAAAACAGTATTAAAAGAAAATCTTAAAACAGCCAAAGAAAAAAGCAGCATTATATACAGAGAAATAAAGACAAGAGCGACAGCAGACTTACTCATCGGAAACAATGCCAGAGAAAAGACAACAGTGCAACATTTTAAAGTTACTAAAAGAAAAAGAAAAGGCAATCAAGAATTCTTTACCCAAAAATATTATCTTTCAAAAATGAGGGTGAAGGATGACTTTTTCAGACATACAAATGCTAAATGAATTCATCGTCAGCTGACCAGCACTAGAAGAAATGTCAAAGAAAAAAACCTGAGGCAGAAGGAAAATGATACTAGATAGAAATTTAGATCTACTCAGAGACAAAAAAAGAACCAAAAACTGTATATATGTAAGTAAAAATAAAAGACTTTTTCTCATTCTTAATTTCTTTAAAAGAGAAAGAACTGTTTTAAGTGGGTATTATAAAATATGTAGAAATAAAACTTATGGCAACAATAGCACACAAAGATTGGGAGGGGGAAAATGCAAATAACTGTAAGGTTCTTCTGTTAAACATGAAGTGGCATAATATTATTTGAAGGCAGATGTGTATTTTAAAACCCTACAGTAACCACTAAAGTAAAAACAAAAAGAGGCACAGCAAATAAGCCAATAATGGAGATAAAATGGAGTAATAAAACTCCTTAATAAAAAATAAGGCAGTAAAAGAGGAGAAAAAGAAGCAAAGAACAGATGAGACAAGTAGAAAACAACTAGCAAGGTGGGAGATTTAAACTCACTCATACTGATAATCGTATAAAACATAAAATGGCCTGGACACACCAATGAACAGTCAGAGATTCTTGATTTAGATTAAAAAATCATAATCAACTATGATGTCTACCAAAAAAAATCCAATTCAAATATGAAGAGACAGGAAGGTTAAAGTTACTAATACAGAAAAAGATATGCCACACTAATGCTAATGGAAAGAAAGCTAAAGAATCAATATCAGGCAAAGCAGATTTCAGAAAAAGTAGTACCTGGAAGAGATACTATATATTAATGAGGGAATTAATTCTTCAAGAGGGTATAAAAATCCTAAATGCATGTGTCTCATAACAAGAGCATCAAAGCACCTGAAGCAAGAACTGATAGAACTAAAAGGTTGATAGATGATACACAATTACAGTTTTAGATTTCAGACCATTCTCAAGAGTTGATAAAACAGAAATTCTGTGAAAATACAGAAGATATGAACTACAGTACTAACCAAATCCACCTAACTGAAAATTATAGAACCCTCCACCCAACAGAACACACTTTCTTTTTAGTGTATAGAAAACGTTTGCCAAGAGAGACCACATTCTAAGCCATAAAACAAGACTCAATAGTTAAAAATATTGAACTCATCCAATGCATGTTTTTGATCCACAATGGATTCAAATAAGAAATCAGTAACAGAAAGACACCCTGAGAATCCTTTAGTTATTTATATTTAAACAATGTTTCTAAATAATCCATGAATCAAAGATGAAACCAGAAGAGGAATTAGAAAATACTTAACTGAATGTAAAGTAAAACAAAACATACCAAATTTGTGGAATGCAGCTAAAGCTGTACTTTGTATCACTAAGTGCTTATATTAGAAAATAAGAAAAGGTCTCAAGTCAGTTATCAAAGCTACCACATTGAGAACATAGGAAGAGAGGATCCAGTTAACCCCAAAGTAAGCAGAAAGAAGGAAACAATAAAAATAGTAGCAGAATGAAATAGAAAACAGATAAACAGTAGAGAACATCAGTGAAACCAAAGGCTAATCCTTTGAAAAAAATCTATTAAAATTGATAAAGCTGTATCCAGACTGATCAGGAACAAAAAAATATAAGATGTATATTGCCAGTATCAGGAGTGGGGGTGGAAACATCACTATCAATTATACAAACATTAAGAGGATAATCAGGAAATATAAACAATTGCATGTGAAGAGATGCAACAAACTAGATGAAATGAGCAAATTCCTTAAAAGACACAAACTATCCAATCGCATTCAAGAAGAAATAGGTAACTTGAATAGCTCTATACTTAATTTAAAAATTGAAAGTACAGTTAAAAATCTTTCAACAAAGTAGCCCAGATGGCTTCATTATTAGTAAATTCTACCAAATATTTAGGAAGAAATTTTACCAATCCATACTCTTCCAGAAAATAGAATGGGGAACACCCAATTACCTACACCAGACAGAGTGAAAAGATAAAATTACACACCAATATTCTTCACAGAGACACAAAAATCCTAAGAAAATTTTACCAAATCAGTATAGCAATATATAAAAATGATAAGACACAAACTAAGAGAGGTTTATTCTAGAAATGCAAGAATAAATTAACATTTGAAAACTGGTCTATATAATTTCTATACCAAAAACTAAATAAGCAAATACGATCATTTAAATACATTCAGAAAAGGAATTTAACAAAATTCATACTCACTCATGATAAACACTCTTAGCAAACTAGAAACAGAAAGAAATATCCTTAGGCCAAAAGGGCCCCTATGAAAACCACCAGCTAACTGCATACTTTACTGGTCAGCTAACTTCAAACTTACTGGCAAAAGTCTGAATTATTTCCCCCTAAAATCAGGAACAAGATAAAAATGTCTGCTCTCACCACTGCTGCTCAGCATTATACTGAAAGTCCTAGCCAGTAGAATTAGGCAAGGAAAAGAATAAAAACCTCTTGATCAAAAAAGAAGTAGTAAAATTGTCTTCATTTGCAAATTACATCTTCATCTATCCGGAAATCTAAGGATTCTACAAAAATGTGTTTAGCAAGGCCACAGGATACAACCATTGTATTTAAAAAACTATATTTCCTATACTAGCCACAAATAACTGAAAATTGAAACTTAAAAAGTGATTTTAATAGCATAAAAGATTAAATACTTAGAATAATTAAATAAAATGTATGCAACACCTGTATACTGACAACTGTAAAACTTCCTGAGAGAAATTAAAACCTAAATAGAGAAATAAACTATAGTCATGGATCAAAAGATGTCAGTTCTCCCCCAGTTGCTCTATAGATACAAATCAGTATCTATTAAACCCAACAAGGCTTTTTAAAATAAAAATTGGTAAGTTGACTTTAAATTTACATGAGGCTGGGTGCAGGGGCTCACACCTGCAATCCCAGAACTTTGGAAGGCCAAGGCGGGAGGATCACTTGAGGCCAAAAGTTCCAGATCAACCTGGGCAACATAGCAAGACCCCATCTCTACAAAAAATTAAAAAATCAGCCAGGCGTGGTGGCATACGCCTGTAGTCCCAGTTACTTGGAAGGCTGAGGCAGGAGGATCGCTTGAGCCAAAATATTTCCGAACTTAGCCAAAATCTTTCTGAGCTAAAAGATGGTGAATTGTTGAATAAATTCTTTGTGCGGAATCTGAATGCCAGTGATGAGGCTATAGTGTCTGTTCTGAGGGAACCTGTGGCAGAAGGGAATGGGATTTTTGATACCACATTCCAAAGTCACTGAGCAAAGCCTTTATGGAAGGCAGGGAAGTTCACCCGTCCTGGGGCTTTGCTCTTTCAGTGACAGGAATCAAGTCTCTCACAGCTCCCTGACTAAAAGCAATGGTTGCACTGTGACAATACTGGAACTATATGTAATTTAGTTTAGGACACATTAGACACACTACAAAGCTTTTCTACTTTTTGGTAGAAGTGTATTTCAAAGTAACTAGCGTTTTTTATACAGCAATGTACCTATTCATGGCCTTGTCTGACTTTAAAAGAGAACTTTTTTATTCTAAACAGACTCCATATGAACAGTTATCCTGTCATTTGACTCATGTGTCTCTACTTTTCCCTGTACTTTTCCCATTTGTAACTTGTTAAATGTATGATCACCATGTATTTTGTAAAAATGAATAGTATTTGGTAAAAAAAAATCAAGGCTGCAGTGAACTATGATGGCACCACTGCACTCCAGCCTGGGCAACAGAGCAAGATTCCATCTCTTTAAAAAATAAAATTTTATGAAAATGTAAAGGAACTTGAAAAGCCAAAAGGTTTTTAACAAGAAGAACACAATTAGAAGACTTATACTTCCTGATTTCAAGACTTACTTTGAAGCTACAGAAATAGAGACAGTGTGGTATTGGCATAAGTATAGACATCTAGATAATAAAACAAAACAAAAATCCACAACTAGACTCACACACGTATGGCCAATTTATTTTCAACAAAGGAGCCAAGGCAATTAAAAAAGAATAATCTTTGCAAGGAATGGTACTAGAATAATTATATAGCCATATGTAAACTAAAAAACCTCAACCCTTATCTCACATCAATATAAAAATTAAAATGAATCACAGACCTAATATGAGAGCTTTATAAGTATAAGCTGTCTAGAAGAAAACACAGAAGAACTTCTTAGTGACCTTGGATTTGGCAAAGATTTATTAAACAGGACAACAAAAGCACAAACTTTAAAAAAAGAGGTAAACTGAACTTCATCAAAATGTAAAACGTTTGCTCTTTTCAGGACCCTGTTAGAAAACAAAAGGCAACCCACAGACTGGGAGAACATATTTGCAAAATTTATCTATTAAGGAATTTACAGCAAGAAAACAAAAAGAACTCTTACTACTTAATAGGAAGAAAAGCAACCAAATACAAAAATGGCCAAAGGAACTGACAAGTTTTTTTCACAAAATAAGATACACAGATGGTTGATAAACATGTAAAAAGACACTCAACATTTTTAGTCATCAGGGAAATACAAATTAAAGTCACAATGAGATACTACTACTCACCCAACAACATGACTTTCAATTAAAAAGATAGACAATACTAAGTGTTGGTGAAGTAACTGGAACTCCTATTGCTGGTGGGAATGCAAAAATGGTAACAGCCACTTGGTAAAAACAGTTTAGAAACTTCTTATAAAAGTTGACCATATTCTTACAATGCAAATCATTAATCTATTTCTAGCTAGACTTGAAATCAAATAAAATGAAAGCATATACGCACATAAACACCTATACATGAACGTAGTAGCTTTATTCATAATTATCCCAGACTAGAAACAACTCAAATACTCTTCAACTGGGGAATGAATCAATAAGCTGTGGTAAATCCATGCAATGCATTAGTACTCAGTACAAAGTAATGAAATATTGATACAGGCAACAATACAGATGAATCTAAAATATGTTGTGTGAGATAAACTAGATTCAAAGGGTTACATGCTATATGATTTCATTTATATGACATTCTGGAAAAGGAAAAATTAACTGCAAACAAACCAGTGGTTTCCAGGGGTAGCTGTAACAGGAAGTGTTGACTATAAAAGGGCATGAGAGAATTTTGGAGAGTGATGCAACTGTTCACAGTCTTGATTGTGGTGCTATGACTGTGCTGATTACAACTGACAGACTTATATACAGTGAATATTACTGTATGTAAATTATACCTCAATGAAAAAACATTATTAGGAACAATGTATTCCCTCTGATGAGGGACAAGTTCAGCCTCTATTGGGATCAACCTGTGAACTGGATGAATGGACTAGTGCCCTGTCACTCTGCAATTAGCATGTGGCTGGTAATGATGATGGCTTTCTCAGCCCCTGTTTTGACACATCTCAACTGTAATATCTGTAATCTCTCACAGCTGCAGGCCTCAGATTCTCAGTTGCTTTCCTTCTGAATCATATTTTTCTGTGTGCTTCATACCAAAATAGGAAAAATAATTTCCACTGAAATAGACTGGGGTGGTTTCTGGGCATAAATATGACTCAAATAAATTGTTTTAATTCTCCCCTTCAGCGTATCAGACAGGTATCATCTGCTCCAATCTGCTCAGAGAGCACAAACTAAGTTGGTACCCAATATTCTGACTGACATGTGATCACCCTTACTCTGTTGTTTAAATCCCTTTCAGAGGGGCACGATGCTCATGGCAGTTTGTTTTGCTGACTGGGTTTGCCTTGTCTTGTTTGTAGGTTCCCATTTGCTATTCCATATCATAAATTGTTCTCTACTGTATGGTAACCATGGTGGTTTCCTCCCTGAATTTTGGTTCCTATATTTGTTCAGGTTGGAATGTGGGGATGCCTCAAGATCCCTGACTGGTTGCTCAAGACCACTCCAAGTCATTTTGTGCAAAACTGATTGAGAGGTGCAGTTCTGAGTAGTGATAAAAGTAGTATGCATTCCAGACCAGGCACAGTGGCTCATGCCTGTAATCCCAGCACTTGGTGGATCACCTGAAGTCAGGAGTTCGAGACCAGCCTGGCCAACATGGTGAAACCTTGTCTCCACTAAAAATACAAAAATTAGCCAGGCATGGTGGCACATGCCTGTAATCTCAGCTACTAGGGAAGCTGAAGCAGGAGAATTGCTTGAACCCAGGAGGCGAAGGTTGCAGTGGGCCGAGATCAAGCCACTACACTCCAGCTTGGGGGAAAGAGTGAGTGAGACT